>NC_083238.1:31141538-31472371 GCF_032191835.1 Heteronotia binoei
ACAGGGTTTTTTTTCTGGAAATAGAAGTGCCGTAACTCTCAAGAGGGAAAAGAAGGAGAAATACACGGGTGCCCCTCATGAACTTTTAAACGTTTTTTGAGAATTTTATTTCCACAAAGAGGTTCTGGAATTCTGTTCCACGGCATTCCCCCAGAAAAAAAGCCCTGATAAGGAGGTTCTAAATCATGCATCCTCCTATGGCGGAGAGTTTTTTCAGAATGAGAGCACATCTACTCCAATGAGGCCCAGTGTGGTACTGTGTTTAAGAGCTTTAGTCTGGAAAACTGAGTTTGATTTCCCCACTCCTTCACACGAAGTCTGCTGAGTGACACTTGACCAGTCACCATTTCTCTCAAAACTCTCTCAGCCCCACCTACCTCACAAGATGCCTGTTATGGAGGAGAGGAAGGAAGTGTGACTGTAGGCCACTCTGAGACTCCTTAAGGTAGTGAAAAATGGGTAATAAAAACCAGTTGTTCAGTCAGATGAAGGAAAGGCTCTTTGCTCTGGGGGAGCAGATGCTTTGGGGAAGCGGATCATGGGCACCAAGAAACACCCTAGTTAGTAGGTGCTACATTGGGGCTCAGTGTTGTGGAAGAGCCAGGTAGCCTCCCATCTCGCCTCAGCTTTCCTTTTCACTGGCTGACAGAAAGCAAACTACTCTCTCAGTGCAGTATATGGGAATAATGAAACTCTCAGGAGGCAGCACCAGGCAAGAAGGAAGCGAACCAGGACTTTTAAAAAATGTGCTGTGAAATCATTTATTTAAAAGAAGCGCATACATGTTGACTCAACACATTTCAAAGGCAGTTATTGTTCTTTGGAATCAAGTGGGGGGAAAGGGTAATTGCACAACTTTATCATAGCAGAATACATCAAACAACAATAGGTATTATTCTTAAAGTACCTCATCCTATACCTACCTCAGTCTTAATTAGAAATGGGTCAAAATATATGTGTGCCTTCATTCTATTATTACCTACAAAGGATGACTCATTATTGAAAATCACGTTGCATGCACGAAATCTCTTATTAGATGAATCTCCTTCTTACTCGACATATCGCAGACCAAAAGCCGTCTGCCTATACAAGTACTGGAGAGAGACCAAAAGGAAGCAGAAAGGAAAGCAAACGAGAAAATAAACAAAAAGAGAGACACGCACATTAATCACTGTTCTAGCTTTTGATTTTATAGGCTGGATGAACAGGATACAGTTCTCGGGCAGTTACTTTACCAGATGTTGCCAGAGCATCTCTTGGCTCTCTCACTTAGAGAGAGAACTTGGGCTTGAATATGATAAATATTCCCCACCCCAACCTCAGTGCCAAGCCACAGCATCCCCCAAAGGAGGCTATCTCCTACAGTCTGCAGATCTAGTGGCCTCATGGTCAGCCCCGCTTTGAAAATCTCCCATGAAAGTGAAATTTAACATGCAGATGCCATCTTTGTTTGGGAGCTGGGACTTGGGTTTGTGGCAAATGGTCTACAGTTCCAGGATACATTGATGACAACAGGATGAGAATGGCTTGATCAAAAAGAAGAGTAGTGGGTTTCACATGACTTGGAAGAGGCCTTGTGGACCCCAGTTCCTATGCACGCTTACTTGGAATGGCCAGCTGCATTCTTCCAGACTCACAATCACATACCTTTGCGTAGGACTGAGACTTTGCCTGCATAGTACCGCCAATGGGGAATACAGCAACTCCCGAAAGAGGAGAGTCTTTGGTGCCAGTTTGGTGCAGTGATTAAGAGCAGTGAACTCTAATCTGGAAAACTGGATTTATTTCCCTGCTCCTCCACATGCAGCCAGCTGGGTGACCTTGGATCAGTCACAGTTCTCTCAAGAGTAGTTATCAGTTATTTCTCAGCCCCACCTACCTCACGGGGTGTCTGTAATGGGGAGAGGAAGGGGATTGTAAACCACTCTAAGATTCTGAGTGAAGGGCAGGGTATAAATCCAGTCTCCTCCTCCTCTTCTTCAAATGGCATGGGAGGAAGATTAGAAAGAGTTTCACAAAACACTTCTCAGGCTAGAACTGTCAAAAACGATAGTTAAAAAATCAACCCCTTAACTAAAAGCCTGGGTAAAAATAATAAACATTTGGCCTGAACCTAAAAGAGAGGGCAAGTTCCAGATGCTCAAGGAGAAGGGCATATTCCACAGGCAAGGCACCACAACTGAAGAAGCTCACTAACAAGCACATTGACAAATCTCCTCCTCTTTTTCTTCAAATGGCATGGGATGAAGACACTAATACTGCATACTGCTCTGAGGATCTTGCTCAGGGCTTTTTTTTTTTTAGCAGGAATGCAGTTCCGGCTGGCTTGGTATCAAGGGGTGTAGTCTTCTATGCAAATGAGTTGGCCTAATATGCAAATGAGTTCCTGCTGAGCCTTTTCTACAAAAAATCCCGATCTTGCTTAAAAGGGGAGGGATAGGGTTGCCAACCTCCAGGTGGTGGCCGGAGAACGCCTGCTTTTACAACTGTATTCATTGTGAGCTTCAGTGAATCTTGTTATCAGTCCTGATCTGAAGAAAGCCACTGGGGAAGCAAACTATTCATTTGATAGGTTCGTCAGCCAGGACAGGGTGGAGACTTGGTGGCCTCCTCAACATTCTTACTACAGAGATTTGGATATATTAATGACCATTTGGAAAGACTGTTATATATTGTTACAAGGCTGTGTTGGAAGGAATAAGTTCCTGAACCTTGGATTAACTTCCGCTATGAAAGAGGCTGTTTCACGTGGATTTACTGTCACAGCAGCTTCTTCCATTTATCGTTGAATTAACTTTTTTTATATATGGTCTGTGGATATGAATTTTGATGTGCTTTTGCAATGTTGAATGTGTGCTGTTATGAAATATGAATATCTGATAACTGACATTAGTATTAAACTGTTTGTAATTGGCTGTTTGTAGCCAATCCTCCAAGAGCTTACAGTAGGCCCTGTAATAAGAGCCCTGTAAGTTCTTACTTAGTAATCAATGTCTGCAACAGCTAAGGGCTTTGTTAGCACTGCAATATCACATTCCCTCCCTATATTTGTGTAATCCCCAGTTGGAGGCAGGGGATCCCCTGGTTTGGAGACCCTCCCCCTGCTTCAGGGTTATCAGGAAGTGGGGTGGTGGTGACTATCCACCGGGCACTCTATTATACCCTATGGAGACTGGTCCCCATAGGATATAATGGAGAATTAATCCATGGGTATGTGGGGCTCGGGGGGGGCTGTTTTTTGAGGTAGAGGCACCAAATTTTCAGCATAGCATCTAGTGCCTCTCCTCAACCCCCTGCCAAATTTAAAAAAGATTGGACCAGGGGGTCAAATTCTATGAGCACCCCCAAAAGATGCCCCCATCCTCCATTATTTTCAATGAAGGGAAGGCATTTAAAAGAAGTGCAGTCCCTTTAAATGTAATAGCCAGAACTCCCTTCAGAGTTCACTCCTGCTTGTCACAACCTTGTTCCTTGTAGAGTTTAAAAATTTTATTAGTTTCAAAGAATTAGGAATAGGGAATAGGAAGGGATGAGAAATAAAGATTACAAATTGCCTTAATCTACATAGAGAATACTTTCAAAGAATACAAGTCTCCATCTGCAATATTTTCTTAAAATACATAAATTGTCACATATTGCTGTCTCTAAACTGTATATCATCAACATTTTAATATTTTGTATTATAAATCTTTTTGTTAAAGTATCTATTAAATTTGACATTTCCAGTAAAAGCAATCTTGTAATACAGAATACAGGAAAAAGGAGATATGAGTTCACACCAGAGAATCTTAAGAGTCTTGAGTCTAGCCAGGCATAAATTTCAACCAATATTTTCTTGCTTCTTCCTTAGATAAAAAGTCCAGCTCTGCTGTTTCCAGAATTTTTCCCACCAAGTCCATTCTCGTGGGGATTTACTGAGATTTCCATCTCTGCTCCAAGAGAACCCTGGGTGCTGTATTGAAATGCGCCAACAAATGTCTCATTTCTTTGGAATAGTCCTCAGGAAATATGTTCAATAAAAATAGTTGTTTTGAATTGAATCTGTATCTTCATAATCTTCTGTAGTAATTCGTGAGCCATTTTCCAATAGTCTTTCACCATCTCACATGTCCAACACATATGATAAAAGGAACCCACCTGTTCAGCACATTTCCAACATTTGTTAGACATATTAGTATACATCTTGCACAATTTCAGTGGAGTCAAGTACCATCTATAAAACATCTTATACAAGTTTTCTTTAAAAGTTACTGACCTACTTAATTTAATATTGAACTTCCACAATCTCTCCCATTCTTCTAATGTAATGTTATGACCCAAATTTTTCACCCATTGGACCATACAATCTTTTACAACTTCATCTTGTGTCTTCATCTGTAATAGGTATCCATATAGTTTAGTGATTAGGGCCTAGGAAAATTTTATCAAATGGGTATTGTTCTGTGTTAAAGCCTATCGTCTTGTCTTTGACATACCTAGATTCGACTTGCATTCTCAACCACCAATTCATACATGAGGTTTCAAATAGTGGTCTACAAACTGGTCCAATGGTTCCAGCAGAGACGCAGAGGCAGAGACTATTGAGCAACCTGGTGGAGGGAACCCCGTTTTATGGAATGATGGTAGTATATAAACCAAACCTAGTTGAGAACTCTGATATCGCATGGTTTAAATAGCGATTGGGATTTAGCTTGTTTCCTATAAATTGTAATGTATATCTGGGTGTCGTTTGATTTTGCTTTCTGATTTTTGTATTGACAATGCTGTAGCTTTTCAAGATATTTTTTGCGAAAACGCTGTAAAATTGTGAATGTATCTTTAAAATGATGCTAGTGGTAATAAGGAATACACCTGTGGGTATTTAAGCTTGCTGGGTGTTGCACAGCACCATCACGCGGAAGTGGAATTTTGTGACTGAGATATATGGCATTTTCACCCATATATAAGTCTGTGTATGAAGAGGTATGGTATAATTGTACCAGCTGTATACCACTAACATTATTTTTTAATATGTATTTTAACGTATGTTCTAAATTTATTATGTAACTGGATAAAGCTTGAGTGAAACAAGGGTAACAGTACGACCTTGTAGCTGGATTTTATTCAAGTGTATAAATACTTTGTGATACAGTTTATTAGTTTTGGTTTCTTTGTTTATTTTTTGGAGGCTGGTAATCGCAGCTGCCTTTGCTTTGTTCCCCTGAAGTAAGGTTTCCAGCATGAGCCTGACAACTGGTGAGGGACTCAGGCAGGGGCCCTTGACAGTGATGTAATGATATTGCTGGTGACATGATGATGTCACTTCCAGAACAACTGAACATGACATAATTGCATCATGGCTCTAGCATTTGGACAGAATTCTGTGGTTTTTACCGTAGAATTTTGGCTGAATACTAGTGTGTCACCAGCCAGAGGATGACATCGCTTCTGGCCGTGCTGGAAGTGACATTATCATGTCACCAGCAATCCTGAGTTGCCCCCATCCCCACATTTTATGTGATCATCCAGCAGGAATAGTGAGCTAGTTGGAAGGTACAGGAGACAGCAAAGGTAAGAAGATCTAGACCGGCTCTGTGCCTCAATGGAAATTGGATGTAAGCTGCTTGGTGTTCCTTGATGATGGATACCCAGGGTTTTTTTGGTAGCAGGAACTCCTTTGTATATTAGGCCACACACCCCTGATGTAGCCAATCCTTACAGTAGGCCATGTAATAACAGCCCTGTAAACTCTTGGAGTATTGGCTACATCATGATCAGGCGTGTGTGGCCTAATATGCAAAGGAGTCCCTGCTAGAAAAAAAGCTCTGTGGGTATTCATGGGACAAATAAATAAATAAAATGCTGCCAACCAGAGCACTAATTAGCTGAAATCGCTTTACATGCGCAGGATTTTTAAATTCACTTAACTACAAAAGAAAAGTATGTGTATTGTTTTTAACGCTGCGGCAAATGAAGCTAGACCTTGTGTTATCTTGTACAGGAATATATTAATATCTTTATGCAATTTCAAACATGCCTGGAATTGCAGCCCAGTCAGGCTGTGTTATTACTGCCATGAGAGAATGACTAAGGAAATGTGTACCATTCAGTTTCAGAGTCCTGCACGACAACCCTATTATACTAAACGTAAATGTATTCCATGCCAGCCAGTTTCCAAGGGTTACTCTTTAATTTGGAGAAAGCGCTGTGGATACTCAATCCATGTGGTAGTCGCAGGAATCTGAAATGGATTCAGTAAACCCAATTAAACAGAAAGAACCAGTCTCTCTATATGCTAATTATTCAGGTGCTATTTGAGTGCCTTGAAAATGGCTCCTAGGCTTCTTTCCACTGTCTAATAAAGAGGAACATGGAAAGAGATCTGTTTGGGGAGGGTTTTTATATCATCCTGCTGTTGCTGTATTATTCCAGAGTTCCATCAGCTGCAGTTTTACAAGCTGTGACTGGTTCCCCCCGCCCCGTCTCTTAGTCATGAGACATCACTGAAGGGGTGGGGGTGGGGCAGAGAAAGGCAGCTTGAAATAAAATGTGACTTCTTCAGTTACCAGTTTTGGTCTCCAGTGATGCTTAGAGCAGGCAGCGACTTCTGCACACAAGCGGCACACTTGAGGAGGCAGAGAGATCTATATGGTACAAGCCACAGCCTATTCCCAAGCACTATGGTGCAGCACACAGGACAGGAATGCAGTTTTGGCTGGCTTGGCATCAGGGGGTGTGGCCTAATATGCAAATGAGTTCCAGGTGAGCTTTTTGTACAAAAAAGTCCTGTGTGAAACAATGGTGATGTCAGGGTCTAATATGGTGGTCTAATATGTAAATTTATGGTGATCTAATATGTAAATTTGCTGGGCTTTTTCTACAAAAAAAGCCCTGATGGCATGTAGTAGTGTGTTATGAGTCAGCGCCACAGTAGACCAGGAGTGGCCAAACTGAGGCTCAGGAGCCACATGTGGCTCTTTCACACATATTGTGTGACTCTCAAAGCCCCCATTGCCCTGTTGACCATCTTGGAGAAGGCATTTGTCTCTTTAAATCACTTCATTAAGCCAGCTGGTGGCTTGGAGAATGCATTGAAAATTAAAGTTGCTTTCTTTCCACCTCTCTCACCCTCCTCCCATCCATTTTTCTTCCTGTCCTGTGGCTCTCAAACATCTGACATTCATGTCTTGTGGCTTTCAAACACCTGATGTGTGTTCTATGTGGCTCTTACATTAAGCATGTTTGGCCACCCCTGCGCTAGACCTTTCAGTAGCTCAGCTCCTTCCTGACCATCTCCAGAGCTCCTGGCAAGAACTTCGAAGGTGTAAGGAAAACAAGTGCTTATCTACATGCCCAGCTTGATCTGGCACCCAGCTTTGCTCAGAGTTCCTTCTGATGCTTGAGGCAAACTTGCTGGAGCCAAAGCAATGAGTCAGAGTTTTTGCAATTGCTGCAAAACTAGCCACAGAGCAACAACTAGAACACTGGCAAGAGATGCTAACGCCCCTTTTTTCTCTCTTTGGTATAATCTGTCATCTTGTTGGGTGTTTTAGCTTCCACTATGGTCTCAGCAGGTGTTTCAGGTGCTGATGACTCCAGCTGTCCTAGGCTTGTCACTAGTTCCTTATTTCCAGGAACTGTTCCATATGCAGCATTAATAGAAATACTCATAGGAAAAAAGTGATGCATCATAACTGGACAAAAAAAATACACCACTCTTTGATACTGTCATGTACTCTCAGATTTATTTATGTAGTACATTTTAACCCCATCTTTCCTTCAAAGAGCTCAGAGCAGCATACATAGTTCTCCCTTCCCTAATTTTATCTTCACAACAACCCTGTCAGGTAGATTAGGCTGAAAGAGAGTGACTGACTGACCCTCGGTCACCCAATGAGCTTCATGGTGGTGGAGATTTGAACCTGGGTCTGACACGCAGGGTTGTTGGTTCCAGGTGGGAAATTCCTGGATATTTGGGGGTGGAGCCTGGGGAGAGGCAGGACCTCTGCAGGATATAACTCCACTCTCGCATCCCTGCACATCCATGTAGGCCAAGCCAGTAGCATAGGCTTATCCAAAGTGACTGAAATCCAAGCTTGAAGCAACACATTACAAAGCTGACAAATTTTAACAAAGCATTGTTAAATGTTCTAAACACAGGGATCCTCAAACTTTTTAAATAGGGGGCCAGTTCACTGTCCCTCAGACTGTTGGAGGGCCGGACTGCCGTTACTGTACAAGGCCGCGGGCCGTCAGTTCTCCGTCTTCTGCATCTCTCTCCCTCCCCCACACCACACACCCCAGCCTGGGAACTCACCTCACCTCGGTATCACCTCACACTCTGTCTCCGCCGCCTCAGCCCAGTGCCGGAAGTGTGCATTGCTAACGCGAGTTTAGGTCGAACGTCACTTCCGGTCTGATTTTGCCATAACCCGGCGGGCCGCATAAACGTCCTCAGCGGGCCGCATCTGACCCGCGGGCCGTAGTTTGAGGACCCCTGTTCTAACACATGCAATATGTCACTTTATTACAATCTCACAATCTGTTCCATATTTTGGGGATTTTCATGTGTAAATCCTATCTTGTCTACCTTAAAAGTCGGTGGTGCAAACTTCTTGGGAGATGGAGGAGTTATGTTTGAAGTGGCAGGAAATGGCTGGCACTCCTCAGACAGAATATCTATTGTTGGAGGACTGTCATTTGGAGACTTCAATCAAACTGTCCCCGGAGGGCAAGCGTTATGTCAGCCAGAGCCATCTTAACAGCATTATGGGCCCCAAGCACAGCAGTGTACTGGGCTCCTACAACAACTACTCACAGGAATAAAAATGTAAATGGTCAATAAAATTAAATATTTATTTATTTTATTGGCACTTCCAACAAAATCAGTGTTGAAACATTAAAAACATGCTGTGCACCAATAACTAATCAACATAATTAAAATTTGAACAATACATGAGGTTTGAAAAACACAATAATACTCGGTAAACCATACAGATTAGATGTCACAGTATGAAATTACTATGAATTTCTTACTATAACAAGCATTTGCAGCATTTCTTAGCAGAGAATTGCTTTATTATTGGCTTGAAGTCAATGGTCTTCAGGATGTCATTTTCCATGCACATAAGTGAAAGCCAGTTCAAACGATGCTGCCCCATTGTGCTACGAAGCTGATATTTTATAAGTTTCAATCCTGAAAAAGAACAGTTGGTCACCAACATGCACATGAACACTCTGAGTGCAATTTCAACATTCGGGAATACAGATTTCAAATTGTCGGAAATTATTTTTCCTGTACAATGCAGGGAGAGTCTCACAATTTTCATCCAAAGCCATGTAGTGCTTGAGATGCTCACATTCATTTAAAAGGTCGTCATAATTAAGGTCTTTGTGATACATATTAGCCAGATGTTCACACTTTTTCTTCAGTGTATCAGAAGCAATGGTTTTCAATTCACTGAAGAAAGAAAACAGCTTTCCAATCTGTGAATAAGCTTCTACACGTTTTGTCAGTTCAAAGATATATTCACAAACTATCAATACCTGTTTATTAGTACTGCATCATACACAGATTATTATGGGGGCCCCTATGCTCGTGGGGCCCACAGGCAAGTTCCCATCAGGCCCATGCGTTAAGACAGCCCTGCAATCAGCTGGTCAATATGATGTTTTCAATAGTCCAGATTATATATGAGAGAATAAACTTTTAGTCCAGTGGCACCTTTAAGACCAACAGAAGTTTATAAAAGGGAATTTTTTTTTGTTGGTCTTAAAGGTGCCACTAGACTCAACAATTGTCCTACCGCTTCAGACCAACACAGCTGCCCACCGGGATCTATATATGAGAAAATGTCTCATTCTCACCAGGCATATGACTCTTGCTATTGCATGAAGAAATGTTTACTGTTTCAGGCTCCACTAACTTCAGGCAAACACAGGATCCTGTGGAAAGAATGAGCAGAAAATAATAGAAGAGGCAGCACATGTCTGCTGTGATGTTCCTGCTTTATTGTAATAGGGCAACCTTTCTGCACAAGGCTCCCAAGATGCTGAGTCACATCATATTTCTCTATGCAGCTCAATTAACCCATTTTAGACACATTAGCAGGAAGTCCCGGCAGTCATGGGATATGAGGACAACTCCTGTGGGTTAAAAACTGGCTGATTAACAGGAAACAGAGAGTGAGGATAAATGAGGAGTTTTCACAGCAGAAGGTGGTAAGCAGTGGGGTACTACAAGGCTAAGTACTGGATCTGGTGCTTTTAAACTTGTTCATGAATGATTTGGAGCTGAGAGTAAGCAGTGAAGTCGCTAAGTTTGCAGGTGACGTTAAGTTGTTTGGGGTGGTGAGAACCAGGGAGGACTGTGAGAAGCTCCAGAGAGATTTGTTGAGGCTGGTTGCGCTAACACTAACATGGCAAATTAGGTTTAGTGTGGGCAAGTGAAAAGTAATGCATATTGGAGACAAAAATCCTAACTATAAATATACATTGATGGGGTCTGAACTGTTTAAAAACTGACCAGGAGAGAGATCTTGGAGTTGTGGTAGATAACACATTGAAGATGCTAAGTGTGCGACTGAAATTAAAAAAGGCTAATGTTATGCTCCTTGGGAGGACAGCTATGGCGAACCTAGGCAGTATAATAAAAAGTAGAGACATCACCCTGCCAACAAAAGTTCGTATAGTCAAAGCTATGATATTCCCAGTAGTAATATATGGCTGTAAGAGTTGGACCATAAAGAAGGCCAAGTGCAGAAGAATAGATGCTTTCGAGCTGTGGTGCTGCAGAAGAATCTTGAGAGTCCTTTGAACTGCAAGAAGATCAAATCAGTCAGCCCTAAGGAAAATCAACCCTGACTGTTCCCTGGAAGGTCAGATGCTGAAGCTGAAGCTCAAATACTTTGGCCACCAAATGAGAAGGGAGCACTCAGAGAGCCTGGCATGACTTGGTCCATGGGGTCGACTGTGCATCTGAACAGCAACAAATGCTATGCTGGGGGTTATTAAGAAGGGGGCTGAAAACAAATCAGGCAGTATCATAATACCCCTGCAAAAACCTTTGGTGTGGCCTCATTTGGAATACTGTGTACAGTTCTGATCACCGCTCTCCAAAAAAGATACTATAGCATTGGAAAAGGCGCAGAAAAGGGCAACTAAAATGATTAAGGGGATGGAACATCTTCCCTATGAAGAATGGTTAAAGAGGTTAGGTAGGGCCTCTTAGTTTGAAGAAACTATGACAGAGGGGTGACATGATAGAGATTTACAAAATTATACATGGGATAGAGAAGGCTGAGAAAGAAGCACTTTGCTCCCTTTCTTACAATATAAGAACTCGTGGCACCTAATGACATTAATGAGCAGTAGGCGGACAGATAAAAGGAAGTACAAGAGGATACATATACCCTTTCTTTCATGATAAAAGTCTCAGCTTTTGGAGATCAGATCCAAATCCAGGGTAATCAATTTCAGCACCCAGGTGAAGCAGCCATTGGCTTCATCATCACTACGATCTCCCCAAAATATAGTTTTATATATCATATGGACAAATTTATTAGTCACATATCAACTGGATAATTTTCAAAACAAAGAAAGTGAAAGAAAAAGGACTAAAAGAATAAGATTTATCATTCTTAATCAGCCTAATGACTCATGTTTAGTTACAACAGTAAAGTAAAAATGTTTTCTTTTCCATTGCAAAGTAAGCATCACAAGCAATGCCCTAGGGCAATGTCAGTACTGTATTAGTACTTGTCCTAATCAAGCAGTCAATTTTAATAGGTTGCCCTTTTGATTTGCAGAAGACTGATCCGTGGGCACCTCATCTCACTACATGCTCTTTCAGTCTAGATGGATCTGTATGGGAAAAAAGGCATTAACAGCTTTAGAGCAGCTCTGGAAAGTTGACAGAGAAAGAATCAAGAAGTGGCAGAAATATCCCAGAGAGAACAATGGAGAGAGGTCACCTACACAGATGCAGGAGTAGAAGGCAATGCTCTGCTACCTGAATGGTATGACTGTGGTATTTACAAGTCTGTTGTGCAGAAGCAAACAAAGGGCATAAGGAAAGAATCCTGGCTAGGCCACAGTCAAGCAGCAGACAAGAAACCAGTCAACTGAGAATGCTGAACAGACTATATCAGTGATTCCCAATGCGATGCCTATCCTGGTGCCCATTTGCTTCTTCCCCAAAGCAAAGAGAAAATCCTGGCTTTCATCCAGTTCTCGAGAGTAGTAGGTACTTTCAAAGAACTCAAGGGCCATCACCTTTGTGTCTTCAGGAAGAGGGGCATCTGTGTATATTTTTGTATAATTTCAGACACAGGATTTGGGGATAATATCTTTACTATGGTTGCTGGTTTGAATGTAGGACTATGGGTTTGGGATCCATTTGGGGGGGGGGCAAGGATTTTGGGACCATTATTTTCAATAAAGAGCCAGTTCTGGTGTGTGGGGTAGCTGTTTTTAAGGATAACAGCACCAAATTCACACAGAACATAGTCCTCCCTAATCTAAAGACACCCAACGGGTGATACCAGATGACAGGTTTGGATCGGCTTCAAGCTGTCCCAAAGAGAGCTGGCTGGAAATGAAGTACCCTGGAGCTTCTGGACAGTGGGCAGAAAAGGGGCAGGCCGTGGGTGCCCAGGGAGCATCTGGAACGCTCTCGCGTCTGGTCCACAGCTCTCCAGGCACCTCGCGACTTTCCCAACAGCCTGGGACAGGACCAGGGCGGAATGGGGACAAGAGGCAGATGTTTGTGTGTGGACATGCTTTTTTGGTCCACCTGCCTCCTGTTCCCAGGCAGCTTTAAACACCAGTCTGGTATCACCCAACGGTTCAAGTGGAATGGACAAAAAGGACTGTTTTTATAGATCTCTGAAGGAGGCACCTTTCAATGCCGGTGCGCTAATTGCCATGGATCCCTTTTTAAAATTCAAACTAGTCAGAAACTGGTGCCAGCCACTTGCATTTTAACAAACACAGTGACTGACAATACAAAAATTATCTTCCAGCTGAAACTTCTGCATTTACCATCCTTCCTTGTTTTGGCCCATTGTTTCCCTTTATCAGGGCTTTTTTATAGCAGGAATTCCTTTGCCTAAAGCTACACCCCCCACCCCACTCCATGTAGCCAATCCTCCAAGAGCTTACAGGGCTCTTCTTACAGAGCCTACTGCAAGCTCTTGGAGGATTGGTTACATCATAGCCTAATATGCAAAGAAGTTCCTGCCACAAAAAGCCCCGCCCTTTATAAAGTAAAGAAGGCTTCCTTTGAAGACCCCCTTCAGCCCCATCCATCCAATCCTTAAAAATAGTTCTTTCTGTTTGGCAAAAAATTAGGGCACAAGCATGTGTGATTGCATGTGATGAGTCAATCATCCAGAGACTACAAGAAACAAGTCTTCATCCTTGCTGTCCACTGTAGGCGTAACTTAATTAGTGCCACTACTATTTAAGGAGTTATTGGAAGAGGAGGTGGTAGAGGCAGGGGGATGGTGTGTGAGGGAGTCTGAGGGATAAGCTACATGAGATTTTTGTTTATGAACTGTCTCTGAGTCCTATGTCAGCTCCAACATCATTGCTTAAAAGCCACAGAAGCTGATTTTGCTGATAAGCACCAGTGGAAAACAGGAATCTTGCTCCCCCCCCCACTCCGCCCACGGCTTTTTTCTGTTCTGAAGAACCCCCAGTAGGAAGTTATTTGCATAAATACGGAACTGTATGTAAATTAGTCTGAGCACTCACATCTTGTCACAAACTCTTCCACAAAAATAGTTTCTCTGGCGTTTGTCTCCAGAGGTGATTAGATGGGAGTATTCACCTGCTGGTCTCTTGCAAGGATCCAATTGGAAGAGAGAAATCCCATTGCTTGGGAAATTCAGAGAATCAAAGGGAAAAAGGATGCCTTCCCTTGCTTGCTGCTGGTAGTAAGCGTTCGAACATGAAGAACAACACGGATTTTTCAGGAGAAGGGTGTTTTGTAATGCCCAAGAATTCCAGACTTGTGTTATTGTCCTGGAGAATCATGATAATGTCCCGAAACAGTGATTTTTCAGGTATATTTTTGGCTTGTGAATTTTGTAATGCACCCCCCCCCGGTTCATTAAGAAACAGCTGCATCCATCACAAAAGGATGCTTAGACTGGAACTCCATTGAATTTTGTAGAACTTCCCAACATGGCAGCCATTTTAATGGTTCCACCTTCCTTGACAGCCATTTTATTGTAGCATTTACCACCTCAAAATTCTGAATCATCCTCAGGTTTAACATGGTTGGGGACTGCTAGGTTAGGTGCTCATCGTACCATGTCTTCCCAAACTGCTATATTTTGCTAGTCTGAACAGTTGTGTAAGTGTAGGTGTGCACGTGAATTTCAACTATATGTATTATATCCAATGCCAATTCTGAAATGTCCTCAGGGCTCTTTTTCTAGCAGGAGCTCCTCTGCATATTAGGCCATGCCCTCCTGATGTAGCCAATCCTCCAAGAGCTTAGAAGGCTCTTAGTACAGGGCCTACTGTAAGCTCCAGGAGGACTGGCTAAATCAGGGGGGCGTGGCCTAATATGCAGTAGGCTTCCCAATCCCCAGGTCCCAGAGGGGGATCCCCCGGTTTTACAGGCTTCCCCCCTCCCCCAGCCAGCTGGCTGGTGGGGGAAGCCCCACCCCCATAGCCATCATGCACCTCCATGAATGATTCCCATAGGGAATGATGGGGAATTGAGCCGTGGGTATCGGGGGCTCTGGGGGGGGCTGTTTTTTGTGATAGATGCACCAAATTTTCAGTATAGCATCTAGTGCCTCTCCCCAAAATACCTCCAAAGTTTCAAAAAGATTGGACCAGGGGGTCCAATTCTATGAGCCCCAAAAGAAGGTGCCCCTATCCTTCATTATTTCCTATAGAAGGAAGGCATTTAAAAAGATGTGCAGTCCCTTTAAATGTGATGGCCAGAACTCCCTTGAAGTTCAATTATGCTTGTCACACCCTTGCTCTTGGCTCCACCCCAATGTCTTCTGGCTCCACCCCCAAAGTCTCCTGGCTCCACCCCCAAAGTCCCCAGATATTTCTTAAATTGGACTTGGCAACCCTAATATGCAGAGCAGCTCCTGCTAGAAAAAGAGCCTTGCCTCTAAGCAAAGTTTCCTCTATAATAAACTTATAAATGTTCCACTGAAACTATTTTTTAAACACTATCTACTCACTCTTCTTTCACCCCTAAGAACTCCCAAAATGTGGTTCTGATTGCCATACCGAGCCCAATTGTGTGGTGGGGAACCTGCAAGGACATGTAGTGAGGGCACTTCACTTTCCCCTGTATCCCACTCCCCACACAATTTCCTGTTTTTCTTCTCCTGGCAGCACACCCCATATCATATTTCCCCCTTCTCACCCATCAGCGAACCAACCATCTTCAGCTACATTTATTATTTATTTACTTCTTTTATATCCCACCTTTCTCCACAAACCATCCTATATCCTATATCATTTCTTCCATTTTATCCTCACAACTCTGTGAGGTAGGTTAGGCTGAGAATGTATAACTGGCCCAAAGTCACTTAGTGAGCTTCCATGGTAGCAGAATTAAATTTGAACCCAGGTCATAATCTAAAACTCTAACCACTATACCACACTGGTTTTCATTGGGTGCCTGCTGTAGAACAATAGCCAGCAGCTGTGCCCGGGTGAGTCGTGCAAGTGGGAGGTAGTTTCTAGCAGTCCCGGTCCTGATGATTCCTCCCTCAAAGGCCTAACAACCCTTGAAAGGGCCCTGCCCCCTTCTCCTACATTTTACTGTCAGAGTCTAAGGCTTGAAGGCTGGCAATACTGTTGTGGTTGTCCATCAACAGTAACTGAGGGTATCTTTTCTTAAAGCTACATGTGCTGTTCTATTACTTGGGGGTTAAGCCCACATTTTTCTTAAGATTTCATATTTTTTCTGCAAACCTAGAACTTTTCTCAGGTTTGTAGAAAGCTCTGTCTTGCCTCTCCAGCCTTTGCATTTAAGTAACCACAATTTTTGGCTATGTTGAGCAGTAGATCTATTGATGATGTCTGTGTTCATGTGTGAGAGAAATGAGATTATCTTTCTCCACTTTTGCTTAAGGATTCTAACATAGAATGACTGAGTGATGGACACATGAGTAACATTTCTTTAGGAATTTCTTTTCAGGCCAGATATACCAGATACCAGATTTTGTAAGTTTTATTTATATACTTAAGCCAGAGATATTTGGAAAAGTCTATAACAGAGAGAATGATGCAGAACAAAATACAGATACTTGGTAGATATACTCACATTATATAAGCATCTAGCCCCTTTGATGGATCGAGGGTTTTCCTTTCACATCTTATCATCTGGATGAGATAAATGCAGTACTAAAATGAGGCAAAGTTTCCTCCCCCATTCCCTGTTTACATGTTCTTTCTAGCTGGAGAGTCGACTTCTTGAGCCAATCAGAATTTGGGATACAAATTTAAAATTTATTTCAAGAGCACTTTGACCAATCAATACCAAAGTAAAGATGAAAGGCTTGTTGTACCCAACACCAGAATTAGAACTGTGTGCAAACTAGCAGGATGTGTTCACAATTTTGGACAAAAGAGGTGTTGGATTAGAGATATATCTGAAGTGTCCCCTTCTCTCCCACAGAGAAGCAGTGACAGGTTGACCAAAAGGTGTTATTTGCATGTTTGTTTATTTCACTCTTCCTCCTCCTCTCCCCATCTAGGTAGTGTAAATGTCATCTCCGCCAGGAAACCCAATTTGGAGTTTTATTGCCAACTTAAAACAAGACAAAACCCCTTTGTCATAAAATCACAGGAATCCATCCACAATGTCTCCTGTGCTGGGGAAAAAACTATTAGCATTTCAACAGCAGTGCAAGACCAAATTATTTAGATAGCCGTAAAGATTTTCCAGTTGATAAAGGTATTCTAGTCATCCAAAGTTATTTTGAACTGCAGCATGCGCAGGGTGCAATGGTCTGTCTTGCTCTTGCGCATGCTAAAGATCATTGTAACCTTCCAAGAGTCCTTTTTGGGATAAAGGCAGGCTAAACATGTCTTAAATAAATAAATGCTATGCAGTGGGGGATGGGGGCAGCAGTGAGGAATGTGGATCAGACAAAATCGTCACTCTCGTACTACCAGGAAGCGTTCTCAGTGATAGAAAAGGGAGATGGTCTGGGGACAATTTTGCCACTTTCCCTTTTCTTACCAGTGCCCCCATGTGTTGACAGCATTTCATGCAAACATTTCCTCTGATCAGTTTTTTGGGGCGTCAGGAAAGGCAAGGCAAGGAAGATCTGCTTCATTTGTAGGGTTCCAACAGATATGTTTGCTTATTGATTTGTTTGTTTAGAAAATGGATATGCCACCTCTCTAGAGACCTTCTCAAGGTCAAGTAAAACCAAGACAGTAAAATCATAAATACTGACGGCCCAGGCTAGCCCTATGTCACCAGATTTCAGAAGCTAAGCAGGCTTTGCCTGAGCTAAATTATGCACTTCCAATCCATTCTCAATGCACTTCCTGATTGGACTTTGATAGTTCACTCAGTAAAATCCAGTTAGAAAGTGAACTGAAAGTGGATCGAAAGTGCAGCGTTGTGTGATTGCAGCTTTGGTCAGTCATCGGATGGGAGGCAAACCAGGGAAGTCCAGGGTTGCTCAGCTATGCAGAGGAAGTCAGTGGAAAACCAGCTCTGAATGTCTTGTGCCTTGAAAACCCTACACAGGGTCACCATAATTCTGCTACGATTTGACAGCACTTTCCCGCAACAAAATCATGAAATCAAAACAAGCCATAAAACCTGCTCAGCATACTGAAATTATATTCACAAAACAGCTCTCAGGCTAAAAGCAGGCATAAGAACAGCTTTCTAAACAGTCATACCCTTCAGTCAAAACCCTGGGTGAAGAGAGATGGTTTGGCCTAAACAAAAAGTGAAACAGGCTCCAAGAAGAAGAGTTGCATTTATACTCTGCCCTTCACTCACAGTCTCATACTGGCTTACATTGTCCTTCCCTTCCTCTCCCCACACCAGACACCCTGTGAGGTAGGTGGGGCTGAGAGAGCTCTAAAAAAAACTGCTCTTGAGAGAACAGCTCTGTGAGAACTGTGACTGACTCAAGGTCATCCAGCAGCTGCATGTGGAGGAGTGGGGAATCAAACCTGGTTCCAAACTGGCTCTTGAAGTGGGAGGGCATGTCAGAGGCAAGGTTCCAAACTGGCTCTTCAAGTGGGAGGGCATGTCAGAGGCAAGGTGATTTTTAAATAGTTTCTTTTTAAAAAACATAGTAAGTTCTCATAGCTCATGACACCAAGGCAAAACTACATATGAACATATGAAGCTGCCTTATACTGAATCAGACCCTTGGTCCATTAAAGTCAGTATTGTCTTCTCAGACTGGCAGCGGCTCTCCAGGGTCTCAAGCTGAGGTTTTTCACACCTATTTGCCTGGAACCTTTTTTGGAGATGCCAGGGATTGAACCTGGGACCTTCTGCTTCCCAAGCAGATGCTCTACCACTGAGCCACCGTCCCTCCTTACATCATAAAATTAACAATATAAAACTGAGTTTTATCTAGGCATAAAGCAAGACTGCCTGACCTCAGAATTAGTATTCCAAACTTTGTTGGCCTCAGTATTAGTATTCCAAACTGGATAAAGAAGTCTCCTCAGCTTGAAATAGGTCCAAACACCATGGGATGGTATCAGTCAGCTGCCTTCCGGCACTCTGATGGTCTCTTCTACAATCTTTGTGTGTTATAGGCTTGCCAACCTTCTCCCACTTTTACAACTGATTTCCACAACTACAGAGATCTGTTGCCCTGGTGGAAATGGCTGATTTAGAGGGTGGAATCCAGGTCTCGGATTCAGTGGGAGCTCACAGAAGCGCAGCTCCTGAATCTTTCTGAGAGTTCCATCCCCTCCTTCTGAGAGTTCCACCTCATTGTCCACTGAATAGTAGGTGCAGCTGCATAGAATCAGAGAATCATAGAGTTGGAAGGGACCTCTAGGGTCATCTAGTCCAACCCCCTGCACAATGCAGGAAACTCACAAACACTTTCCCCTAAATTCACAGGATCTTCATTGCTGTCAGATGGCCATCTAGCCTCTGTTTAAAAACCTCCAAGGAAGGAGAACCCACCACCTCCCGAGGAAGCCTGTTCCACTGAGGAATCGCTCTAAAGGTCAGGAAGTTCTTCCTAATGTTGAGCCGGAAACTCTTTTGATTTAATTTCAACCCATTGGTTCTTGTCCTCCCTTCTGGGGCCACAGAAAACAATTCCACACCATCCTCTATATGACAGCCCTTCAAGTACTTGAAGATGGTGATCATATCACCTCTCAGCTGCCTCCTCTCCAGGCTAAACATCCCCAGCTCCTTCAACCTTTCCTCATAGGACTTGGTCTCCAGACCCCTCACCATCTTCGTCGCCCTCCTCTGGACCCGTTCCAGCTTGTCTATATCCTTCTTAAAATGTGGTGCCCAAAACTGAACACAATACTCCAGGTGAGGTCTTACCAGAGCAGAGTAAAGCGATACCATCACATCACGTGATCTGCACACTATACTTCTGTTGATACAGCCCAAAATTGCATTTGCCTTTTTAGCCACCGCATCATACTGTTGACTCATTTTCAGATCCTTTATGCACATACTACTGCCAAGACAAGTCTTCCCCATCCTATAACCATGCACTGGATTTGTCCTACCTAAATGCAGAACTTTACATTTATCCCTGTTAAAATTCATTTTATTGATTTTCGCCCAGTTTTCCAGCCTATCAAGTTCATCCTGTATCCTGTTTCTGTCTTGTTCTGTGTTTGCAACCCCTCCCAATTTAGTATCATTTGCAGATTTAATAAGCATTCCCTCTATTCCTTCATCCAAATCACTGATAAAGATGTTGAACAAAACAGGTCCCAGGACAGATCCTTGAGGCACTCCACTTGTCACTCCTCTCCAAGAGGATGAGGAACCATTCACAAGCGCTCTTTGGATGCGATCTGTCAATCAGTTACAGATCCACCTAACGGCAACAGGATCCAAACCACATGTTACCAACTTGTCAACAAGGATAGTATGTGGAACTTTATCAAAAGCCTTACTGAAATCAAGATAAACGATGTCTACAGCATTCCCCTGATCCAGCAAGGTAGTCACTTTCTCAAAAAAAGAGATCAGGTTAGTCTGACATGACTTGTTCTTGAGAAACTCATGCTGGCTCTTAGTAATCACATCCATTCTTTCTAAATGTTCCAGGACCGGCTGTTTGATTATTTGTTCTAAAACTTTTCCAGGTATAGACGTCAAGCTGACGGGTCAGTAGTTACCTGGATTGTCTTTTTTCCCCTTCTTGAAGATGGGGACAACATTCAGCCGCCTCCAATCTTCCGGCACCTCTCCTGTTCTTCAAGAATTCTCAAAAATAATAACCAGAGGCTCAGAAATTACATCTGCAAGCTCTTTTAGAACCCTTGGATGCAATTCATCTGGCCCTGAGGACTTAGTTTCATTTAAAGAAACTAGGTGATTATGTACAACCCTATGCTGATCCCAGGTTGGAACTTCATACCCTGTTTATATGTTCTATTATTGCCATGTTGAGCACCGTTTCCCTCAGAAGAGAAGTCTGAGGAAAAGTAGGAATTGAGCAGTTCCGCCCTCTCTTAATTACCAGTTACAATTTCACTTTCTTGCCCTCGCAATGGGCCTACCGTGTTCTTGCTCTTTTTCTTACTCTGAACATAAGAAAAGAACCCTTTTTTGTTTTTAGCATCTTTGGCCAGCCTAAGCTCATACTGAGCTTTAGCTTTCATAACTTTTTCTCTACAAGGACTGGTGATTTGTTTATATTCATCTTTGGTTATAAGGCCCTCCTTCCAGTTCCTAAAGGAGTCTTTTTGATTTCTCAAGTCTTTAGAGAGCTGTCCATGGAGCCACTTCGGCTTCCTTAGGCTTTTTCCATTTTTTCTTCTCATAGGAATCGTCTGTGATTGCGCTTTCAGTATTTCACTTTTAAGAAACTCCCACCCTTCCTGAACCCCATTCCTCTTAAGTATTTCTGACCATGGGGTTTTACCCAGCATAGTTCTAAGTTTATCAAAGTTTGCCTTTCTGAAGTCCAACCTATACGTCTGACTAAGTATAGCTTTTCCCTTCCCTAAGACTGTAAATTCCAAAATCACATGGTCACTACTGCCCAGGGTGCCCACTATTTCTACTTCTTCAATTCTTCCTTGTTGGTGAGAATCAAATCCAAGATAGCAGATCCCCTTGTTTCCGTCTTCACTTTCTGGAAAAGGAAGTTGTCAGCAAGGCGTCAGGAATCTATTTGACTTTTCATTTTTAGCAGAGTTGGACTTCCAACAGATGTATGGGTAATTGAAATCTCCCATGATCATGGTATCCCTTCTCTTGGAGAATTTTGCAATCTGCTGTAGAAGTATCTCATCCAAGTCCTCTGACTGACTTGGTAGTCTATAGCATAACAATCCCTGGATGAGCTCCACTACCTATTTTTCTACAAAAACGTCCCCTGGTGGAATCTATGGCATTGTACCATGCTGAGGTCCCTCCCCAAACCACATCCTCTCCAGGAACCACCCCAAAAATCTCCAGGCATTCCCCAACCCAGAGCTGGCAACCCGATTTGTGTAAAGTGCCATCAAGTGACAGCCAACTTATGGCAACTTCATAGGGTCTTCAAGGCAAGTGAGATGCAGAGGTGGTTTGCAATTGCCTTCCTCTGCAAAGTCATCCTTGGTGGAATCAGCTCTGTTTCACTTCCAAGTTCTGACAAGTACTATACCATTCTACACCCCTACTACAATCTTTGGACTAAATCTTTTTAACCATCTATCTTTAAGCTTTCTTAACTCAAAGGCGCTCATGGGGGCATACATAGGCTACTGAAATTATTTTGAACTTATATGTGTGTGTTCCTTTAATTGTTGGTAAGTTGCAGTAAAGAAGGGAATGAGTGAGTGAGGTGACTGGTGGTGATTGAGAGAGCATGGGTGGAGCTACAAAGTTTGTGGGGGGGGGGGAGAGAGGTCAGCAGTTAACTCTCAGCAGAGAGTCAGCAGTTTTGAGTGTCAGCTTGGTCAAACAGCAGTCTATAGAGTTTGAAACCACAGTCTTCTGGTTAGAAGCCCATTGAGTGCTGTGAAAGGCATTAACGTTTATAAAGAAGAGACTGTGATTATGTGATAATACTAAGTGGACATATTAGTGGCTAAAAAGAGTCAACCACCCTAATGCTGTCAAAGTATTAAAAGAGTGTGAGGCTGCGATCACACATGCTAAATAATACACTTTCAATGCACTTTCCAACTGGATATTGCCAGTTTACACAGTAAAATCAAGTTGGAAAGCGCACTGAACTGAGAGCAAGGAGTGTTAGTGAAGTGGATAAGTGTGACACCTCAGTAGCTATTAATGTCCATTGTTTTATCCACTGAAATTATAAGAAGTTATACATGCAAACCAATACACTTAGCATACAAATAAAGTTTTATTTTATTACAACTTGGATTCATATTTTAGTAAAACATAAGAGTTTCATCCTCAGGGCCACATAGTCCAAAGAAGCCTTACAGCTAGTACACAATTCAGTGAGGAATAATTCCTGGTGGCAGCATTACATATATTAAGAGAGAAGTCATGACAGCTACTCCTCTCCATTTTTCCTCACTATAGTGCTGTGAGATAGCTGAAGCTGGCTCAGGTAACCCAGTGAGCTTCAGGTCTCTCAGGTCCTCTTCCACTATGTCACATTTAATCTTTGGCATGAGTCTGGTCTTAATTGTTCCAGAGCAAAACAAATACTTGAAACATCCAGCGTTCTGCTTCTCTAGAGGAAGGCAAACTAGCGGGAGGAAAATGAGCTGGTTGGTCGAATGTTTTGAAAGGTGTAGCATTTTAATTACTCTCCTCATGGGGACAGCTCGTTTTTCTTTTCTCTTTTCTCGTCTGGTTTTAAAACCAGCTGAGGCAGAATTTTTTTAAAAAAACAAGCTTAAGAAAGAGCCTCCTGTTGAAAACGTCTATTGATTTCTAATGAACTCTTATAAAGCCAAGTTCAGACTTTATTGCCAATGTGACTGTGTTACCACCCTGGAGCGGGAGAGCATTCCACTTTAAAAATAAACAGCATTTTACACTCAGATGGCTGTAGCCTGGTGTCCACTCATTTTTTGCTCACAATCACAAGTATTACTGGTTCCTCAGGAATAACCTGGCGTCCTTGAATTTTCATATAGAACTGAGTCACAGCAATCAGCTTTATGACCAATAATTTGTTTCATCTCTTCTTTCTCAGAGGACTTGAAGTCTCCTTTGCTTGTTAAAGGTTGCAAGATACAGAAAAAGGAAAGTTAAATAAACAAAGACGGGAAGTGATCTTTTCAGTT
The DNA here is from genome assembly GCF_032191835.1 of Heteronotia binoei. Taxonomy (NCBI): domain Eukaryota; kingdom Metazoa; phylum Chordata; class Lepidosauria; order Squamata; family Gekkonidae; genus Heteronotia; species Heteronotia binoei. The sequence goes on from NC_083238.1 coordinate 31,164,951, forward strand.
GTTTTCCACTTCAGGCCAACATCAACCATGATCTAAGTGGACTCATTTTCCAGTGCTGTGAACTAGACTTACCTATTATTATACAAAACAACAACTGTGCTTTTTGTATAATAACTGGATTTAATTTCCGCCCCAATTACAAAACAGAAATCTCAGTTCAAGTCTGTTTGTTAGGCACTTTAAGGATTCAAGCCTATGAACACTTTCCTGGGAGTAAGCCCATTGAATAAAATGGCATTTACTTTCATTAGACTGACTTTTGGTTTTGCCAGGGCTTGTTTCTGGGGGAATGCAGTGAAAGAGTTCCAGAACCTTCGTAGAAGCAAAATTCTTTTTAAAATGTCTAAAAGTTCATGAAGAATGCCTATGTACTTCTCCTTCATTTCCCTCTTGAGAGTTTCGGCACCTCTTTTTCCAGAAAAAAAGAGCCCTGGCCCTAACAATCCTAATGCTTGGGAAGACCTTAGGAACGTATCTTTTTTAGTGGGACTTCTAATTATGTGACTCTTTCGGGTATTTCCTAAGACATTTGGGAAAACAAGGCTTTACATAGTATAAAACATATTCCGTTCCTCTGCCTTTACTACTTGAAACTACAAGAGATTCAGTGTTAAGAAAAATATTGTCTGGGGGCTGGCAAAGTCCTCCTCACACTTACCCACAGCTCTGGGAGCTGGCCAGGAGGCCTTCGTTACATCAAGGCTGGAGAAGATCTCCCCCACCACCACCTGCAGCAGAATTGGCAGGGGGGAAAACCCTTCTCACACACAAATGGTCTGGCAGGGCAGTGATGAGCCCAGGCAGAGCCCCCTGCCAGCACAGTCAGGACGGCAAGGAGGGAGGAGACCAGCACCCCCATTAGTGTTGCCAATCCCTAGTTTGGAGGCCCTCCCCCTGCTTCAGGGTTATCAGAAACCACAGCGAGGGAAGGGGTTGAATATTTGCTGGACATTCCATTATACCCTATGGACACTGATCTCCATAGGATATAATAATTGATCTGTGGGTATTTGGGGCTTTGGGAGGGCTGTTTTTAGAGGTAGAGGCACCAAATTTTCAGCATAGTATCTGGTGCCTCTCCTCAAAATACCGCCAAGTTTCAAAAAAATGGACCATGGGGTCCAATTCTATGAGCCCCCCAAAATGCCCCCACCATCCATTATTTCCAATGAAGGGAAGGCATTTATAAGGAGTGCGGTCCTTTGAACGCTGTGCCTACACTCTTTATCTTTTTATCTCAGTAATTGCAGAACATATATTCTGCATATCAATTAGAAACCCCAGGTAGTGTTGTGGGGTTGGTCTCTCCTGATTGGTTAGTTTTGCACTTTTGAAATAGAAGATTCTTCCAGCTGAATTTACTGTGGGGTCACCATTAGTGTTCTCCCCACCCCCCCATCAGTAGTCAAGGAGTTTACTGCTAATCCAGGATGGTTGGAGGGAAAAAAATCATTGTCAGGGACTGCTTTAAAAGTTTAGTGAGAGGAGATGCCAACCACATGACTAGAGAGGCAGCAGGAAGGCTGCTACGCAGCCACTTGGTGGAGGTTCATGAGGGGGGGAGGTGGAGATGTCAGTGCTTTGCAGCCTGAGGTCCCCCCATAGTTATTTGGAAATGAGATGATAAAAGGGGAAGACCAGATGTTGAGATGGACCAGACTTTTTTTAAAAAACCAGGCTGTTGCTGCTCCAGTGCAGTTTTCACAGCATTATCCTGACATTTGAAATGTTTGTCGTTAGAGTCAATTTAAAAAACAAAATTGCCCAAAAGGAGAATCAAAGCAACAACCTTGCTGTTAATAGCACTGTATCTTGGCTATTCCTGCAAACAACTCGAACAAAGGCAATTACTTTTTTAATCTCCTATTTCAAAAGACATGTCCTGTGCAAAACTGACCAATAAGGAGAAACCAACTAGCCAGTGAGGGGAGGGGGGAGGAAAAGTCCAAGGAAATGTGTATGCTTTTAAAGACTTGGAAGTGAACTAAAGAGATAAATTGTCACAAATGGACTCTGAGAAGCCTCAGGGGGAAAGCAGACTGAAAGTGGGCTCAGAGCTGAAGGGGGGGGGGATCAATACAGAAATTAAAACAAAATGCGACTGGAATGTGTAGGGAATGTAGAAGGGGGGGAGACTCCCGATGGTGATGCACAGTGAAAGCAAAGGAAACAGAACTGCAGAAAGAGCCTTTGTCCACTACAGTTTTAGTCTCACACTGCAGTTTTTAGTCTTAGTGCCGTACCACAGTGACTTTGGGAATGAAACAATGCTCCCTCCCTGCTTCAGTGTATTATTCTAAACATATATGGGAATCTGATTTCAGTGGAACTTAATAAGTCCGCCCACCAGCAAAAGTTACTAGTTTCAGAGAAAGGAAAGGCCTGCAAGTCTTGTTAGGGTATTCGTCTGTTGACACTCAAATGAAGGTGTACAGAAAAACCATATCCACCACAGGACGTGCCATGTTATGTCTCTGCATCTACCGCATTTCCTGTCATAACGTTGGGTACAATCATCCAAAGATTGCCTATATTGCATATTACCCTTTGTTGTTTTTGATGCTGCCGCTTCACAACTTTATCTCTGTTGTCATAAACTTCACATGGAAAGAGGCACGCTAACACAATGCTGCCAAAACAGAACACCGAAGACTGAAAATTTTGAACTGAAATTATCTTGAACACAAATTAATTATGAAAATTGTTTCTGAAAGAACTGAAGTTTACAAGCAGGTAATATTTCTATGTCAGCTCAGCACATACCCAGCACATACCCAGGTCAGAGGAGTACAGTGTCAACAGTATTAAGTTTCAATGTGGGAAACAGTTTCTTGCCCTCTCCTCAGTGTCTTGGACAATTTTTTTGCCACATGAAGAAGCATGGGGAGATCCTACTTCTCCTCCTCCCTTCTCTCTTTATAATAAAGACTGCTGCTATCATGCAAACCATAGTTTGCTGCTTCTTCTGCATCACTAGCTACTGGTTGGTTGCATTCTTTCAAATCAGGATCTGGTTAAACTGCACCGAGCTTACACGAACACAAGAAATTGCCTACGACTTAGTCAGATCCTTGATCTAACAAGGTCAGCATTTATTATGACTGACTGCAGCTCTCCAGCATCTCAGGCAGAAGACTTTTCATAGCACCTGTTACCTCATCCCTCAAACAGGACTGAACCACAGGGATTGAAACACAAAAAGTGAATACTGCACCACTGAATCATAGCCCTGCCCCAAAGGTGTGGCCTCCCTCCCCTTCCCAGTATTAGAGAGTTTACTGTAAATCCCAGATCAGTGGGACTTACTGTCAAATAAAATGGCGCATAAGATTACAAACCAATTCCCAGAGAAGCACATTACCAGCACCACAAGCTGCTTGAAAACTCGTAACTGATGTGGGTAAAGTTGCAACCAATTTACCGCAGCCTCAGCAAGGGGTTTTCAAGGCAAGTGAGAAATAAAGGTGGTTTGCCATTGCTTTCCCCTCAAGACTCTCCCTTGGTGGTCTTCTATCCAACTACTGACCCTTCGTTTTCAAGATCTGATGAAATCACACAATACCATGCTGCCTTCCCTCCTGCTCAATCTGGTACATCAGTGACAAAATCCAACAGTCACACAGACACATAAAATAGCTGCTCTTCTTCCAAGTCCAATTTGATGTTCCCTAAGTCAGAAATGCTATCCCCAAGTTGTCGTGCCCTGCCTCCTCTGCCGGGCCCCCTCCCCTGGTGGCCCTGCTGGGTCCCGCCCTGCAATGTCCTGTCCTGGGATACAGCCAGAGGTTTCACAATGGGTGGGAGGCTGGGTTAATTTCACCCTAGCAACTCCCCCACTGGCTGGATTCTTGACCAACTGCTTTTCTCTCTGTGCGCCATGCTGGTCTCCAGCTCAATCATCCCCTCCTTGACCTCCATCTTGGCTGCCCTTTTATGCTCCTCCCAGCCCTCCCCTCATTGGTTGCTGGGCTTGGCCCCTCCCCCTATAAGCCTGGACACTCAGGCAGGGCCCAGGGTGCAGCTGCACCCACTGGGCTGGCCCATGCTCATCGGGGCATTCATCTCTCTCCTCACAGTAGACCCACAGGGCCTGTTGCAGCCCAGGAAGCACCAACACACTCTGTGCCTTGCTTTTGGGGGCTGGGGGCTGGTTGGGTTCTCCTGCTGCCATGCCACTCCTACCTTCCCCTGCAGTGATGTCATAGTGATGGGGTGTCATTCTGCCTGTGTCTGGGGCCTCATCAGCATCTGATGAAGAGAGCTGTATTTCTCAAAAGCTTATGCTGCAATAAAATTTGTTAGTCTTAAAGGTGCTACTGGACTCCTTACTATTTTGCTATAGTTTAGGAAGGCTAAACCCCAGTATCAGATCAGATGCTGATGAAGAGAAAGCTCATGCTACAATAAAATTTGTTAGTCTTAAAGGTGCTACCAGACTCTTTACTATTTTGCAGCAACAGACTAACATGACTAACTCCTCTGGATCCTAAACTATAGCAGGTGCAGTCTGCTGGGATATTTCAATAGGATTATTTCTCATTTCAAATTGGAGTTGTTTTGGATCATATTGCAGAAAACATAATAGCTTGTATCCTAACAATCCACTCAGCAAACTTTGAAGCCTTCCTTCAGCCTAAGGAACGAGCAGAAGTGGGTCTTCGTTTGGTAGAAGACCCAACTCTATTGGAAGAAGGCTCTTCAAACTGGAGGAAAGTTTCAGAATTTGCAGAGTGGGGTAGTAGAGTACAAGCCACCGTCTTCAGGTTGAAGTAGGCCTGTAGCCACAGGGAGCCTGTGGGGGCACTGCCCCCGACTTCCAGGTGGAGCCCCCTGACTTTCAGGGGGGCCTCTGGGGTGCAGCCAGCTTTTCTTCTTCTTTTGCCATGGCTGAGCCAGTGAAGCAGCAGCAGCTGGAGCTGGGAGAGCTGAGCACCAAGTAGAGAGGAGGGAGGCAGAGGAAGCCACATGGAATGGGCCAGGGAGGAGGTGACAGATAAACATGAACATATGAAGCTGCCTTATACTGAATCAGACCCTTGGTCCATCAAAGTCAGTATTGTCTACTCAGACTGGCAGCGGCTCTCCAGGGTCTCAAACTGAGGTTTTTTACACCTATTTGCCTAGACCATTTTTGGAGATGCCGGGGATTGAACCTGGAACCTTCTGCTTACCAAGCAGATGCTCTACCACTGAGCCACTGTCCTTTCCCCTGAAGATGAAGTTGCTGGCTGCGAAGTGCCGGACTGGAGGAGAGGAGGTGGAAAGAAACCCCCTGCTGGCACTTAAGGCGCAGTTCCTTCTTGACTATGTGGCTCTTAACGTTAAGCAAGTTTGGTTACCCCTGATCTATACGGTGCTTTTACAAGTACTGTAACTTACCTTCAGCCTTAGGGAAAAGGACACATCTAAATTTAAACAAAAGAGCAAGGGGAATCCAAAGTTCAGTAGCTTTGCTTTCAATCAAAACAAGATATGGAACAAGGAAACTTCTGCTAGTAAAGCTTTCTTGACAAAATGTGGGGTAATCAACATTTGCTTTATTTTTACCCCCTGGCACTCCTAAAGACACACTGAAGCTGCATTCAGACATCAAAGCAAATGCAACTGGTAGAGCCAAAGGGGTCATTCTGGCCATGATTCTGATTTTGGCATCCAAGCATCATCTTTTCATGGTTCTGGCCTGTCATGATCCAGGGTATGGACTCCTCAACAGGTCAAGAGGCTGAAGACTCAGAGAAAGAGGCAGGTGGGCACTGTCCTAGGAGGCAGCTGAGAGACCTCCAAGAGCTTCCTTTAATGTGTAAGAAAAGACCCACTGTCCCTAAAACACAGCCATGCCTTCTTATTCAAACTTGGACCCTGAACCTTCCACCCCAGAGGTCTCACCTCAGGCAATCCCTCAGTGTTCTCCACGCCCTGAACCACCTCAGCCTTGTCATAGTACGGGCTGCCGTAACCAGGTGTGGCATCTTCAGCTACTGAAAGCCTGTTCCTAGAAAGAGATTTGGGGGGGGGGGTTACAAGGAGCAGGAGGGAGGGCCTAGGCTACATCGCCAATGATGTGGTGACATCACTTCCAGTGTGTATCAGAAGTGACAATATCACATCGTGATATCACGGCAATGTTCTGGTATTACAGCAAAACCTTTATGGTAAAAATGGCTTCTGCCATACGAGTTTTTGCCCCCAAACCAGATAATAGCCATGATGCCACTGACGTGATGACATCACTTCCGGTGCACACAGGAAGTGATGCTGCCATGCTGTCAGTGATGCCTGGGCCTCCCTCCTTCGTAAGTCACCCTGCCAGCCAGCTGATCAGGCAGGATGGCAGGAAATCCTTTATCTCCAGCAGGGTGGCTGGTAACCCTATTCTAGATGGGAGGGGCCTGTGTCTCCTTAAAAGGCTATTTAAGACTTCAGTTAACCTTCAGCCTTTGCTGGACTAGCATCCATGGTATACTGTTGGATCCAGCTGCAGTAATTTGACTCCTGAACTTCAGCCTTGAGCAGGACATAGTCTGAACAGGTTTTGTGAAGAAATAAGCTCTGGCAGATTGCCTCATACTTAGACATTTTCTGTCAAATCATGGACTGAAAAAAGAAGCAGGAAAAACCTCAAAGCAACTGTTATTCTATGTCTGTTGATGACACATGGGTAAAATAAAGCAGTTGCTTCTTTGAGACTATCTTTAAAAAAATAAAGCTGAGAAACATTGGGTTGACTCCTGCCAACTCCTGCCATTCCCCTAATTGTTGCGGTTCCTGTACTGCATGTAGCGTTGACAATCCCCAGTTGGGAGCAGGAGATGCCCTGGTTTGGAGGCCCTCTCCCCACTTCAGGGTTATCAGAAAGTGGAGGGTGGAGAGAGGTTTGAATGTCCACAGGGCACTCCATTGTACCCTATGGAGACTGGTCCCTATAGAGTATAATAGAGAATCAGTTCGTAGGTATCTGAGGCTTTCGGGTGCCTGTTTTTTGAGGTCGAGGTACCAGAATTTCAATATAGCATCTAGTGCCTCTCCTTTAAAAAAACCCAAAAAACGCAAGTTTTTCTGAGCCCAAAGAGAAGGTACCACCATCTGCCATTATTTCCAATGAAGAGAAGGCATTTAAAAGGTCCCTTTACATGTGATGGCCAGAACTCCGTTCAGAGTACAATCCTGCTTGTCACAACCTTGCTCCTGGCTCCACCCCCAAAGTCCCCAGATATTTCCTGAGTCAGACCTGGCAACCCTAATCACATGGGTTTTCTCTATACAGGCCTTATGATCCCCAGCAAAGTCATTTTGGTAGCCATATGTCATTCCCTCCTTCTTCAATCACCAGCAGAATGGCCCCAACCCATTTTATAACTTCCATAAACCTGTTCCATTTGGTGCCGAAGAGATCTGAAGATATGTCTTTATAAAATATTTCTATGAAATTACAAAGCTGTAATTCATACATCCACAAATATGTTATAGCAACTACATATTTATTTAAAACATTTTTATACTGTCTCAGTGGGAACCTGCCCAAGGCAGCTTACAAAATAAAAATTATAAAAACAAAACATTATAAGTTATTAATTAAAATCAAGCATTAAAAAGCCCCAGACCAGCACAAAAACATAGATCACAGAAAACAGACAATTTTATATCACTCTTTATAACTACTTCCTTTTATTCAATGTAATAAGAACAAAATACATTAAAATAGTACCTGTACTTCAACCCATAGATAAGTCAAATACCTCCTCTTTAACATTATCTAGAGAGTTATACTTATTTCAGAAACTGATGAAAGGAAAACAGCTATTTGCAAATTTTCCCAGCAATCATGTCTTACTTTCTCAGGTAAATTTACAGATTGTGAGTTTATCCACTAGGAATACATGCCAAGCTCTGCGCAGCCAACCTCTTTTCTGGGACTGCTTGTCTGGGCTATCGATATTCTCGGAGCAATTGCTAGATTTCTAATTAAGCAACTACATGCTTTTTTAATACAAGAATCTATTTCCCAGTAGGTAAATTGTGGGGGGAAATACAAATACAATAAATGTAGCCTATCCTCAATTCTATATTATATCCTTGCATACCGTTCTCCTAAAATTCTTGACCACTTCCAAGTCCCATCACATGCAAATTAATGTAGTCATATTTTGCACTTTTTCCACAAACTGCAGTTCCTCTTGAAATGTGAAATCACCTGACTGGGTTTTAGGGCCATAGAAGAGACATTAATGTAATTGCATTTGGATTCTCACAGGAACACTGTCATTTTCCTTCTTCTTCCTTGAAGGCTAAGGTTGAAACCAACTCCACCCAGCAGTATCTAATTTAATTAAACCTACAATATATCCTGCACAAAACACAGACCAGCAGCCTGAATGTTATGACCTGAAATACTTTCTCCCATTATCCACCTTTGTGTTTTGTCTCCCCCCCTCCCTCATCTAGCCTTATAAGATGTCCTGGAGAACTCAATGCTTGCACAGTGTTTTGTGATTATTTTGGTAGTTCCTAATGAAAAGAATTACGAAATTTTTGCTTTTGATTGATTGCCAAACAGGATCATCCTTTCAAATTTCAATAATTCTGCCAGTCTATTATACAATCCCTTGAGTTCTGGGCAGTGCTGGTGCTGGGGAGTTGGCACAAGGCCGGCACCCCAGGCCAGGTGCCCCCGTCACCCCTTGCCTCCTCAGCGAGGGCAAACTCAGTGGCAGCCGCCATGGGGCTTCTGGGTTCAGCGCATATGCACTCCGACACTCCATCCCTTGGAAGCACAGACGCGAGGGGCAGAGTGGTGGCGAGTGGCATGCGTGTGAGGTGAGCCCAGAAGCCCCATGGTGACTGCTGCTGAGCTTGCTATTTCCCTCACCTTGGAGACGAGGGTGGGTGGAAGGGTCAAAACCAGCGCCTCCCTCCAGAGCCACACTTCAGGTAGCTGCCTCATGCTGCCTAATGGATGAGCTGGTCCTGGAAAAAGGGAGCAGTCCGTCTGCTGTAATCCTGAAAAATAAAGCCATTGTTCTTCTGGGATATACCAGGCACCTATGAGAACTAGGGTTGCCAGGTAAGGAGACCAGAGGGGGGCAGGGAAATAGAGGTTGGCTAGAGTTGCCAGCTCTTGGCTTGGAAATACCTGGAGATTTTTTGGGGTGGTGGAGTTTGGTGAGGGGAAGGACTTCAGTGGGGTATAGAGTTCACTTTCCAAAGCAGCCATTTTCTCCAGGTGAACTTATCTCTATTGCCTGGAGATCAACTATAAAGGTAGGAGGACAGGCATCACCTGGAGGCTGGCAACCTCAGGGGTAGCTGTCAGCAATGGGAGGAAGTCACTTGTGGGCAAAACCCACAGTAATATCATGCCACCCCTAGGAATTGCCATAAACTATACGGTTTCTATGGTATTATCCCAGTATTTCTGGAAATTCTTAGGGTGCGATCACACAAGAGATTTGGCCTGACCTAGCCACACCTCCCCTCCAAATTTAATGTGTGCAATCACACACACACATCTGCTCCCCGAGTCCTGCCCATGCTTACCTCGTCTTAGTATGGGCTGAGACCAGATTAAATAGCGATCAGAAACTTCTCTGTAGCAGCTCTCTAAAATGTACGCAGGGCACATCGCCTGGCTGTCTGAAAAATAGAAAAGGAAAATAAAACTGGTGGATCAATGATATCACATCACTTCTGGGGAGGAATGAGACATAACATCATGCTTCTCTAAGGGCAGGATCCCATTAGGAATTTGAAAAAGTCAGTGCTCTTTGATGCATGCCGCAGCACTCACACAGTCCCCATCCTGCTGCCAGGAAAGGCACAGGCTGCACACACTCAAGAGGAGAATTCAGACTGCTCCTGCATGTGCAGGGCGGGTGCATTGTGTGCCCCAGCTGTTCATTTTTCCTTTTCTATTTTTCTCCAGCTCCAAGCAGCATTGGGAAACAGGCACGGGGAATGGGGGATCCCCAGGCCCCACAAGGGGCCTTGCTTCAGCCACCTTGAGCCATAAGGAAAGACTGGTATAAAAGCTTTAATTAATAAATAAACAAACCCAGATGAGAACTACTGCTACCAGCCTGTCGGGGAAGTCTATGTGCTTTCCAGGGATGCTTGAGTTTCCCCAAATAGCAGCTACCGGGGATGTTTCAGGCTGGTAAAATGGTTCAAGGGAAGACTGAAGCCCCTTTGTTGCTGTTTCCATCCCCTTTTTTTTCCTTCCTGGAAAATTTATCAAGCCAAATTGGAAACTTTCGCTGGACACAAAAGATCCCTGAGAACTCATGTCTTGTTTTACAAGGGAACTCTTTGCACAGGCTTACCCCAACATGGGGACTGTTTTGGATAAGTTTTTTCTGTGTGCATCACTGTCCTGATCCTACTTTGGTACTTATCCATAACACAGGGTGGGTGCCCAGATCCAGTCTGCGTACTCCATAATGTTATCAGTGCCCTATGTATATTAGCTACCAACTGAAAATGGCAGGTAACTGTATCGTATATGGGAAGATGAAAAAACCTTTATGAAAATAAATTCAATTATGTTAGTGATTTTAGAGTGTCAGCGTCACTCACCACAGTGGTAATCCTTGACCGTCCATCAAGTTAACAGCCCTCTATTGTAGCCAACCATTTGGTTCTTTGCAGGAATATCAGAGTGGGAAACAGAAATGAATTTAGCCATGCTTTCTTTTTCTAATCTATTGAGGTAGTTAATTTGTGACACTCAAAAGTATATTTTAAGAAACTAGAAAAAAGGACACAACATTAGAGCTATTTCTCTTGTTACTTTAAGACAACACAAGGGTGCTTGCTCTACAATGTAAAATGTCTGGTTAATATATAACGGGGAACAGTTAAAAATACGTCCTTATCAGAGGAATGTGTGCGTGTAATGGTGAGCAGATAAAACACTGCAGGCAGGTGCACTTTTTAATCTAATCCCAGATTAACTTTAGTCATCAATGGTGTAGCTAAATCTTGTCTGGACTTTCTGTCACAGAAACCATGTGTCTCTTGTCCTGGACTTTCTGCCACAGAAACCATGTATAAGGGTGTATGTGCCCTAAATTATGCCACAGAACACCACCATCATGTGAAATCATTTATATAAGAAACAAGAAGAGGAGGAGGATTTATATCCCACCCTTCACTCAGAGTCTCAGAGCGATTTACAATCCCCTTCCCTTCCTCTCCCTACAACAGAAACCCTGTGAGGTAGGTGAGGCTGAGAGAACAGCTCTGAAAGAACTGACCCATGAATGATCCATGGTCACCCAGCTGGCTTCATGTGGAGGAGTGGGGAATCAAACTCAGTTCTCCAGATTAAAGTCCCCCACTCTTAACCATTACAACAAACTGGTTCTCATTCCTTACAAATAATTATCAAATATAACAAAATAACTCCCGATAAATCATTATCAAATATACTAAAAACAATATATAAATCAACATCAATCCCCATTGTAATTTATATAATACTATTGACAAGACAGGGAAAAAAAACAGGCATTTGTTTATTGGTTCCTCACACCTGATAAAATTTGATCAGACTCTTAATTCTGAAGTAATAAACACTTATGGTTCAAAAGAAGTCAATATTTATTTATTTTGATTTCTATACTGCCCTCCTCCCCCAGAACCAGGCTCAGGGTGAGTGATGATAAAATTATAAACAATAAAACCAAATTATAAAACCATTAACAATTTTCCTATTATTAAGAAATGCTGTATTGCAAGTATGAATTCCAAGTGAATATTATGAGTTTCACTTTTACTGTTATATTCATTGTAATTTTGAAATTCTGAATAAAGATCTTATAATAATAAAAAAGAAATAGATGGCAAGCCAGTAAAACTCCACTGTGCTACTTGCATTGAAGGACAAGTGGGCAGAGACATAACAGTCCAGTTGCTGTTGATGGAAACAAAAACATTTCATCCATCATCTCAGTGTTTTTATGGACTACTGAATTTATATGATTTAATTTAAATTGACTATGTGGCTAAGAGCAGAGGATACTAATCTGGAGAACCAAATTTGATCCCCCACTTCTCCACATGAAGCCAGCTGGGTGATCTTGGATTAGGGTTGCTAGGTCTGTGTTGGAAAATGCCTGGAGACTTTGGGGGTAGATCTGGGAATGGGCAGAGGGGAGGGACCTCCGCATGATCCAACGCCATAGAGTCCACCCTTCAAAGTGCTCATTTTCTCCAGGGGAGCTGAATTCTGCCAGCTGGAGATCAGTTGTATAAATGGGGGATCTCCAGACCTCACCTGGAGGCTGGCAACCCTACCTTGAGTCAGTCACATTCACTCAGAACTTTCTTGGCCCCACCCACCTCATAATGTGCCTGTTGTGGGGAGAGGAAGTGAAGGAAATTGTAAGTCACGCTGAGAATCCAGTAAGTCAAATGGGAAACACCTTCTGCAACCACTGCAGCAGAGAGATATGGGGTGACCCCTGATCAGTTGGATCACATGCTGGGCTTTTTTGTTTTTTTTAGCAGGAACGCACAGGAACACAGCTCCAGCTGGCTTGGTGCCAGGGGTGTGTGTGGCCTAATATGCAAATGAGTTCCTGCTGGGCTTATTTCACAAAAAGTCACGCACAAAATGATGGTGATGTTGGGGTGTGTGGCCTAATATGCAAATGAGTTTCTGCTGGGTTTTGCCTACAAAAAAGCCCTGGTCACATGACTCAACTGATAGGTGGGAGGAAGGGCTGACTATAGAAATGTGCCCCCACCAATCTGCTGGGTCACCGATGTGGAAGCTCCCACACTCTCAGGATACCTGTCATATACTCAAATAGAAGACAATCCCCACCACCACCACTGCAGAGAGGCAAAAACATTTTAAAATGTCATCTTGCTTTCAAGCCAACAGGGTAATGTTTGGATACTGGGCAAACTATAATTTCCATCTGAGTGCAAGTTTGAGTAAAAAGTAAGCAAAAGTGGACAGACCCCAAGACCCTGTTGAAGGAAAGGTTGTGTATATTTTGGTGGCCACCAAGATCCATCCATTATTAGTTTATTACAGGAAAATAAGTATATTCTTAAAAACTGAGTACCAACCAGCGAATTAGGTGATCATTTCAGTATATTATCATTCTTGCACCTAAAAAAATCCTGTTTTGCTGACAGGTATCTTTCTGTATTAGTTCTTTTCTGGCAACCAGTCAAAAGTATTTGTCAAACCCTTTACATTCAAATTGTTACTCAATACTTTGCTTAGGAAATAATTACATTTGAACAGGAATCTTTTAAGACTGTGGCCTTTGGCATCAGATAACACTGTAATAGGATTGCCAACTCCAGCTTGGGAAATTCCTGGAGATTTGGGAGAAGTGCTTAGGGGTTGCAGAATTTGGGGAGAGGAGGGAGCACAATTGTATCATTCTAAAACTTCAGTCTTGGAGGAAAATGGAAGTCCCATAGGGTCTTCTTTCTGAAGGTGCAATTTCCACCAGAACTGATCTCTGTAATTTGCAGATTCTGGGAAAGCCCCAGCTAGGGGTTCAAACTCTGGGGAGGAAAACTACTGGAGATTTGGGATTGGAGCCCAGGAAGGGACCTCTCTGGTGTATAATGTTATGCAGTATACCCCCCAAAGCAGTCATTTTCTTTATGGGAACTGATCTATGTAGTCTGGAGATCAACTGTAACTCTGGGAGATCTCCAGGTCCCGCCTGGAGGTTGGCAACCATAGTTTATAATCTGTTCTGAGCTCAGTCACCTTCACAAACTACAAGTATGATCTTAAATTTATTTTGTTGGAAGGTCTTTTTATGGGGGAGAGTCTCATAGCTGGACATGGGAATCCACTTTCCCAAGAACACTGACTGGTCCCAGATAAAAAGTTTGGGACCGATTCCCCACTAGCCTTATGCTGTTCTCACTCTCCTCTGCTCCTCAGGGCTTCTGTTGGATTTCGCACAATCTGCCCCAGGGCTGCAACTAGCTCCATCTCTTTCGCGCAGCAATCAAGATCCTCTAAAAACCGGTTCCTGTTTGCCACGTGAAAAAGGCGAAGCAATTTGCAGCCCCGGGGCAGATAGTGTGAAATCCAACAGAAGCCTCATGGAGAAGAGGAGCTTGAGAGTGGCATAAGGCTTGTGGGGAATCGGTCTGAGTCTCACTGGCTGATTTACAGTTAACTGCTGTCGAACTTTGGCAGGAAAAAGTGGGTAAAATACCCTGATTAGGCTGTTATGAGACAAATCTGCATGGGCACAAAGAGCTTAGGTGAGAAAACACGATTACATACTTTAATTAAGTTGAAGTGAGCAAGATCTGCATTGACACAAAAGTCTGAGTGAATCAAGATAGTGCCTGAAACAGGATGGAGCATAAATGAATGAGTTGACTGCTCTTCTTGATTGAGTAAACAAGGGGAAAAGAGGAACTGGGCATTGGTTAATGAAATAGCAACTTCCTTGGGCTGGGCAGACACCTCTAGGATATGCCAGGATATTCCAGTGTTGAAAAGTCTTCTGTTATTGAAAATGAAATGAAGTCTTATTGTTTAGAATTCTGTGCTGGGTGAGATACCCTACCTACTTCCTGGGCCTTCATGGAAATACCCAGGTGTATTTATAGGGTTGCCAGGTCATACCTGACTCACAGCAGGGGATGTCTCTCATGCACACTTTGCGTGCACGACATGATGCAATCACCCAGAAGTGATGTCATCATGCTGGGCACATTGCATGTGGTGCATGCTAGCATTTGGGTTAAAACCTCCATGGTGCAATAGAGTTTTTACTCAAATGCTAGCACATCCCCCCACAACATGCCCAGTGCGATGACATCACTTCGAGGTTACATCATTGCGTCAGGCATGTTGGGCGCCGGCAGAGCTCTTCAGGGACAGGGATCCCCCTGTTGACCAGCTCTGTTCTGGCGTTTAGGCTCTAGAAGGGGATGCCCATTAAAACAATTAAGTCCAAAATAAGAAAGAGATCCTATTGACCAAGGGAGTCTCAGCTGGAAGAGGGGCCAGAGTCCTTACAATTGGACAACCAACCTCAAAAGACTAATGGTAAAAACATCTACAGAAATTTTGAGTGTACACAGCTTACAAGAAGGTGCAGAGAAAAATATGTTTTGCTCACTAATCTTGCCGAGATTTGGCACTGCATTCCCTTGCACATGACTCATACGCTTTCCTTTGAACAAACAGGAAGAAGAGAGATACTATGTGGGGAAAAGATTCTCTCTGCAAAAGCAAATCAGATCATTCATCTGTTCAGAGAAGAAAGCTGAGAGTATCCTTGGAGCTTGATGGAGGCGATTTATTTCATTTCATACCCCACCCCCCAAAATGAGTCTTAAGACATTCCAATGATTGTGGAAAGCCCACCACTTTTAATAAGTATACATCTTGCTGAAGTGCCTTTCATTCCGCTTTCAACCGTGACAGAAGTCTCCCTAATGAAGCAGTGTTTTGACCTCATCATATGATGAACAGGAGGGAAGTGGGATTTTAAAAGACCCTGAACTTAAAACTGATGAATTTATTACTGAATGTCCCTCTTTAGGAAAGCCCTAAAACCCATGGATGGTAAAAGACATTTAGTTCATTTGCTCTCCCTTCAGCCTTCATTTGCCCCCCAAGTCGGAATAAAGAGACGGACACAAATGGATTGGTGAAACTATGGGCCACTTTTATTAAAATTAACAGCAATGGCAAGGGCAACCGAACTGCGGCCAGGTCAGGGCCAGGGGTCTCCTCAGACCGCTCCCCTGCCTTTTCAGCGGGCGAGAGACCCGGCCCCCCAGCCGGAGCTGTGACCCACAGCTCCCGCTAGGCAGACCCAGCAGGGAGGCTCGCACCGGAGGGCCCAAACACCAGACGCGAGTCTCAGCGAAAGGCACCCATCCAATCGAGTCTCCAGGACAGTCTGCATTCACATACCTCGGGCCACACCAAAGGTAGATCCTGACAGACCCCTAACTCCCCAAAAGGGGGAGGCTAACCGGTCCTCCCCAGGCCGCCTGGTGCCATAAACCCCGTAGAACCTGCCCTAAAAGTGACCAAACTCTACCAGAGCACCAACCCAAAGCCAATTCCTCAATCCACTGACATGCTATGCAGGGTAGGCAAAAAACACCCTCCAGCCACAAGCCAAAAAACCGGGGAGTGAAAAAATTCCTACCCGGCCCCTCCAAACGGAAGCGACCAGCAAAAAGCCTGCATAACAGACAGGGCGGGTGGGTGGGCCGACAACGCCGGGAAGAATGACCCAGCGACGAGCGGGGCTTCAGCAACAGCGCTGAAGCCCCGCCCACTCAGAACGCGCCTAGAAAGGCGCCAAAGAAGCCGCTCTCCCTCCGAAGGGAGGCAAAACGTCCCCTCAGCCACGCTGTAAAGCAGCGGGCTTACGAAGACTTCATTACCTGTCAGGCTGAACTGGACAAAGACAAGGAGAATAACATCCAGTCCAAGGAACAGGTATGACAACAAATCAGTACACACAATGTGAACACAGGCAAAGAATCAATAAATGTTTAAAAATCGCTATTAAGGCAACATAACACGGAGATCTGAACTAGCCAGTACATAGATTTCTTATAATACCAAAACTGTTTCCACCCATTTTGTTCCTAGGGTTGCCAGGTCTTGGAAAATACCTGGAGACTTTGGGGGTGCATCCAGAAGAGGGCATGGTTTGGGAGGGGGAGGGTCGCAGCATGGTACAATGCCATAAAGCCCACCCTTCAAAGCAGCCATTTTCTCCAGGGCAGCTGATCTCTGCCAGCTGGAGATCCCTTGCAAAAGTGGGAGCTCTCCAGGCCCCACCTGGTGGCTGGCAACCTTACGTGTCCCAGTCCACTTTTTAGCTTCATAAAAGGCTTTCTAAGGGAGAGTTTCTCTTTAATTGGTTCTTTGGAACATCTCCTCACCTCTCCCGCTGGTTGCTTGTAATTCTAAACATCTGTAACTGCTACTGATGAACACCGCCTATACCGGAAAAAGAAGGGTTGCCAGCCTCCATTTTGAATATACTACAAGAATACCAATACAACTTGACACATATGGAAGAGAAGATGAATTAATGATAACAGGAACTGAATATCATTTTGAGAATCGCAACAGAGAAGAATTAAAACCGTCATAGACAATTCAGGTCTATGTGATGAACTATATGCACCTGTATAATAGGGTTCCCAATCACCCACCAGAGTTGGGATTTCCCCTGATTTTGGGTCCTCCAACCCGCTGGCACAGGACTTGCCAATGGGGGGAGCCCTGCCTCAAAGAGCTCTGTCTGCCAAGGTGCCCAGCACAATGACATTACCCAGAAATGACATAATCATGCTGGGCACATCACGCAGGGATGCTCTGGCATTTGGGGGGGGGGGGGGACGTCTATGGTACCACGGAGAAGTCCCCCTGCCAGCAGCCAAGTAAGACCTGGCAAACCTACTGTATAGGTTACCTTTACTGAGCAACAGGTAGGGCCTGGAGATCTCCTGGAATTACTACTGATCTCCACTGCAGAGATCAGTTCCCTGGGTAAGAAATTGCATGTTTAGCAGACAAAGCATTTTAGTTTAATTTGTAAGAAGGCTAGGGTTTAGGGTTGTCCATCTCCAGGTCGTGCAGAGAATCAAGGTTAAACACCTCCGCGAAAACCAGCCTCTTCAATAATACACAAATAATATGTTTTAAACGAATTCCCAAAAAGTATTCAAAGATATATTAAGGAATTATTCATACATTTGACAACAAATAGATATAAAGAACATATACCCTCACTCAAAGTCACTCAAAGACAAACCAATGTCCAAAAACTTTCAGTAGCTGGGTGCAGGTAGAAATTCAGATGGTGTAGTCTTATTCGAAGAACAATGCTTCCAGAGGCTTATATTCCAGTAGGATAATTTCACATGGAAAACAATGCCCCAAAGAGCTCATGTACAGCAAGGTACAGAAAGTGATATGCGACGTGGTAGTACTTTAATCCCACTTTAATCCCACATTTCGCATTCGCTTCTATGAGCTGTGGACCAGTTGCGATTCTATTAGATTGTTGGTCAGGCTCTGTTGCCCAATCTTTACAATACATTCACAGGAGACCATCAAGGTTCAGAACATGTCTGTTAGATTTCCAGGTTCTCAAAACTCATCTCCAGGTGGTGGCATTACAACTCACCTCCAGGTGACAGAGATCAGTTCACCTGGAGAAAATGGCTGCTTTGGCAGATGGACTTTATGGCATTATGTCCAATTTAAGCCCCTTCCCATCCCAAATTCCGCCCTCCTCAAGCTCCATCCCTCAAATCTCCAGGTATTTCCCAACCCAGAGCTGCCAACCCTATGCATTTCACATCTCATGTAATCAGACCCCTAATATGCAAAGCTGTGTTGGGGAATGCGGTGGGAATGAGGGGAATCAGAGATTCTTACCTGTATGCTGAATGACCCAGATCCAAAGACATCATTTAATAGTCCACTAGGACCATATCAAAATTTAAGGAGGATGGGAAACTAATTCTAAGCTGTTGCAAGTTTTTAAGCTCCATTTGTCCAAAGCAGCTTTGTTAGTTCCAGAACAAAATCCTCAGAGGATATACTGCAAAAATGAACAGCTGACTAGTACCATTGCTTTTGAAGAAAAAGAACAGCAACACAGAAATATTCCAGGCTTATAGATGGAAAGAAATCAGGGCATTTTTTGAGCAGGAACACACAGGGATGCATTTCTAGCTGGCTTGGCAACAGGGGTGTGTGGCCTAATATTCAAATGAATTCCTGCTGGGCTTTCCCCACAAAAACCCTTTGAGAAACAATGATGTCAGAGGGTGTGGCTTAACATGCAAATGAATTCCTGCTGAGCTTTTTCTACAAAAAAAAGCACTGGAAGAATCCAATCTATGCCTCAGTTACTTAAGTGTGTTTGTGAAGGAGTTTTTTGTTGGGTTTTTTTAAGAGATAGATAATACACATAAGCTTTTTGAGCCAGAACACACTGGAATGCTGTTCCAGCTGGTACAGGCAGTCTTCCTGCTGCCTGTGCTAGCGTTCTGGCTCAGCCCCAGGGATCCGGGAGCCCAACCACACCTGCATGGCCTCTTCCAGGTTCTCCGCTCACCGGCCGGGGTCAGGGGGCCCAACCGCACCTGTGCAGCCTCTTCTGGGCTCCCCGCTCACCAGCCGGGGTCGGGGGGCCCAACCGCGCCTGTGCAGCCTCTTTTGGTCAGAGGGCTGAGCCGTGCTTCTGCAGCGTTTTCCTGGCTCCCCGATGGCCAGCCGGGGGCAGAGGGCCGAGCCGCACTGCATAGCATCCTCCCTGGGCCTGGCTAGCTGGGAGGCTTTCGGGGCCCAGTTGCAGCAGCGGGATTGTTCCTGGTTCCCCTCTCTGGAAGAGTCAGCATTGCATTTCAGGTTAAGTTTGCTTGCTCCCATTCCCTTTACTTCCACTTGCAAGTAAGGAACAGTGCAATCCTAAACCGATCTATTCAGAATTTTGTTGAACTTTACTCAGTTGTGATTTTTTCTAGGAAGGTTTGATTCATGTCCAGTAGCACCTTAGAGACCAACAAGATTTTTGGGGTGTAAGCTTTGAGAATCAAAGCTGGGAGGTTTATACCTCAAAAATATTGTTTGTCTCTAAGATGCCAATGGACTTAAGTCTAGCTGTTCTCCTGCAGACCAATACAGCTACCCTCTGAAACTATCCTAAGTGAATTATAGACACAATGAGAATATGGAGAAATTATCTCAGTGGATTGCACTGAAATCTCCTGGAATAACTTGTTAACTTTTGGGAGGACTGTGTAGATGTGTATGTTTATATGGCACAGTTCTAGAGGAACGTGGAAATACTGAAGAATACTGTTTCCTAAGAATCTCCCACTTTCATTCAAAAAGCATTTTTCTAGCCCTTATGCCTGTAAAGCCATGACAATAGCCCAGACTATCCTGATCTCATAAACTACAAAGAGTTGTGGCTCAGTGGCAGAGCATCCTCTTGGTATGCAGAAAGTCCTAGGTTCAATAGCCAGTTAAAAGGATGAGGTTGGAGGTGATATGAAAGACCTCTACCAGAGACCCTGGAGAGCTGCTGCCAGTCTGAGTAGACAATACTGACCTTGATGGACCACTATAAGGCAGCGTCATGTGCTCCTGTATGTTGACCCTGGTTAGTATTTAGATGGGAGGACCTCCCAAGTAATGTTCTCTCTAAGCTGCAGAATCTTGTGAGCAAAAATTCTATTTTGTGAGCTACTGGCATTGAAGTTGTGAGCTACTGGCATTGAAGTTGTGAGCTACTGCATAAATTAGTGTGCTCTGGGGTCATCCTTCCTGAACTAAGACAAAAATGTGTGAGCTGGAGGCTAAAAATCTGTGAGCTAGCTCACGCTAACTCAGCTTGGAGGGAACACTGCTCCCAAGCAGTACTCCCTCTAAGCTGTGTAGTCCTGTGAGCTGGCATTCAATTTTGTGAGCTACTGGCATTAAAGTTGTGAGCTACTGCATAAATTAGTGTGCCCTGGGACCATTTTTCCAAGTTAAGACAAAAATGTGTGAGCCAGAAGCTAAAAAACTACGAGCTAGCTCACACTAACTCATCTTAGAGGTGGATGTGGCTATATGACCATACTTTTGGTGATGTCAGAGGTGTGGCCTATTATGCAAATGATGGTGATGTCAGAGTTGTGGCCCATTATGCAAATGATGCTATGTCAGAGGTGTGGCCTCGCATACTAATGAGTTCCTGCTGGGCTCTTTTTACAAAAAAAGCCCTGCACATAAGTACCATGACTTATGTAAAAATCAGTTCTGGAAGGAGGCAGGAAGGTCAAGGATAGACTGGAGAAGATATGTGTGACAAAAATGTCTGGCCAGAAAGTCACGGGGTTTGCATGTGTGGCAGATAAAACATTTTAATTTAATTTGTTAGAAGCCTCTAGAGAATGTGGGTCGCAGACAGCTTCAGCGTAGATTATGTGATTTTCATTGCATCCATTTCATTTCTGAATTAAAAATACAGCCTGGCTGAACACAACAGTAGGTTCCCCTTCGGTTCCCTCACACATCTGCAACATAATCAGGTCCAAGTTCTCTCTCACACTGAGTTGCAGGTTAAATGTCTTTGAAGGGTATTGGGACACTGTTCATGACACTCTTCTCCCAAAGACATCAGCAGCAAAAGATGGGTAGGATAATTTGATGAACGCAGGTCTTTGCTTTGACATAGCTAATTAAAAGTTAGGTCAGCTTTATCAAGAACCTGTCAGATTTTGGGCTGATTTACAATCTCATGTACCCCACATGACCATCCTAGTGACTTTTGATCTGACATATACTAGGAGTTTCATGTTCAGGGCTTAATTCCCAGATACACATGGGTCCGATTTGTTTTGGGACTGTGGCGCATGGGAGAGGGGGCCTAAGTCTTCCCTCCCTGCTCTATTCTCCCAATCGGAAATGGCCCTCGGGAGTTGCTGCTAACCTGTTGGGGAAGTAACCTTTAATCACCCCATTTACATTATCTCTTAAATGGTTTCTGGAAGTTGACATTAATTACTACTTCATGGCTGTAACATGACATTTTTCAATAGAATCACTCTAATTGTTGGATTGAATCGCACACTGAACAATCAAGTGTTAAAATATCATTAAGAACATGGTTTACATAACATGGCTTGGATCCATCAGAGGGTTGCTGAAGACAGAACAATTTGTGAGAACAAAGCCCGAATGTCTCACCTTGCCCTTTCCACTGTAGCACAAACTGCCCCCTGAAATTATGCTCTTAGGCTGCAGAGGGTGGGAGGAGGTGAGAAAGTTGTGCCATCTTTCCCCCATGTTCCACTACAACAGCTTTGCTTAACCAAACTGGGCCTTCTGCAGGCACCAGCCTGCAAATGGGCAAAATCAACAAACTGCCTGCGATCATGGTGTCTCCCCTGCCAGGTAATCTTAACAACCCCATTAAGATTCATTTTATCCTGAATGACTAGGGTTCCTAGCCTCCCGTTGGGGGTGGGGGTTCCCCTGGTTTTGGGGCCCCCAACCCACTGGCACAGAGCTGTCCACAGGGGGATCCCCTCCCCCAAAGAGCTCTGTCAGCACCTAATGTACCCAGTGCAATGATGTCACCCAGAAGTGGGAACCCTAGTGATTCAGGATAAAACGGATCTTATTGGCACTATAGAGTTTTTTGCCCAAATGCTAGAGTGTCCCCCATGCGACATGCCTGGTGCGATGATGTCACTTCCAGGTGACGTCACTGTGCTGTGTGTGACATCTATCTCCCACCAGCAGCCAGGCAGGACCTGGCAACCCTATGAACGACTCCTCTCCGGACATAACGGAGAAGGTGGCTGTATTTTTGCAGTGTACTATAACATTATGCTGTGACAAGTTATAAAGAGCTAACTTGATGGTATATTTGTCCATCTGTAATTCAAAAAGCAACCTGAAAATGGCTGCTTTGAAGGGTGGATTCTATGGCATTGTACCATGCTGAGGCCCCTCCCCTCCCCAAACCCCACCCTCTCCCAGATCCACCCCTAAAGTCTCCAGGTATCTTCCAGCAGAGACCTGGCAACTCTAATGCTGGTGGTAACCCTTAGGGTTGCCAATCCCCAGGTGGGGGCAGGGAATCCCCCGGTTTGGAGGCCCTCCCCCCACTTCAGGTTCATCAGAAAGCACGGGGGGGGGATGTTTGCTGGGCACTCATTATTCCCTATGGAGACCGATTCCCATAGGAAATAATGGAGAATTGATCCGCAGGTATCTGGAGCTCTGGGGGAGCTGTTTCTTGAGGCACCAAATTTGCCACATAGCATCTGGCACCTCTCCTCAAAACACTCTCCAAGTTTCAAAAATTCTATGAGCCCCAAAAAGGTGCCCCTATCCTTCATTATTTCCAGTGAAGGGAAGGCATTTAAAAGCTGTGCAGTCTTCCTCCATATAATCCTTCACAAATGTCTCTACTGTACTTCTAATTTTTCTTCTCTACTTCTGTTCTTTCCTCTCTTCTCTGGGGCACAGGAGTGGCTGTATGTTTGCATTTAACTGTCATGATAGTTATGTATTTTCTTTATATACTTTTGAAGATGTATTCTAAAAATGTTCATTTATCATTTAGCTATGTCTCTGTATTTATTTTATTATTGACTTTTTAAAAATTATTTATTTATTTATTTTTATGTCTGTTTGCTTCATTCAGTTTCTGGAATCCCAGTTTTAAATAGTATCCCTGGTGCTACAGTATTTGCTTTAGGTCCAATACAAATTATGCAGTAATGATGGAGTACTCGCAGACTCTTAAGCCATGTTATGCTTATATTGAAACTGTATTTTATCTAGCATTTTGCCGCTGTATCAGTTTATTTGGTGACTCTTCTTTTTTTTATTCTGTATCTTTTGAAATTTCTTAATAAAATTACTTATTGGGGGGGGAAGGTGTGCAATCCTTCTACATGTGACGACCAGAGCTCCCTTTGGAGTTCAATTATGCTTGTCACAACCTTGCTCCTCCCCCAATGTCTTCTGGCTCCATCCCCAAAGTCCCCAGATATTTCCTGAACTGGACTTTGCAACCCTAGTAACCCTGCCCACCATATAAAAAAACATACACAATAGGGCAATATGTGAAGTAGATCTTAGGGCCCATCTGCACATTGCGAAGTCTTTGAGCCTGCTGCAAGAACTTTTAGTCAGCTAGCACTGGAAGTTTCCTGCTGGGAACTCAGTTCCCAGGAGTGTGCAGGTCTGATTTGGATAAAAACCATCAGGGCTTTTTTTGTAGTAGGAACGCCTTTGCATATTGGGCCACACATCTCTGATGTAGCCAATCCTCCAAGAGTTTACAGGGCTTTTAGTACAGAGCATACTGTAAGCTCCAGGAGGATTGCCAGAGAGAGAGAGAGAATTCAGGGGAACTGCACTGCTGTATTTTTACTTATTTATTTTAGGGAATGTGAAAGTCTCCTGGCTCCACCCCCAAAGTCCCCAGATATTTTCTGAGTTAGACTTGGAACCCTATCTACCTCGCAGAGTTGCTGTGAGAATAAAATGGAGGAGAACGATGTAGACAGCCTTGTGTGTTCAGCTTTGTTACCCACCAAAGTCTTTAGAGGGGTGTGCTGGTGTACCAAAGAACAGTGGCACTATTATATAGTAATAATTCTTCAGAGACTGGTTAACATTTGTGTGTACCCAAACTGCAGCTCTTATTCTAAATAATAACTTCCTGTGTTAATGGTTCCCCCATGAGAGAAACATCAGGTGTGGCTGCCAGGTTTGAGGCAGGGTGGGGCTTACTATGAGATGCTCCCTCAAAGAGAAGTGGTAGAAACAGAGTGGGGTGTAGCACAGCTACACAAACGACTCCCCAAATACCTGCTACTGACTTTCCCTAATTGTTGGATGCCATGGCTCCTTTTTGCATAAGAAGATGCTTGAGAATCCACTGACCAAGCTGACAAGCTATGCAAACCCCTTGATCGTCAGTCACCAGCCTATTCATTTACCCTCCCTCTCCTCATTCGCACTGAGGTCATTCACCAAGCAGAGTCTTTTTGGCAATACTGCAGCACCCTGGAAGAAAAAGAGCTGTCTTATTTATTGCTTTTTTTCTACAGTAATTTTGAAGAACCTAAAATAACCAGCTCATTAGTTTCAGGCTAGCTCATTCTTAGAAATAAATAGGTCAAAATGTGCTGCCACTTGCGGAAAGAAGATGAAGCTTTTTGGAGGAAATGTTACTGGCAATGCTCACCTATTCCCATTTTAAACACACAGGCATTCAGAGAACAAAGAATAGCCCGCAGAGTCCAACACATACATCTTGGCAATCAGTTGCTGCCGGCACAGGGCTTATTTTATTTCTGGTGAATGCTATCCATGTCTTAATTCATCACCGAACAACTATGGAGAATGCTCCCAGATTTGTGAGTTCCAGCTTATTCATTTCCCCCAAAAAAATTAAACAAAAGAGATCATATGAACAAGTAAACTTCGGATGTCTATTTCAACATTATTGACCAGGTAGAAATTGGTAGCTAAACCGTGCACGTACACACGAAAAGGCAGCAAGATTCAGAGTTGCATAAATAATAGTTCTGCAGGGCAGAAATATTCACAACTGCCTTGTGCTCCAAATCTCCAAGCAGACACGAATAATTCCTCCAGCATCAAATAAAGATGCCAAGACCTGGAGCTAAGTCACAGGTCTTTTCAGGCAGGACCTGGAGATCCCCCAGAATTACAGATACCCTCCGTTTCCTCTGGAGAAAAAGGATGCTTTGGATGGTGGGGTTTATGGTATTTGTTAAATACTGGGTTCGATACACGAGGAGATGCTCGGCTTAGCGATCAGCATTCTTTATTCGTGATTACAGCATAGCAAGAATGAGACTAGAATGCTTAACTGGGCCAACTATATACAGTTCCAGTTTCCGCCCTAACGCACCGCTGGACCTTTTGAACCAGCAGGGAGACTAGTGATTGGTCCAAGGAAGTGAGGACTTGGATCCTGCTCCCCATTGTCTCTGTGTCCCAAGCTTGGTCCTCAAAACTCCAATGAGCGCGGCAGGAACTAGCATAGCACTACAACCCGACTCAACTTCCCAGACATAACATCATTGTAACCCACTAAGGTCCCTGTCCTCATCACTAGGATCCATCCCCAAATCTCCAGGAGTTTCCCAAGCTGGATCTGGTGGCCAAAGGGGACCTGGCAACACTATCACCTGAAGAAAGAGGTTCAACACAAAACTAGAGCTGTACCCAGGGTTTTTCTTCTGCAGAAAGAGGTGCTGAAACTCGCAGAAGAAACACATGGGTGGCCCTCGTGAACTTTTAAACAATTTTTGAGAATTTTGTTTCCATGAAGATGTTCTGGAACTCTGTTCCACCATGTTCCCCCAGAAAAAAGCAAAAGCCCTGGCTGTATTAGCTGCGCTATCTCCATTGAAGAGTGATTGTTTACAGCAAAGCTTTTTTTGTACTAAAAGCCAAGCAGGAACTCATTTGCATATTAGGCCGCATACCCCAGCAATACTATTGCTTCGCATGAGGTTTTTCTGTAGAAAAAGCCCAGCAGGAACTTATTTGCATATTAGGCCACACCCCCTGACACCAAGCCAGCCATAACTGCATTCCTGTGTGTTTCTGCTTAAAAAAGCCTTGGTTTACAGTCATTACACTAGCCATGGAGCTTGGGCTATGGTATAGCAAAAGGTGCTGAATTTCATTGTTTCCTGCAGCACAGTCCACAGGACAGTGACAACATATTTTCAAATATGCAGCACTAGAAAAGGACAGCTATATGCCTAATTTCTTTCCCTGTTATTCCCTGTAACGCCCTAACCAGGATGACCCAGGCTAGCCTGATCTCGTTAGATCTCAGAAGTTAAGAAGTATTTAGATGAGAGACCACCAAAGAAGTGCAGGGTCACTACAAAGCGCAATGGCAATGGCAAATCATCTCTGAATAACTCTCGCCTTGAAAACTTTGAGGGGTCCCCGTAAATTGGCTGTGACTTGAAGGCACTTTCAACCACTAATATTTATTGTCATGACAATCCTTTCCTCACCCTATCCTGCCAATGGCAGACAGTATAGGCAGAAAATACACACAGCACTGTGGTATCAGAACATGGGTAAATATGACCACACAATAAATCCTTCCTAAAGAATTGTCCCTGGAGAATTGTTACTCAGAGAGCAACAGAACGGATATATTGCCATGTTGCTTAGTAAATGTAGCCCACAGAGGTGCATATAGTTCATCACCCAGACCTGAATTATCTGTGCGGTTTTTTTCTTTTATATGGCTATTTGCAAAAGTATACTCAGTGCCTATGGTCATTCATGCATCTTCTTCTCTGCATCTCTATATCTTCTGAAGAAGTTTGTATGCACACAAAAGCTCATACCCAGAATAAAACCTTTTGGTCTTACAGGTGCCACTGGACTCAAACTCTGTTCTATGTTTGCCAATTTGTATTGGTAACCTTGCAGTATATTAAAAATGATAAGCAATTACGACTGTTTTCACTTTTGGGATTGCTTCACTTATAAAAAAACGTTAATATTATTCAAATTATCAGAATGCCATGGGGATGGGGGAATTCCACTTACGTACTTCATGGTCAACTACAGAGTCAAGGTAGGCCTATGTTTGGACTTGTAGCATTTCATTTGCATTTTCCTTTTCAGGTTGGGTCTGTTTTTCTAGCAGTAACTACATTGTACTCACTTTCTTAAAATTCCCAAAGGGCATATAGATAACTCCAGATAAAGGAAGAATTTAGAACAGGCTTGAAGTACTATAGGAATGTGTGTGTGTGTATGTGGGTCTGGTATTGTGAAATGGAGAATGGTATTATTTGCGCTCAGTTACTAGCACACCAGATTTATCTAAAAAGAAATAATAAGCAGTAAATAACATAATAATAAGCAGTAAATAACATAATAATAAGCAGTAAATAACATAATAATAAGCAGTAAATAACTACTCTTGTACCCGAGAATCATGGGATTTGATCCATTCAGCTTTTCTGTCGGTGAAGAAGGAAAAAAGAGTCTCTGACCACCAATTATAGGACCCAAATGCACAAAAGCCATTTAGTAAGGAGGGGAAATGGGCAATACTGGAGCAAAAATTACAACTCATGACATCTTGAGGGTATCTTTGCATCATAATATAGTGAAGTTCAACCCAGACAAGCTTAGTTGCTTCTGTTGATGGCCCACTGACAGTGCAGATGGTTGAAATGGTTGTTCTGGATCCTCTCATGGTCCCCAGAAAGCACAACTTGCATTCTGGGAGCATCCTCAGATGCAGGGAGCATTTCTGGATTCCTTCTTTAAAGGAAACACTTTACTACTTTGGGGATAATGCTGAAAGCTCTAGATTTGACTACTGCAAGGTATTCTGTATGGGGCTTAACTGGAAGCTTCAGCTGGCCCTAGGGTTGCCAGCCTGCAGGTGGGTACAACATTAAGAGAGTTGTCACAACAATTATTATGAATGAAAAAATACAACTGTGACAATATTACTAAGAAGTAAATATACATATAATCTATCCAAACAGAAATAACAGTTACAAAATATTTGCAAAAAATCCAATTCCCAAACGTAAATCCACTGGTTGCAATCTCCAATCCAGCTGATACCGTGCCATAGCATTCATTAATTTGAAATATAGTCCTTGTTCCTTCTGGACAATTTTTGATGTACAATAAGAATCTGTTCATACAATTTTCATATAGAATTAATAGGCAAGCTAAAGATAGCACTTCAAACTTGGCAGGCATTTGCTTTGCCAAATTCTGTATCCAACACAATAGGGTCTGACTAAATGGCCTGGAAAGGTTTTCTCATTCTGGGGATTTTACATTCATTTCTAAGAAGGGTTGCAGCATAATTGATTACATTACTGTCCCTCCCTCACTAGAATCTTATATAAAAGATTTCTGCATAGGCGATCTCATTATCAGTGATCACCTTCCACTTATTTTGACCCTCCATGCAAAGTTTTCCCCTGACCTTTCCCTT
This sequence comes from Heteronotia binoei, assembly GCF_032191835.1. NCBI lineage: Eukaryota > Metazoa > Chordata > Lepidosauria > Squamata > Gekkonidae > Heteronotia > Heteronotia binoei. Next base: position 31,193,477 of record NC_083238.1, read on the forward strand.
AATCCCTCTCTACACTTGGTGGATTCTACGCTCTTTCCAAAAATCTGCTGGAATAATCAGACAAAACGAGAAGCTCAGTCACTTTTAAACTCTCATTCCCTTTCAAATCTTAGAAGTGTTTTAACTAATGCAACTAATCCTTCAGTGCTAATAACAGCCTGTGATTCCCTAGTATCTAACATTCTTAGTTCATTAAGTGCTAGACCTAAAAATGTAAAAAGGGAAAGAAACATGAAATCTCTGCAGGCCTGGTTTGATAAAGAATGTAGAGCCATTTAAACTCGCAATACCTATAGATGTTACCGTTACTCCGGGGCTTTGTCCTTACCACCAGAGTATTTTGATCTTCAAAATCAGTTGTATCAAGTTATCATAAACAAAAAGAATGACTATGCTAAGCTTCAATGGGAGGAGCTATTCCAGGCCATAATCTTAAAGAACTCTAAAAAATTCTGGTCTATTGTATCAGGTGCCCATAGAATTGATGCCCCTTCTATGTCTGCTATCTCACCCAATGTTGGTATCAATATTTCTTTCTATGTTCTCCAAAAATACTTTATACACTTCTGGACCTTTCGAACTATCTCAGGTAGATCTTCCGGAGTGGCCCTCTGTGCCTTCTGATAAAGTTAAAGAACTAATTTCGCAATTGAAATTAGTTAAAGCAGCAGGCCCTGATGCTATTCCTTCTGAAATCCTAAAGTTAGATTCAGATTGGTGGGCTACTCCGCTTGCATCCCTCTTTACAAGTATTGACAGAACAGGCATAATTCCTAAAGCCTGGCTCAACTCAATAGTGTTCTCAATTTATAAAAAAGGAGATCCTGCCATCCCAAATAATTATAGTCTCCTATTTACCATTGGCAAACTATATTCTAAACATCTGTTGAGTAAACTTGAACAATGGATGACACAAGAAAAAATTCTTGGTCCGGAACAACTGGGATTTTATAAAGGCAAAACTATTCTTGATCATTGTAATACCTTGTCTCATCTAATTTTCAAATACACTATTAGGAAAAAGATGAAATTGTATGTAGCCTTTTTAGACTTAAAGGGAGCATTTGATTCAATTGACAGGGATCTGTTTTGGGCTAAACTTGAACAAACAAGTATTGATAAAAGACTTCTCATGCTTATTAAAAAATTATATACTTCTAACTTTTGTCAGGTCAAATGCTCTTCTTCAGGCAATCTTACGTCAAAAATCCCGTTAAACAAAGAGGTTAAACAAGGCTGTGTGTTGGCCCCTTTTCTGTTTAACCTCTTTCTTAATGACCTTGCTCCCTTTTTGTCAGATATCGATCATCATAGTCCTAAACTCGGTGCCAGACATGTTCCCTTACTTTTATACGCGGACGATACAGTTTTACTATCTTGTTCCAGAATTGGATTAAAACGCTTGCTTGCCCGTTGTATCACTTTCCTTAACTACAATAAGCTCCTTTTGAACTATGACAAATCTAAAATTGTTGTATTTTCCAAATCTTGGAAGCCAACTAAATGGTCAATAGGTGGCAAAGAGATGGAACAAGTAAAATACTATTATAAATACTGTATAATTAAGTCAGTCAATGTTAACATTGCAGCTATTCAGCGCTTCTTTTATAGTAGAGGCAATCAGTTTGTCCCTGCGCTAAAAATCTTTAAGGCTAAAGTGATACCACAGCTCTTATATGGGGTCCCAGTTTGGATCACAGCCTTGGACAACAACATTGAAGGTGTCCAATCAAAATTTCTACGGAAAATCCTGGGATTCCCGAAGTGCGTACCATATTCAGTTCTTTGTTTAGAAACAGGGATGAATCTTGTGGAAACACAAGCATGGCTAATGTTATTTAAATATTGGTTATGGCTTCATTTCTACTCTGATTAGGAGAGCCTTCTATAGCAACTGCTCTCAGAATCCAATATGTCAAATTGTCTAGTATTTATTGAGAGGAAAGTTAAGTCTATGGGCATTGATATAGATTCACTTTTTATGCTATCCCTAAAAGATGCATTCTTGAAACTTAAGCTTAGAATCTCGGATATTGAAATGCAAACATTATATAGCCTGGCCAACAAAACTTGCTCCCCGCTGAATTTTGAACTTCCTCTTTCTGTAGGGAAATTAGCGTTATATTTCTCCTCTCTGCAAGCACCACAACAATGGCGTGCTTTCTCATTAATGAGATGCAATGCATTACCATCTGCTATTTTATTTGGCAGATTTAACAGGATTGAATACTCTGCCAGACATTGCTTTGTAATCCCAAATGTATCAAAACTATCTCCCATGTATTATTGAATTGTCCCCTTTACGATGATATTCGTCGTATATATTTGAAAGATATTTTAGCAGATAGGTTGAGCTGTGCTGATTCAGGCAAAGTCTACAGACTTTTAAATGATACCTGTTCTGAGTTAACTTTAACGGTTGCCAAATTTCTTTAACAGGCCATGGAAATCCGACAGAGACTGGCTCTGGAATGACCATATCTTATTTGTTTTATTCATTTAATTTTGTTAAACTTGAAATTACATATATTTTACTCATTTTATGTACATTAGCTCCCCTTTGTACTCTATCTTCCAGGATTTTATATTACTTACATTGTTATTTGTACTGCTAAATCTGTTTTATGCCAATAAAGGCTTGTTGTTGTTGTTATTGTTGTAGAATTAATAATCTCATTGTGATTGCAACAAGTACGTCAATTAAGCTGTTGTTTCAATGAGTTTTCATCAGGCAAGGATTAATCAAACAAAGTGTTATACACATTTTCCTAAGAACAATTCTTCAATGGGATCAGAGACCTCCGTACAAACTTTTCAAATTGGTAGCTTGGCCTATCCAAGTCAGGGCTAGGAGACCTTGGGCCAATCACTCCACCTCAATCCAACCTACCTCACTGCGTTCTTGTTGTGAGGTAGGTTAAGTTGAGGTGGCGTTTTTGTGTGGGTAAGCTGCTTTATGAGAAAAGGGGGTATAAATAAATGAGTACATTTATTGTTTATGTTTTTTATTTACACTGTTATCCACTTTGGGTCCCAAATTGCTGGAAGAAAGGCAGGCTTTTAATAAACCTTTTCCATAAATAAACAAAAACTGTATTTTGTATTGCAAAATGCATTGTTGTGAGCTTTGAGAATGTGCATTAGAAACAGAATATACCTTTTAAATAAATAATAATAGCACCACTATAGTATGATTAGTACCTCTTCACAAAATGCTGAGGCAAAGAATTCAGTATTATGAGATATGATGATGGCCTCTAGCTTAGATGACTTTAAAAACAGATTAAACAAATTCACAGAGGATAGAGCTATTTATAGCTATTAGTCACAACAGTTTAATAGATGTTCCATGTACACAGGTAGCCTGCCTCCAAGTAATTGATGCTAGGAGCAAACAACAGAGCAGGGCTTTCCCCCAGATTTTTATTTTTTCAATATTAATATTATAATATATCTTAAGTTATAGTTTTCTAAGATACAGTTTACTTTAATAGAGTTATAAATAAATCAAAATGAGTTTTTTCAAGCATAAATCAAAAATAAACCAAAATAATACATAATAACGTTTTTTAGGAATAACTTTGTGTTTAAATAAGTATTCTGTTACAGGTAGCCAGATCACAATGAATTCTTCTTGGTGATTGTCTGACTGAGACATGAATGGATTGTTTTTGATTTTACCTAAAACAAGGTGATCCTATAATCTAGAACACCATATTTGCAAGATAGGTATCTTATTTTCTTTCAAAATCCTAGCTATCACTCATCACTAATGTAACCTGCCCTGAGCCTGTTCTACGGGAAGGGCAGGCTAAAAATCGAATAAAATAAAATAAATCGCACCACTGATAATAGAGTGGAGATCAATATCCTTTTTTCCTTGTTACAGATTGGAACAGCCCAGCTATTCAACAAAAGCATTTCAGGAACTGAAGGTAAGTTGTACCCTGGATTTTGTTGTATTTCTATTAATATTTTCTCCCAGAATAGGTTTACATAAGGACATCCCAACCAATGTATGAAATCTTCATTTTGGCCACATTGTTTCCAACAATTATGATCCAAACTTGGGGTAATGTTGGGGCTTTCTAGACTTCCCAGCCTCCTGCCAGGGGTGGGGGTTCTCCTGAATTCGGGGCCTCCAACCTGCCACCACAGAACTGGCTGGCAGGGGAGCCCTATCCCTGAAGAACACTGGCGCACTCTGATGTGTCCAGCGTGATGACGTCAACTAGAAGTAACGTTACCATGCTGGGCATGCTATGAGTGGGGGTGCTCTAGCATCTGGGGGGAAACTCTATGATAATCATAGAGTTTTTTCCAAAGTGCTAAAGCATCCCCCTGCAATGTGCTCGTAATGATAATGTCACTTCCAGGTGATGTCATCGTATTGAAAAAGATCCCCCGCTGGGAGCTAGGTAGGACCTGGCAACCCTTAGTTAGTTAAAACATGGCAGAAATTTCACATGGTACAGTTCATCCACTGGAACATACTGTTCAAACCTTGATAGGGAATTCTCTGTTTGAATGTTAAGCTATCATCCTTTCCCCTGAGAGTTAGTGTGGTGTAGTGATCAACAGTGTCACATTAGTATCCTGAAGACTCAGGTTCGAATCCCCACACATGCCATGGAAGCTTGCTGGGTGATTTTGGGCCAGTCACCCACTCTCAGCCTAACACCTCACAGGTTGTTGTCAGGATAAAATGGAGGAGAGGATAACAATGTAAGGCCATCTTGGGTCCCCACTGGGGAAAAAGGCAGGGTATAAATGAAGTAAAAATTTGTTTAAAAAAAAAATAAACATAGATGTTGCAGAGGAATGTACATGTTTCTAAAGACCTACAATTATTCTGCTGCCACCATTCCAAATTGCAAAGGACAATTCATTTGAATGGCAATTTGAAACTGCCTAAGAAGTCAAAAATGATCCAAAAAAATCATTCATTTCAAATTTCAGATTTTCATATCAAGCCAAGCTCTGTTAATTCCAGAGAAATATATGTCATCGACAAAGCTTTATAAAATCAAAATACAGCCTAAAGTGCCCATTCGCAGGCCCTTAGCTACAGTGGGGCCCAGGAGGTACCAGGCCCATCCTTTCAACCCCCCCTTCCCACTGTATGGCCTCCTCCATTGGAACAAGAGGTGCCATGCATCATGGTGGAGGGGCTGAGTACAGTTCTCACCCCCCCCCCCCCAAGTCTCTGTTTCTTGTGCCTTTTGCACCAGCATTGTAGCGTCTGGTTGCAGCTGTGCTCGCCTCAGGCAGCCCCCTGGCCTTCCCAAACAAAAGTCATGTCTGTGGGCCCAACCAATCCTAAAATCCTGGCTACGGCCCTGACCATTCGATCCATGTAGTAACAAGGCACATTCTGAGATGATGTTAAAGGTCAGCATGTAATGAGCAGAGAGGGAGCAGGAAAGATCAGGGCGGACTTGTGCCAGCGGGGGCGGGGGAGGGAATTAATGAGGTATCACTGCAAGCTTCAGCAACAATTTATCAGTGTTCATGTGAAACATGGGAAGAAAGTGACATTAAGAACTAGAAGTATAAATAAGCGCTTCTGCAGATTTGCTTTTCCTTTGGAACTGTACCTTGCAGTTCTTCCTTGACTCCTTCAAGCAAATTCTCAGTGGTGTGTTTCCACCTTTTTCTTTTCTGCCTGGACCCAGACTGCATGGTAAAAAAAAAAGTTTTGCAGGGTTAAAAAAATGCTTTTTATTTTGAAAAGTCTTCCATAACTTCCTCCCCACCACTCTCCCGCATCACATATAATCAACTGTATTGTATATTCTAGATTCCTAGTTTTTTGCCCATTATTATGGGGGGTTTTTTAAGGCAGCTTGGAGCTCCTGCGGATCTTATGTTTCATTCTTTTGCTTTGTTGCGACTCTGAGTTCCAGCCGGCTCTGTGCTGACAGTGTCTTGCAATGCCCTCTGCTAATGGTCCGTGGTAGCACTTCAGATCTGAATGGCTCTGTAGCACGTTGCCTTTTTTTTGTTGCTTTCACAGTGGGATGCTGCACATATTTCGTCTCTGCCCATTCTTTCGCTGGCAACGACAGAAATGGAGGGCTGCTTCACTTACACAGTTTGTCATTTTTGCACAAAAAAAGTTAAAGTAAAAGCAAGCTTGTGAGCTCTTAATCTGTCTGTGCAGTTCAGTTCCTGCGTAATGGCGGTTCATTATGCTACCAATATGCTGCCAGTTACATGCCAACTACATCACATGGTCACCATTTTCACCACAGGTTTATAACTATAAAAATGTAGATTTTACATAAGTTGAAACATATGTCTATACAGAAACATGTATTACGGACACAATAAATACACTAGTTTTATTTTTTCTAATCAATAGTTGTGATTACATCTTTCCCATCATACACCATTAGGTCCAACCAACAACTTTGAGAAGTAAACTGCAAAGAGCTTTTAATTATAGAGCACCATGAACAGATTCAAGAAGGATAAAGATTTCAGTCTGTCTAGTCAAATGATGATATTCAAATGTCAGCAGCATGGAGTAAAAGTTTATTTGAGTGACTGCCCCAACATACTATTATGCAAAATGAAGTGGAAAATGCTGAGCAATAGAAGATATTTCCAAGGAATTCACATAGTAGTTTCTTATACTCTACTTTTCTCTACCTTAAGGAGTCTCAAAGTACCTTACAATCACATTCCCTTCCTCTTCCCACAACAGGCACCTTCTGAGGTAGGTAGAGAACTGTGATTGTTCCAAGGTCACCCAGCGGACTTCATGTGGAGGAGTAGCCTCATCTCATCAAAGTTTGGAAGCTAAGCAGGATTGACCATGGCAGTACCTGGATGGGAGACTAATGAAGACCAGGACCAGAACAAGGCAGTGTAAACCACCTCTGAATGTTTCTTGCCTTGAAAACCACATGAGGCGGAAGTCACTGTGAGTTTGCTGTGATTTTACCTTTATGCTACTTTGGACAAGCTCTGCTGCCACCACTACACTTACTTGTAATTTTATTACAAATATCTATTTCATGTTCTTCAAGCTTGGGCCCTAAATAGGGTTTCCAGGTCCTACCTGGCTGCTGGTGGGGAAAGCCTCTCATGCATGCTTTTCACACAGGGCGCAATGACATCACCCAGAAGTGACATCATCACACCAAGAGCTTACACACGGGGCACTCTAGCATTCAGGTTAAAAACTCTATGGCACCATAGAATTTTTTTAACCCAAACTAGAGCGTCCCATGCACAATGTGCATCATTTCTGGGCGATGTCACTGCACCAGGCACATTGAGTGCCAATGTAGCTTTTGGGGGGTAGGGATCCCTGTCAGCCAGCTGTGGGCTGGCAGGTTGGTGACCCCAAACTGTGGGCTGGCAGGCTGGAGACCCCAGAGGGAGGCTGGGAACCCTAGCCCCAAAAGGAATCATGGGGGAAGTGTTAGATGATTTGGAAATCCCCCTCCCCAAACTCCAGCATCTCAGTTCTCAGAGGCCTGAGAACATTGAAAACACTGCTACGACACAGGAGTCTCTTGGAATGAGTGGAATATTTTTAAGGCAAATTTTTGCACATGTGAAATGGTTAGCGTGATTTTTTTCCCACTTTAGACAACCTACAGATGATGATAGATAATAACTCCTGCCTATACTGCAGACATATATAATGTATTTTCAAGGATGTGTTTAAATGTGAATAATTTGGGCAACAATTATTATAATGTTTTTCATGACAGCACATTATTAAAGAGTTCAGTGTTATAATGTTTAAGTGAATATGCTGATTCCTAATTTGACTGTATGCTTTTATCCTAATAGTTCCCTAATCTAAACTCCCCCCACCACCAGCTCCCAGTTGTAAAACATTAAAATATATGGACTCAGGTAGGATAAGGTACATAAGGTTTTCAAGTCTCTCTCTAATAATGGGTTATTTACAGGTCCACTTCCAGAAAACTAAGAGTGCAGGCACACTCACCATTAAATCCATGTGCAACGCGCCTCTATTATAATCCGCACAACCAATTTCCCGATCAGTCAACAGCCAGGCTCCCATTCTATCCCATGTGGATCCTGTCGCTGGTCAATCAGAGCGCTCTACCAGACCTCGTTTCATGAGACGTCAATCTGCATTAGCACAGGCGCAGTGATGCCCGCTATCTGTGCTATTGAGCAGATCCAACGTCTCCTCCCTTCTCCATGAGAGACCTCGCACACACCCCATGACCTTGTTCTCGAGGGCGGGGATGTGCATCGCTTTTATGGGTTGGATCACAAACAGTTCTGCTAGTCCGTTGGCACTACTTTTCCAGCACAAGCACTACGCTGCAGAAAAAAACCCAGAAATTCAAATCAGTTCACATCTAGTTCACATCTAGTTTCAAAAGTGAGTTTTGTTTCCGGACATAGGGGCGGGTAAACGATTTATCGAGCCAACATTCGCTCACTCATTCACTGGCGCAGTGATATCACTTGCAGGGGGCTTTGGGCGGGAAGCGGTGGTGTGCTTCTGACGAGTCGCCAACAATGGAGCGTTCAAACAGAGAAATTCCGCTCAGGAACCGTGAGAAGAATTTTGTTCCGGATTTAAAGCAGTATCAAATTAGTCTGTGCCCCTGTCTTCACAATGCAGGACTTGAATGAGTTAACCACGTTTGGACAACCACTTAAAATCCAACATGCTTCCGGACTCCACTCATGCCCGTAGCGGGATTTTCTGAACGTCTGACCTCACCCTAAGGCATTTTTTAAGGCAGAAAAAAGGGAGGGAAAAAAAAAGTTAACCCAATAAAATTGAATAAATAAACTAAAAGGTAAGTTAGAAATCAAAAGCAGAGCCAAAAAGCTAAAACAAAACACGAATTGTGATGATGATGATGATGATGTTCAGACAGACAGACAGATAATCGAGACATTTAAAAGCCCACGAGGGCCCAACACAAGTCTCACAGTACAGTAAAAAGTAACATGTGTTCAAAAGAAAACAATAGTGACCTAAAATGTTTTGATCCAATTGGACCTTCTTCAAAGGTCAAACAATGGGAGGTACAAATAGGCTATTATTATAATCAAAAGACTATGCATAAGTAAATATAGGAGCAAAACAGTAGTATTCAAAAAAAAGAAATCAAAAGGCACAAGAAAAATATTTAATGTGAGACCTTCCTAGGATCTAGCCAGATGCACTGCTGGATACCGAAGGCGTATTGGTTTTGATAAGGTGTTTCACATCTAGACTTTTTGGACCAAAACTGGAAGGCACACAACAGCAATATCATTCAATTTGTGTGCATCTCCATTTATTGTCTGGACACATGGTGAAGAAGCCCTGGAAACATTCCACCAGGCATTCCATGACTTTCAACCCACCATCAACCTAACAATGAACCAGACTATGCAAGAAACACATTTTCTGGACACTACTGTAAAAATACACAATGGACACAAAGACACCACCTTATACCAGAAATCTACTGACAGACAAACATACCTACATGCTTCCAGCTACCATCTTAAACATACCAAATGATCGATTGTGTACAGCCAGGCTCTACACTTACAGCTGCATTTACTCCAATCCTACAAAAGTTCTCATCTGAGGGATCTACAACAAACCTTTTTGGGACTAAATTATCCACCTAATGAAGTCAGGAAACAGATTAACAAAGACAGAATGGTACCCAGAGAAAACCTATTACAAGACAAATCCAAAAAAGACAATAATAGAACAACACTAGTGGTTAAATACAACTCTCAACTCAAAACTGGTCAATGCATCATCCATGACTTACAACCTCTACTAGACAATGACAGCTCTCTTTCACATATGGGGGGGGGGGGCAAACCTTTACTTGCACACAGACAACATCCCCAGTCTCAAACAACTCCTCACCCACAATAATACAATGTCTATTTTGAACACAGACACTAGTATCAGAGCTTGCAATAAACCCAAATGCCAATTTTACTGCTACATACACCCAGACAACACAATTGCTGGACTTAACATCAACCACAACATCTCAAGCTCATACACTTGCTCATCTTCTAACACTGTATATGCCATTAAATCCCAACAGTGCCCTTCATAGGGCAAGCAGGTCAAACCCTACACCAAAGGATAAACGGACACAAATCTGACATCAGAAATCACAAAACTGAGAAACCTGTAGGAGAACACTTCAACCTTCCAGGACATTCAGTGTGTGACCTTGAAGTTTATTGCAAAGAAAGTTCAATAACAGGATGGAAAGGGAAACTGCTGAATCACAACTATTACACTTGGGACAAGCACCTCTCCAGGACTTAACAGGGATATTGGTTTTTTATCTCATTACATATGCTAAATTCATTCACTCCTTACATCTGTATTCTCACCAAGAAGGGCTACGCATCCACTTTATTTTAGTGTATTTTTTATTTGAAATAGTAAAATAGTGATTGTAATGTACTGCAATGAATCAGAATGATATATTGGAATGCATTCCTCTGGTCTGGTAACAGAGGAGACACAATACAGAACAACATATCACCCCATCTAAAAGGAAAAGATACCATCAGTTACCGCCACACTTGAGAGAAGACAGATGGAGCATGACATCAGGGTCAGATTATTACTCTCAACACTTCTGACACATTTATTTGCTGTTTTCTCGTAGAACCGAATCTAAACTTATGATAACCTTATGAACTTAGCTTGCTATTCTTGTTTACATCTGCTAAAACATTTCATTATATGTTATGGTTGTGTAACAATTTGTTGTTCAAACTCTGCCTTATGTGTATGGACTTGTAGCCCCCATGTCACCATCTTGAATAAAGATGGCACATCTGTGTCTCATGCCACCCTCATCTGCTGCACCACACACGGCCCCCTCAGGGGGCACCTCTCCAGTATCTGTGAATCATACTGCAGACATGAGGCAGCCCAACACAGGGGCTCTGGATATCTGTAGTAGACTAGAAAGAGAAGGCACATCAGCTTGGGCCTGAAGGCAATCTATAACAATGCCCCTGTCTTCTTCCCCCCTCTCAGGTAAGTATTAACTTCTCAGATCTTCTAAACTCATTAAGTATGTTAAAAGGGCTTAATCAGAAGGTCTGGCTCCAAAAGGTCTTGCTTTTGTCTCCAAAGAGGGAACACCTTTGCTATTTCCTGCTTCTGCTCCTAGAATGCTCTCCTTTACATAATCTTGTCAAGAGCTTATTATCTAAACTATGGCTCTGCTTGCCACTTATTGCCATCCTACTTTACTCCTTTATTACTCCAGGAATCAAGACAATATTATTGAGACACCCAGTATTGTTGGGCCACTACCATTCAGGGTGTGCCTATTATGGAACACTTCACCTTTTGTTTTGAACAGGAAACCTTTTGCTGGGTGTTCCAGACCCACTTTTTGGGGGGGCATTCCATATCCACCTCTTGCTGGGCGTTCCAAACCCACCTCCTGCTCCATTTTCAGCCAATCCCTGTCGTTTGTATTAGTGCCTAGTCACCAAGCCTCCTTCTCGCCCCTTTTCACTGCAACATAAGAGTTTAAATATACATGCCTGAATGCACATCTGTGTTTACTCTGAATGGCACCCCCATGAACCTTGTGCTTGAGCCTCTGAGGTTGTGCACACTGGTCATTCATACCTCCCCTCTCTCCACAAACTTCTGCACATCTGGATGGTAAATATTCCTGCAATAACCCCCTCCCTTGTCTTATTCCCCCATTCCCACCTAGTTTTTCCAGTTGTATGTATGATTTACAATTTGCTTGTGTGTGCATAGGTTCCTATTTCATTTCTCTTAATAAAATCTTTATATTAATTTGAAATCTGGTGTCAGTTAGAAGTTTTGTCCCTCGGAACTGACCCTTTTATACATAGGTAGTGTTTCCCGCCTGTCATTCCTGTCTGCCATATTTGGTCTCACGCTAATTAGGAAAAGGAAAGGTCCCCTGTGCAAGCACTAGTCGTTTCCGACTCTGGGGTGACATTGCTTTCACAATGTTTTCACGGCAGACTTTTTATGGGATGGTTTGCCATTGCCTTCCCCAGTCATCTACGCTTTCCCCCCCCCAGCAAGCTGGGTACTCACCTCATAAGGATGGAAGGCTGAGTCAACCTCAAGCCGGCTACCTGAAAACCCAGCTTCCACCAGGGATTGAACTCAGGTTGTGAGCAGAGCTTAGGACTGCAGTACTGCAGCTTTAACACTCTGCGCCACGGGACTTTTTTCCTCACGCTAATTCCCCCCATCTAAATTTGAGACAAGGCAGTTCAGGTAACAGACTGGCAGGCAAGTCTCATTCCATTCCACCTGATGAAGTGCATACGCACGCAAAAGCTTACACCCTGAATAAAATTTTGTTGGTCTTTAAGGTTCCATTGGACTCTAACTTTGTTCTATAGCATTTCCACTGTTACTGATTAACAGTAAGGCACCAATATATTCTCAAAACGTTACCAGTGTTGCCTCACTGTTATCAAATGGTTAGTTGGTTTTTATAGCACCAAGCCACAATGCTAATAGTATCATTGCACACATCTACATACAAATTAAAAGTTACATGGGTGATGGAAGTACCAAAACAAATCACGTTTTACCACATGATATAATCAAAAACCTGCATGGGATCCCATAAAATCAGTGACCCAAGAGGAACAGTCAGTCTTTTCTTATTTTGGCACTTAGGAGATATCATGTTGTCACTTAGATCTGAAGCAGCTAACCTTTTTAATAAATAGCATGAAGACCCAAAGCCCAGAGGGAGGAAAATATAATTAAATTAAACTATAGATTTCCTGGAATGTGATTCTTTTAATTACCTCAGAGAGCTCCTGTCTGATCTGTGGCAACACCAATGCAGGTTTACAACCCAACCCCAATTTTAATTAATTTTTACAGTGTCTTACTCTTAATCTAAGCACTGAAATTCTGTTTCATTAGAAGTTCTAGGTTTCACAGAACTATGGTGAAACTGTAGCTTCTCTGAAATTCTCAAGCATCCAATGACATCACTTTTTTTTTTTTACCAGAAATGGTGTCAGTACTCCAGCGCTTGCTCCTTTTCCTCCTCTCAGCACCTAAGGCATCAGTATGCAAAGAAGCAGGATGCTGGGAGGTCTGCCACTATACCAAGAGACCTGGCATCCATAGCAGATGGAGATATCAGTGACATTTGCTGGACTTTTTTGCTACAGAGAACAAAGTATTGCCTCGTTCCTGTAGTTCCTTGAAACCGGCTCTGTTTGAATCTGCTCTGCATTTAACACACAATGCAGACCTCAACAGGACAAAACGCCACATCCCTGCAGCATTGTCCAGTCTGCAAATCCCTTTTAAACAACCTTCGTAACATCCAGATTGAAGAAGAGCTCTGGTGAACTTGAAAGCTTGCACACTGTTCTTTGTCACTGTGTTGGGCCTAAAAAAAGGTATTATGTAGACTGTGTTCTTACTTTATTTTTAAAATAGATCTCACTTTTGGAACAATACAGCCGAAAACAACTTTACACTATGAAATTGTTTTTTTAAAAAAAAACTGTTAATTACAAAGGGCAATTTTCTACCTTTTAACTGTGCCTCCCAAATTACCACCTCCCATGGGTGCCACACTCTGCCCAACAGTAAGGCATCCCTGCTGGCAATGGATTCTATAGATAAATTCCTCCATGTGACCAAGCACAGCTCTGGAAATGCTCTGTGTTACTACCTGAAACCTGCTGCCAGGATATTTGAGGTCTAGTAGTGGAGATATTTGATTTCAGTTTACACACACGCTCCTGCAGAGCATAAGGCCTGATGACTCAGGTTAAATGGTACAACTAGTAGCAGATGGCAATAGCACATTGTGGTAGGATACTTGTGTAAGCGGTGTGAACTGGAGAGGAGTGGATGTGTTGTAGTGGCAGGGCTTTTTGAACAGGGATATTTGCGATGGAGGCTGCTGTTGCGATATTAAACATTCCTGGAATGGCTCAGGGTTAAGAATATAATCAGTCCTGCTGGATGTCACGGCTGGGGCCGGGTCAGGCAAAGTCCAGAGGCAGTCCGAGGTCTGTAGCCAGTAAGCAGGAGGGTCCGAGGCGCCAAATCCGAATCACTGTAGAAGTATCGCAGGTCTGAGGTCCAGAAGCCGAGGTCAGGGAGTCCAGAAGTCCAAAGCCAAAGTCAGGGAGTCAGGAACCAAAGTCAAGCCGGAGTGGATGCTAGAATGTCAGGGAGATGACTAGTTGCTTCCACAAAGCTTCCTCCCAAAGCCCACAGCTATATAGCCCTCTGCTGGCTGTTGCCCGTTTGGGCTAATTGCTGGCTCAGGGAGGCAGCCAGGATCCTGTTACCACTCAAGCATCCTTGCTCTTAGAAGGGCCAGAATCCTCTCAGAACTCAGGGCTCAGGGAGCGTCTTGCTTGTGAGCGTGCCGCCCTCCTCCGATCCCTGAGGTCCTGCCGGAGGCGGTCACGCACACGAGCCACCCGAGAGGGCGAGGCAGGGGGGCTGGGATCTTCTCCAGCAGGAGGCAGGGGCACCGGTGCAGGTGGCAGGGGCACAGTTTCCTCATCAGACTCAACTTCCTCTGAAGGGTCCCCAGCACCCATGACACTATCCCCCCCCCCAGGGCCCCCCTCCGTCGAGGGACCTGGAAGGTCGGGGTGGTTGTTGTGGAACTGGTGCACCAAGTCCGGGGCATGAAGATTGTCCTCGGGCTCCCAAGACCGGTCTTCTGGGCCGTATCCCTCCCAGTCCACCAGGTACTGGAGGCCTCCACGATGGTACCGGGAGTCCAGGATCTGGCGCACCTCATATTCTTCCTCGTCATCCACCAACACTGGTGGTGGCGGCGGTGGGGAAGGAGTCCGAGCTGGGTCAGGGGGTGCAGCCGGAACAAGGAGGGAGCGATGAAACACGGGGTGAATGCGGAGGTGGGGTGGCAACTGGAGCCTGAAGGCGACGGGGTTTATTTGTTCAACGACGGGGTAGGGTCCAATGAACCGTGCATCCAGCTTGTGAGACCGACCAGGCCGGCGCAGGTAGCGAGTTGAGAGCCACACCTGATCCCCCGGCTGCACTGGAGGGCCTTCTTGCCTCTTTCGGTCCGCAGTCCGTTTATATGCCTCCTTGGCTTGCTGTAGCTGCTCTCGGAGCAAGTCTTGGCTGGCACGGAGTTCTTGCAGGTAGGCATCGACGGCGGGGACATTCGTGGGTGGTAGGATCGCTGGGAAGAACCGAGGGTGGTACCCGTAGGTTGCAGCAAACGGGGTCATTTGGGTGGATGAATGGACCGCGTTGTTGTATGCAAACTCCGCTAGGGGCAATAGAGTGGTCCAGTCATCCTGCTGGTAAAAGGTGTAACAGCGGAGATATTGCTCTAGCGTGGCATTGGTGCGCTCTGTCTGGCCATCTGTCTGTGGGTGGTAGGCCGAGGACAGGTGCACTCGAGTACCCAGGCTGGAATGGAGGGCTTGCCAGAACCGAGAGGAGAACTGAGGGCCCCGATCGGAGATCAGATGGGCTGGGAGTCCATGCAGACGAAAGATGTGTTGCAGGTAAAGCTGGGCCGTCTCCTGAGCTGTGGGGAGTTTCGGGCACGGAACAAAGTGGGCCATCTTGGTAAATAGGTCGACGACCACCCAGATACAAGTCTGACCCTTGGAGCGTGGAAGTTCCGTGATGAAGTCCATCGAGATGGTATCCCAGGGTCCTGAAGATGTGGGCAAGGGCTGCAGCAACCCTGAGGGTTTGGCTGGGATGTCTTTGGCCCGTCGGCAGACGTCACAGGAGCTGACATAGCGGGCAACATCAGCGCGAACTCGTGGCCACCAGAATTCCCTTGTCAGCAAGTGGGTGGTCTTATGCTGTCCAAAGTGCCCGGCGGGTAACGAGTCGTGGGTCAGGCGTAGCACTTCTGCCCGCAAGGGCCCGGGCGGCACATAGAGGCGTTCGCGGTGTAGCAAGAGGCCGCCTCGAGTCGTGAACTCCCCTGTTGGGTCATCTTGGAGAGCCTGGAGGTGTTGCTGGACCCAGGGATCATTGGCCTGGCTAGCCCGAATGTCCTCCACGAGTGCTGGTGAAGTGGAGGTGGCTGCAAATACTGAGGGCGGCAGGATTGGAGCAGCGGGCGCGGTCTCAGTTGAGGCAGGGGCGTATTCCGGTTTCCGGGAGAGCGCGTCTGCTTTCCGGTTCTGGGTATGGGGGATGTAGGAGATCCGGAAGTCGAAGCGAGAGAAGAATAGGGACCACCGGATCTGGCGCTGGTTGAGACGGCGGGTGGTCTGGAGGTGTTCCAAGTTCCGGTGATCGGTGAGCACTTGAACAGGGTGGCGAGCCCCTTCGAGGTAATGTCGCCAAACCTCAAACGCCGCCTTGATCGCGAGCAACTCCCTCTCCCAGATGGTATAGTTCCTCTCTGCAGCAGTGAGCTGCCGCGAGTAATAGGCGCAGGGCTGTAGTGGCTGGGACGGCTCCTCGCGCTGGGACAGCACTGCTCCCAGGGCCACGTTGGAGGCATCAGCTTCCACCGTAAAGGGAAGCTGGGAGTCGGGGTATCTCAGGAGTGGCCCGGTGGCAAAGCGAGTCTTCAGGGTGGAGAAGGCGTTATCGGCCTCTGGGGACCAGTGGAAGGGTTCTTTGGGGCGGAGTAGTTGAGTCAGGGGTGTGGTCAGGGATGCGTAGGCCGGGATGAATTGCCGATAGTAGTTGGCAAAACCGAGGAACCGCTGCAGGTCTTTGCGATTCTGAGGAGCCTGCCAGGTCAGGACCGCTTCTACTTTTTTCGGGTCCATGAGGATCCCCTGCGGTGACACGATGTGCCCAAGGAACTCGACGGAGCGCAGGTCGAAGTCGCACTTCTCCAGCTTGGCGTAGAGACCATGGGCTCGTAGGCGCTGCAGGACCTGGCGGACGTGCTCGGCGTGCTGGGCAGGATTGCGGGAGTAAATTAGGTTGTCATCCAGGTATATGATCGCGAAGCGGTCGAGCAGGTCCCGGAATATGTCATTCATGAACCTCTGGAAGACAGCGGGGGCATTGGTCAGTCCGAAGGGCATTACCAGGTGCTCGTACTGCCCGTATCGGGTCCCAAACGCGGTCTTCCATTCGTCTCCGGGCCGTATGCGCACCAAATTGTACGCTCCACGGAGGTCCAGCTTGGTGTAGATTTGGGCCCCCTTTAGGCGATCCAAGAGTTCAGGGATCAGTGGTAGAGGGTACCGGTCGCGGATGGTGATCTTGTTCAGGGCCCGGTAGTCATTGCACAGCCGGAGCTCCCCACTTTTCTTCTTCACGAAGAGCACTGGAGCAGATAGGGGAGAGGTTGAGGGTCGGATGAATCCGCGTTTCAGGTTCTTGTCCAGGAAGTCTCGCAGAGCTGCCAACTCCGGCTCCGACATTGGGTACAGACGCCCCACCGGGAGTGGTGCCCCAGGTACCAAATCAATGGCACAGTCGTAGGGCCGGTGAGGGGGAAGCTGATCAGCTCCTGTCTCTTCGAAGACATCAGCAAAGTCCACATACTTCTGAGGGAGCTGAGGACCACCACTCGGGATGCCAGCTGCTAGAGTGGTGGGAGGAGTCAGATGGGGGCATGGGTCTCGGAAGCGTAGTTCCTGCTGGGCCCAGTCCACGATGGGGTTGTGCAGCTTCAGCCAGGAAAGGCCTAGAATCAGCGGGAAGCGAGGCATGCGGGCGACATCAAACCGCAGCTGTTCTTGGTGCTGCTGGACGTGGAAGGTGATGGGACAGGTCTCCTGGGTGACGGGGCCAGAACGGAGGAGGCGCCCGTCAATAGCCTCAACCAGCGACGGAATCCCTTTTGTCTGCACAGGGATCTGGTGCTGCTTCACAAAGGCGGCATCTATAAAACAGTGGGCCGCTCCCGAGTCCAGCATGGCATACACGAACAGCCAGCGTTCGTCAGGCAGACGGAGTTTGACTGGTAGCAGGAATGGCCCTGGGGTATCAGCCCGCTGTTCGGAGGACCCAGCTAGTCGCCCCAGGCTGGGGGGTCCACTTACGCCTGGGGCTGCCCTTTTGGCGGCGGTGGCAGCGAAGGTCCAGGTATCCGATGCTTAGCAGGGCAGCCAGAGGCATAGTGGCCTGCCGTGCCGCAGTAGAGGCACAGATTCTGCGTGCGGCGTCTGGTCTTTTCCTCTGGGGTCAGGCGGGGTCGAGCAGCTCCAAGCTGCATAGGCTCATCCTTGGTGCTGGTACTAGCTGGGGACGGGCGAGGAGCCAGGTAGCACGGCGCAGGGAGCTGGCGCCCTCTGGTCTTGGCTTGGCGGCGACTTTCCAGGCGGCCATCGATGCGGAGGCAGAGGGTGATAAGTTCTTGGAGCGTGGGTGGCTGCTCCACCCTGGCCAGTTCATCCAGGACCTCCTCTGCCAACCCCTCAGTAAACTGGTCCATCTGGGCAGCCTCATTCCACGCCAAGTCCTGGGTCAGGAGCTTGAATTCAGTGGCATATTGAGCCACCGAGGAGTTGCCTTGTTTCAGTGCCCTGATCTTCCGGTTGGCTGTGGCTGCTTGGACTGGGTTTGAGAAAGCAGCAGACAGGTGGGCCTCAAACCCCTGGTAATCAGTCAGTAGGGGAGAGGACGCGACCAGTAAGGGTGTGGCCCATTTGGCCGCCTGCCCCTTTAACAGACTGATGACGAAACACACCTTGGTTTTGTCATTGAGGAAGTCCCGTGCTCTCAGTTCAAAGTACAGCCGACACTGTGCTAGGAAGGCAGGAAATTCTTCCACGGCACCCCCAAATCTGTCAGGTGGGGGAACTGGGCACTTGGCTGGAGCACTGGCCGCAGGTTGTTGCTGCAAGTGCACTACTGCCTGTGTTAGCTGCTGTACCTGGGCTTGGAGCGCAGCCAGTAGTTCTGTGGTTTCACTTGCTTCAGCATCCATCCTGTGGAGTGGGTGTTTGTCGGTGGAAGCAATCTGTCACGGCTGGGGCCGGGTCAGGCAAAGTCCAGAGGCAGTCCGAGGTCTGTAGCCAGTAAGCAGGAGGGTCCGAGGCGCCAAATCCGAATCACTGTAGAAGTATCGCAGGTCTGAGGTCCAGAAGCCGAGGTCAGGGAGTCCAGAAGTCCAAAGCCAAAGTCAGGGAGTCAGGAACCAAAGTCAAGCCGGAGTGGATGCTAGAATGTCAGGGAGATGACTAGTTGCTTCCACAAAGCTTCCTCCCAAAGCCCACAGCTATATAGCCCTCTGCTGGCTGTTGCCCGTTTGGGCTAATTGCTGGCTCAGGGAGGCAGCCAGGATCCTGTTACCACTCAAGCATCCTTGCTCTTAGAAGGGCCAGAATCCTCTCAGAACTCAGGGCTCAGGGAGCGTCTTGCTTGTGAGCGTGCCGCCCTCCTCCGATCCCTGAGGTCCTGCCGGAGGCGGTCACGCACACGAGCCACCCGAGAGGGCGAGGCAGGGGGGCTGGGATCTTCTCCAGCAGGAGGCAGGGGCACCGGTGCAGGTGGCAGGGGCACAGTTTCCTCATCAGACTCAACTTCCTCTGAAGGGTCCCCAGCACCCATGACACTGGATCAGACTGACTTACAGTCTAGCATCCAGCTTCCCATAGCGGCTGAGCATTTGAAGGGCCAGGATACGAGTCCGGAAATCCAAACCTCTTCCTGATGCTGCCCCGCCCAGCGACCAGCATTCAAAGGTATACTGCCCTCAGAACATGGATGTTCCATGTACCCATCACGGCTAATGGCCTGTGATGTACCATAATAGCTATTAGTTTCTCTAATCCCCTTTTAAACCAGTAGTTGTTGGCTGTGCAAAAAAGTGGTCCGTCTTGTATCAACTGACTTTTGCTGCTTTACAACCCAGGAATTCTGAGGCTGCAAAGAGCACGCAACATGCTTAAATGCCATGAAGCATGTATTTTAAATATTTCCATCCTACTTTTCTCCTCACTGGAGACTCAAAATGACTAGCAACGAAATCCAATTGTAACATAGAACAAGCAGCACAAAAATACACAAGTCGAGCCCAGCTATGACAGCATCATAATTCAAGGCCATTTTGACATCTAAAATGCTAACTCCATCCTATGTGGCTGCACCTAAAAAGGTGATGCCAAAGCCTTCTTAAGGGGAGGGAGGAATGTTGTTAATGCTTAAGAATTCCAAACATTTTCCCAGTCCTGGTATCACTTCTGTAGATTTGATAACAAGTTACTTTCCCTGCCCCTCTTAAAGAGTTCAATATTATAATTCGAAAGATGTGCTAAAAGTATGCTTGTAAACATTTTCTTTTTAATAAGTCTTTTAAACTGTTGATGTGATGTCACCCCATCATGGTGTCGAACTCATTTGTTATGAGGGCTGGATCTGACAGAAATGAGACTTTGTTGGGCTGGGCCATGTGTGTACCTATTTTGGATTAGGCGGCAGAGATATAAACTTTATAAAGGACAAAGACAAACACAATTAAATACTTTTTTTAAAAAAACTTAAAACATGCCTAAAACATTAGCACTCCTTGGTTTTAAAGGTGTTTTCTATGTATTTCTCCCTTGGGATCCAGAGAACTGGGCAAAAGAAGCTCTGACTCCTTCCTTCCCCAGGGGACTGGTGGGAGAGGAGCCTCAGCCAATAGAAGGAAGAGAGGCTTCGCTCAGTAGCTCTGCTGTGTGCTTGAGAGAGCCTGGAAAAACAAGCTCTGCCTCCCCCTCCCTCCTCCCCAAATGAGAAGCCTCAGCCAATAGAGAATATAGAGGTTTTGCTCTGTAGCTCTTGTGCGACTGAGCAAGCCTTGAAAAGCAAGCTGTGATGCAGAAGGAAGAATGAGGGAGAAGGAAGCAGATGACAGCCAGTTGCTCAGGGGCCTGATAGGGGCCATCCAGGGGCCTTATTTGGCCCCTGGGATGCATGTTTGACACCCATGACCTAGATCTCCACTGTTTTGGACATGCTATTTTAAAAGAGGAACCAGTTGGCAAGTTGCTACTCCTCCAGGGGCACCCAAGGCAGTAACTGTTCCCGTGGGAGCCAGGCACTAGGCAGCAGGAGACACTGAAGTGAGGCCTCTGAGTTGGCAAGGGAAGCTGAAGGTCCTGATCCCTTCAGTGGGAAATCCCTATATTCAGGGCTTTTTTTGAGCAGGAACACACAGGAACTCAGTTCCAGCTGGCTTGGTGTCAGGGGATGTGGTTTAATATGCAAATAGTTCCTGCTGGGCTTTTTCTACAAAAAAGTCCTGTGTGAAACAATGGTGACATCAGGGGGTGTTGCCTAATATGCAAATGAGTTCCTGCTGGGCTTTTTCGACCAAAAAAGCCCTGCCTATATTGATCAAGTGGTGGCGGCAGAAGCTACTCGAGATAAAAAGGAAAAAGCCCTCCTGGGAGTTAGGAACCTCCTGGGAGGACAGGGCATAATGGGGCTTGCAGGTCAGAGAAGAAGATGAAGAAGATATTGGATTTATATCCCGCCCTCCACTCCGAAGAGTCTCAGAGCGGCTCACAATCTCCTTTCCCTTCCTCCCCCACAACAGACACCCTGTGAGGTGGGTGGGGCTGGAGAGGGCTCTCACAGCAGCTGCCCTTTCAAGGACAACCTCTGCCAGAGCTATGGCTGACCCAAGGCCATTCCAGCAGGTGCAAGTGGAGGAGTGGGGAATCAAACCCGGTTCTCCCAGACAAGAGTCCGCACACTTAACCACTACACCAAACTGGCGTGGGCACATTCTACACCAAACAGAGTGGGCACATTCTTCTACAAATCTTATGCCAACAGAGTTAGTATAAAAGGGTGCCAAAGTTTTTGCTTTGCATCTAAAGGTAAATCCACCTACACAGGTTGTTTGTTCACACACAGAGATTTTAGGGAGCTGAGTCTGGAAGAGACTCTTCAGAAGTCTGATTACTGGTGTGCCCTTATATTGTACTATGTTTGCTCTTCAGAGGACTGGCTTTAGGGTTGCCAGTAAGGAAATATCTGGGGAGGTGGAGCCAGGAGACTTTGGGGGTGGAGCCAGGAGCAAGCACAATTGAACTCTGGAGGGAGTTCTGGCCATCACATTTAAAGGGACTGCATGCCACATTTGGAAATAATGAAGGATAGTGGCACCTTTTTTGAGGGCTCATAGAATCGGACCCCTAGCCTAATATTTTTGAAACTTGTGGGGGTGTTATTTGAGGAGAGGCACCAAAAGCGACGCTGAAAACTTGGTACCTCTACCTCAAAAACTAGACACCACCCCCCTGTAGCCCCAGATACCCGTAGATCGATTCTCCATTATACCCTGTGGGGACTAGTCTCTATAGGGTATAACCGAGTACTCAGTGGACATTTTCCTCCCCCTGCCCTGCTTTCTGATAACCCTGAAGCAGGGGGAGGGCCTCCAAACCAGGGGATCCCCAACTGCCACCTAACTCTTGCCTACAGATTATAAACACTATGTGGGAAGTGCTTTCCACTGCCCCATATGACAGACTTCATTGCTGCTTGCATGTAGCTGCTTACCAAAGGTTTGGGCACTTTGCCCCACACTACAGCAAAATACGTGAAAAGCAGTTGCTTCAATTGTGCAGAAAACTGTGGCAGCTGATCCACCTATCATCCTATAAACTGCCAGCCCCAAAAGCAATTTCCATACACAAAGAGGCTTGAATTCTAAGTAGATTTGCTGGAGCATTTTCAAGGCTTGGTAGCACTTCACCTCATAAACAAAACTGAAAGTATCATCTTATTAGCCTTGAACAATCAATGAGAAAGACAAAAGGCAACAATGGCATCTTAAAAGGCAAACTAGTAGTTAAATGGATATTGTGACTGACCCCCTGAGAACACTTCTCCCTTCTAAATATTTGAGGAACCCTGACCCCAATCAATAGAAGTACAGTTTTTTGCTTCCTAACCTTCATCCTTCCTTGTGTTTTCTTAAGACCTGGTGTAGCATAGTGGTTTAGGGTCACCAGGTCCCCTCACCCGTCCAGCAGGGAGATTTTGGGGATGTTGCATGGAATTCTATGGTATTTGGGCAAAACTCTGTGGTTTTCTCATCCTCAAAACCATAGAGTTTGCCTAAATACCAAAGTATCCCGATGTGATGACATCAATTCTTAGCGATGTCATTGCATTGGAGACATCACACAACAATGTCCCTGTTTAGGGGAGGCGTTGCCGCTGCCAGCCAGATCATCTGCGGCGGAGAGGAGCCCCTGAAACCAGGGGATCACCTGCTGGGACCTGGGAAAGGCAACCCTATAAGTGGTTAGAGCAGGGGCAACTGATCATAAGAACATAAGAGAAGCCATGTTGGATCAGGCCAACGGCCCATCCAGTCCAACACTCTGTGTCACACAGTGGCAAAAAAATTTATATATACACACACACTGTGGCTAATAGCCACTGATGGACCTGTGCTCCATATTTTTATCTAAACCCCTCTTGAAGGTGGCTATACTTGTGGCCGCCACCACCTCCTGTGGCAGTGAATTCCACATTAAGAGTCTGTGGGCACCTTTGCAATTCTGATACAGTGGGGTGGGCACAACCACAAAATGGATGCCACGGGGTAACTGCATCAAGAGGCGGACCCAGCCACAAAATGGCTGCCACAGCTTACCTTCAATCACACAGTGAAGATCTTTGTGCTGTGATGGCAGCTGCCACCAAAGCAACATTTTTAAAAATCTGCACAATCACTCAAATCTCCTGTGGCCAATCAGAAGCTTTAAACATAGCTGGAGCAGAGTTACATCCTTTAAATTTAATGGCCTTAGAATGGTGTAAATCAACTTAGGATTGCACTGCAAATGTTTTGGAATCACCTGATATGAAATTAAGAAGGTGTGAATCCAGTAAGTTCTTTCAGTGCAAGACAACTGGGAAAGGCATGCAATGTCATGGGTCAGCCAAGGCTCTGCAATAAGAAGGACACCTCAGGAGAAGAGAAGCCCTGTGCAGCTAGCCTTGAATGTACAGAAGTTGACCAGCAAGAGACTGAAATGCAGCTTGTCAGGATTCACAGCCAACACCCGGTGCAGAGTCACCAACACCCTCCAGCCCTGATTCAGCTGGTGAACCCCAAGTTAGTCATTCCTAGCCCACCAGTATCTCCTGCACTCTTACAGCACCTCAGACAGAGGCTGAGAACAGAACTACCAGCAAGAAGGCAGAATGCACACCTCCTGGCCTGACACCAGCTGCTTGCTGCTGCTGATGAGTAGTTGCAGGATTACTTCTGAGCAGCTGGGTGTAAGCATGACTCTTAGGTATGGGGCTATAAAAACCAGCCGAAAGATGATGTTAGGTATGGATGCAACACATATGATAGGCGCTATGCCACATATGATAGATGCTGCCTTGCCTAATTCTTGGAAGCCCGATCTTGGACTGAATGACCTTGCCTAGCCTGACTTCTGGAACTTGGTTACTCAAAGCCTGCTAGTCAGTACATGCAATTAATAAATATTAAAAACATTAATAACATGTTGCTTAATTTGGAACTGTGCAATTCCAAATGAACTGCTTTTAATTTTAAATGTTAAAGGAGCATTAGCCGACCTAACAAAGATCAAACTTCTTTTTAGGAAATCTATCATTTGTATGGGTCACTAACAATAAAACTTCTTGGAAGGAAGGAAAATTGATATTAGAAACAGTTTTCTAAAGACAAAAGTGGGTGGACACAGGCTTCCAATGAAAACAGCAATGGGCTTTCCCTTATTAAAATGTTTGGAGCTTTGTCCCTTAAAAAAAATCCAATAGTAATCACAAAAGAAACATTCTGTTCCTATGGCAAGGCACTGTTCTTCTGGATGATGATTTGTACTCTATTCAGTTATGTCTCCTCAAAGCATTTCAATTCCCAGTTCTTTTTATGATTTCGGCTGCTCAAGCAGAGAAATTAAAGGCAGACTGAGAGATAACTAGTATGCAGGCACAAACACAGAGGAGAGATTTCTGAAATGCTATTATGGATTTCATCTGGTTTTGTTCAAACTGAACACACAGAAACACAGAATCTGTTAAGTCATAGGCAGTCTTAGCTATGGGGCAGTTAGGGCAGCTGTCCCGGGCCCCTGCACTCCTTTCCCTTTCTAAAACAATCAAAAATATTACAAATGAAACAACAGGTGATGGCAATTAAAATGGAAAAGGCAAGTCTGAATTATCAAAGTCTCAGGAAAACAGAACCTTCTTAAACCAGTCAGCCAATGGGCAACAACGTTAGCACCAGGAAAACTGTTCTGGATGCTACCTGCTCAGATTTGGCAGAAATATGCCCAATCCAAAGAACTGAAAGAGATACTCCTTTGTGCAAGCTCAGAAGAACTGAGAAAGTAGTCTGAAGTTTCATTTATTATTGTCAAAGTCCAGCAGAATCAGATATACAAAATCAAACAACTAGACATACTAATAAGACAGTCCTAAAACCATTTATATACAATGAAGAATACAATAAAAATAAAAAGCCAGAAAATATGATCTTCCTGGAATTTTATGGCGCATAGGCTGACTAAAAGTGTTACTGAGGTCATCGTAAAATGGGCAACGCAGCAGTACATGTCCAACTGTTTCAACTTCCTCATAGCACAGGGGCATAAAAGCTTTTAAAAATGGAGTATTACAGTACCTCCCTTCTAATAAAGCAAATGGAAGAACATTAAAATGAGTCAGAGTAAAAGCTATTCTATGTCTGGTGAACAGCAGATTAACCAAATAATTTGACATCTCCAGTTTCCTGTTTCTTAGGTGATGGTATTTTGCAGTGGAACTTAAGCAGTGTTGGAGTTCAATATCCCAGATTATTTGCTTCATTTCGGATTTAGCTTTTGATTTATTAAACTGCTGGGAGAATATCCAGCGAATTGTAATTTCCCTGAGAGGAACCTTTTCAATTTTGACTGAAAGATGTCTGTTAATGTCAGAGGTGCCAGACCTACGGGGGTGGGGGGGACTTCAACCAGTAATCAGTCCTGTGTATCCATGCATGAGCTGCCAGAGAGATTAAACCCACTTCTAGATGCAAAACTGTGTTGGGAACACAGTGAGGGTCTGCTAGCATGGCTCTCAGGAATTTAGTCTGCATGATTTCAAGAGCACTGTAATTAACATATATGCGTAGCTGAGAGCCATACAACAATTGAGAAATAACCTTGGCTGCAAAAGTGTGTATAGCTGAAGGAACCTGCTGGCCACTTCTAGTATAATTTCCGCCCCGCCCCCCTTCAAAGCAGAAACACTTCTCTGGGCATTCCCAACCCCATGACCCCAAAGAATGAAAAATTACACCTAAATATTTAAAACATGTAACCTGCCTAATAGGAAAGGAAAGGTCCCCTGTGCAAGCACCAGTCGTTTCCGACTCTGGGGTGATGTTGCTTTCACAATGTTTTCACGGGGTGGTTTGCCATTGCCTTCCCCAGTCTTTTACAATTTCCCCCCAGCAAGCTGGGTACTCATTTTACCGACCTCGGAAGGATGGAAGGCTGAGTCAACCTTGGGCCGGCTACCTGAATCCAGCTTCCACCGGAATTGAACTCAAGTCGTGAGCAGAGAGTTCAGATCACAGTACTGCAGTACTGCTGCTTTACCATTCTGTGCCACGAGGCCGCTAACTTGCCTAATAACATTCCTATTAATTAATCACTTGTGCTTAGATCTTCTATTAAATGCAGTTATTTGGATTTACTGTAATTAATTGTTAGATGTTCATTATTACAATATGCTGCAAGGTTCTCTCAACATTAGGGTTGCCAGGCCTGTGTGGGAAAATACCTGGAGACTTTTGAGGTGGATCCAGGAGAGGGCGGGGTTTGGGGAGGGGAGGGGTCTCTATGGTACAATGCCATAAAGTTCACCCTTCAAAGCAGCCATTTTCTCCAGGGGAGCTGATCTCTGCCAGCTGGAGATCAGATGTAAAAGTGGGAGATCTCCAGGCCCCACCCCGGAGGCTGACAACTCTACATACAATTTAAACCTATACAGGTACAAGAAAGGAAGACTGCATCATCAGCATAAAATAAAACTGTAAAATTCAGGAAACAAACAGTTCCAGTTATCTAGTAGTTCAGTTTACTACCATCCAAAATCAGTTAAAAATTGAAATAAAAGATGTGACAGCAGCTCAAGACTTTTATTCTTGATTAATGCTCTCCTCTCTCTTTCTGTATGTATGTATAATAATATAAAATTGCACAATGAAGAGGACAGGGTCACGGTCAGTGTCTCAGGAGCTGGAAGGCCAGAGCAAGTCCAGCTGTGTTCATGTCTTGGGGCTCTCAAACATCTGATGTTTATTCTATGTGGCTCTTATGTTAAGCAAGTCCGGCCACCCCTGGTCTAGCACATGAAACCAGATCAAATGCTGACTTAAAATTGATGAAAGCTGCATAAAGTACACCATCTCTTGGTGATGTGTATTTGTTTACTAAATGCTGAACAATGAGTCCCTGACCTACATTTAAAAATATATATTTTATTACTTTTTTTTTTCAACAGACAAACCAACCAAAAAACACACAGAGCAATAGGTCTTGGGGGGGGGGGGGGTTGACCTAATGTTGAACAGCCTGCTCTAAAACCAACTTGTTCCACCTCTAGGATATTTTCTAGATCTAGCCAGTCCAATAACTTCCTCTGTAGATGCCTTGCATAGAATTTACTAATAACACTCAATGAACTGATTGGCCAATAATTGGCTAATTCAGATCTAGAACCTTTTTAAAAGATTGGAATAATTATGGCCAATCCCCATTTCCAATGCAGGCTGTAAAAACAATCCAGGTAAAACAAGGAAGCAAGGACTGGAGCCCACCACTCCAAATCTACTTTTAATAAATTAGTGGTACTATAATTGCCATCTAGGGCTTTGCCCAACTTCAGACAATGGGTAAGGTTGGTGATTTTTGAGATGGATACTGGTGGCCACTCAGGAACCCTAAGCAGGCCATCAGCAGCTACCCATAGGCCCTCCTGGCCTAATGCAAACATGTCTCTAAAATATTTTTTCCACGCATTCATAGGAATGCAAGAATCTAAGACGGGTGTTGAATTCATTTGTTATGAGGGATGGGTTTGACATAAATGAGACCTTGTCGGGCTGGGCTATATGCATCATAAAATGTAATGCCAGGTAGCAGAGATATAAACTTTATAATGGCTATAGAGGCTGACAACAGACAGCTGGCTCAGGGTGTCATCAAGCCACCCAGGAAGAGAACTGGCCAGAAATAGAGCGCCCGGGAGCTTCCAGACGGTGCGCGGTGCTTTCTGGCCTTCCAGACAGCCAGGGAGGCACCATGGAGATGCCCCAGCAAAAAGGCACCACTTTGAAAGTTGTGTTTTTGAGATGGCTCCCAGCAAGCCGGAGTGACTAGAGGGAGAGACGAAGGTGGCAGGCAGATGTGCGTGTGCAGACACACTTTCTTGATCCGCCTGCCTCCTGTCCCGGGGTGGCTTTAAACACCCAAACAAACAGAAAGATTTTTTTTAAAACTTAAAACATGCTTAAAAGATTAGCACTCTTGCAATATTTCGTTTATTTAACAGTTTCTGATAACTGACATCTCTTACTCTGAATCATTGCATCAAAATCTGGAGACATTTGTCTGTGCTGTAGTTATCTAGAGTACGCTGTTCAGATGTTGTTCAGGTGTGGGTAAATGTCAAACCTACTTTTGATTTATTGACATTCCTTACAGAAATCTCATGGTTGAGCCTAAAACCCAGGGGGAAACATGAAATGGCTGGGATTGCAAGCTTTTGTACATAAATTGCTTCATGTGCTGATTAGCCAGTGGAAAAAATAGAGGCTTTGCTCTTTAGCTCCTGTGTGATTGAGCAAGCCTGGCAAAGCAAGCTGTGATGCAGAAAGAAGTAAGAGAGAGAGAGAAGGAAGAAGATAACAGTGAGTTGCTCATGGGCCTGATAGGAGCCCTGCGGTGCCTGATTGATCCCTTGGGCCACACATTTGACTCCCCTGATCTAAGACAATGGATTGGGTATTTAATCCTCCCACCACAATCCTCCAGGAGGAAGCTGTGATCAACTTCTGCCAACCCTCACTTTGGGCCTGCAATTTTTTCCCTTTAATACTTTATACTAGCAGTAAAGCCCATTGTAGGAAGACATACAACAATCTGCATTGTTTGACCAGAAGATGTTTAGTTGCAATGCATTCTTTACCAAATCATGTTTTAGAGTTGTAGGAAGGAGCACACAACCTCTGCTACTGTTTTTGTAACATTTTGCAAAGAGAGCAAAGAGTTTTGCAAAAACAGAATTAGCTCTGTATACTCTGTATAGTGGATATATTTAAATGGGGATAGAAATAAACATTTGATTAATAAATAAATGAAATAATAAATAAATGAAATCCTTTAATAGCACTTCAACCCTATTAGCAGTTATTATGGAGATACGATGTTGCACCTAAGCATCAGAATCAAGCAACACTGACAAAGAATTTGCAGCCCATTTAATGTGTGAAGATCTTATTTTGGTAGAAACTAGTAATAAAGATTCATGATCTACATATATCTCTTGGCAAGGAGGACTTAAAGCCAAAGCAAATGGCAAATGATCTCTTTCAGGGTGGCTTTCAGTTTCAACCTGAAAACTCAGAACTGAGTCAAACAAATCAAATGAGAGCATCATATAATCAATTGCAGAAGTTCCAGAACTAGATATAAATGAGACCCTGTGTAAATTCCCTGGGATTGTCTCCCTTAGTCTCCCCATTTAAGAGAACTAAATCAAGCCTGTGGGTTATGTGAATAAGGCAGAGTCCTGCAAAGCTGCAGCCATGGACCTTTGAATGCTTGATAGGAAGTGAGTGGGCATCATCCACCTCTGGAGGCAAATTATGGAAGTGGGAATAAAGAGCCTCATCACTTTGATCTGTCCTTGCACTAAAATCTCCTGCTATACATACAGAAACTTCTGGATACATAGGCATTAAACGGCTTATATACTCAAGGTTTGGCCACTGTTCTTTAACTTGCAGTTGTTGGCACTGAGAAGGAGATAAACATTGATAATTTAAAAAAAAAATCACTTAAAATTAAGAATTACTGCATTGGCATAAGGAGAACGTGGCTCAAGATGGATAATCACTGCCTGTAACTTGGTAGACACAGATGCCTAGGCCCTCTTTTGCATCTACCTCCTTAGAGCCCTGTGGCGCAGAGTGTTAAAGCTGCAGTACTGCAATCCTAAACTCTGCTCACGACCTGAGTTTGATCCCTGGTGGAAGCTGGGTTTTCAGGTAACTGGCTCGAGGTTGAGTCAACCTTCCATCCTTCCAAGGTCAGTAAAATGGGTACCTAGCTTGCTGGGGGGGGGGGGGAAGCGTAGATGACTGGGGAAGGCAATGGCAAATCACCCCGTAAAAAGTCTGCCGTGAAAACGTTGTGAAAGCAACGTCACCCCAGAGTCAGAAACGACTGGTGCTTGCACAGGGGACCTTACCTTTCCCCTATGACACTAGGAGTTGCTTTGAGCGAGTATGTGGCAAACCCATACACATGTAAATCTTCTTTGGACCAAGTATCCTAAGTAAAATAACATCATATGTACTGATGCATTCAATAAAAGAATGGTTGATTTTAATATACTACCCAGCAATATTCCAAGAGAGCAACTTAATAAAGGGATTTTGTTGGCTCACATGTAGTCAGCCAGACAGTTTAGAATGAGGCCTCTGAAAAGAGCTGTTCATTTCTTTATTTTCTGTGAAAGAGGTTGTATAATGATCTTCGTACAAATCCCTCCACACCAAATGCTGGTTCTCCTGAAGGCATTGTGGATCCAAAATAAAATCCTCCAACCCAGCTTCAGTGAATATTTTACTTCCGTTAAGGACAGATGAGACAGCAGTGGGCAATTTGGGAGCCTTCTCTCCAAAATGAGGTAAGCAGTTGTGGTGAACCACAGAAGATTATTGTGTGTGTCACCAACCCTTAATGAACTATCACCTGGGAGTAGAGAATCAGCCATAGTGACAGAGTCATTTGTTATTCCAAAAGCCAACCAGTGATTTTCAGGGATCTTCCTTTCAGGACAGATAAATTGACCTGCTGGATCAATCGAATCTTCATGGTCAAGGAGGAAATCTCTATCCAGATCATTGTTATTATCAAATCCAATATTCTGGGATTTCTGTTATATTTGCTTCCTTGGTAGACCCTGGATCCTCTACCATAATTCTAGCAGATTTTTCATGCACAGCGTGATCACTCCCTTTAGGGGGCATCACAGAAACCAATGGGTCATCAATGAGACCAATGGAACACAAATGAGATCCAAGCTTATATAGTTGATATGGTCTCCTTAAGATCAACAAACTCCAAGGAAACATTCTTTTGTTCCATCATATGGAGGGGGGTGGAAATACCTTCTCTCTCTTTCTACTGTTAATTTATCCAAAGGTCTCTTAGCAGAACAAGAGGCCTGGTTTCTGTCAGCCATGTGAAAAGCAGAGCAAGCCAAGCCAGGTATTACATCAGTGACCTCAGAAGTGGTGGAAGTCCTGTTAACACCAATTGAGCCAGAGTTCTTAACTGAAGAGTATTTTCCCCAAGCAGTTTGCAGATGGGTTGCAATTAAGGGGTAGGGGACTAAATCGCTAAAAACTCTGACAGGACAAATTTGAAAAATAGCAAGAAAGCCTCTCATCCTGAAAAGCGTAAGAGGATAATGCTTGAATGTTAACCAGATTCTTATACAAGCAGGTGAACTTGGGAGTCAATCTGCATCAGTTAGATCAATATAGTGAGCATGTGTTCATAAAAGCTTCCTCAGAGAATACTTGATTGCTTTTTGTGACTTCCACTTGCCATCATTTATTCTAATAGAGGCAATTTGTAGCATAACTTGATTTGTAAAAACCCATTCACAATTTCTGTTATCAGCAGACCTTGGAAGTTAAGTTGTTATGGAGCTCTTCTTCCAGCTAGCCTTGCTTTTCTTATCAGGTATGCAGCTCTTTGTTGACTCAGCATCATCAAGCCCTCGATCTAGCTTAAATATTTCTCAACAAAAGCATCAAAGGAATTCTTAAACTGGTCTTTTTATTTGGTGATATTAGACAGTTGTTCAAAGATTGAAATAACTTTCTGAGCAGTCAAGAGACACTTATTTCCAATGAACTCCATGGGATTATCTTGCAATTGTTGTAAATTAGAGTGATAATCTGAAGGAGTGTTTCCAACATCATTATCAAGCAAGCCCTCCTGGCAGTTATCCGAGTCCAAGTCAAACACTGGTGCTGATGAGGAATCACCATTAGGAGACTCCCCCAAACCAAGAATCTATTTGAAGTAGGAATAGCTGGAACAACATGATTATCACTTACAATCTTCAGCAAGTTGAGTAGATCATCAATTCTGAATTGTTTAGAAGACTTTGCACCTAGATAAAGCAGGAGTCAAGTCGCACCTTTAAGACCAACCAATTTTTATTTAGAACGTAAGCTTTCGTGTGCTCTTAAGCATACTTCATCAGACGAGGAATCCAGCACAGTGAGCAAAGCCATACATAGCTGAGCAGAGCCATACATAGCTGGTATGGAGTGGCCTAGAATGCAATGTGGTACAGATTTAAGAACCAATGACAGTGAAGTAAAATTATCTGGTAGGCAGTGGTTTAGAATGAAAAATGGTACAATGACAGAATAGTAAAATTAACAAATTGAGCAAACCTTTGATCTGAATAACATGAGCATGTGAAAGTAACAAAACAGCAGTATGCAATAAAATTAACAAATTGAGCAAACCTTTGATGTGAGTAGCATGAGCATGCGAAAGCAACAGAACAGTAGTATGTCCAAATGTGAGATTGTCTGTCAATGGCAATGGGAGATGGGTTCAATATATGTAATGGAATAAGCAACCAAAGTCCCTGTTTGAGTGTGTCAATATAGCTAAAAGAGAAATACATTAGATAGTGATGTATTGGATATATTGGACAAGAACACCACTATCCAATGTATTTCTCTTTTAGCTGTATTGACACACTCAAACAGGGACTTTGGTTGCTTATCCCATTACATATATTGAACCCATTTCCCATTGACATTGACAGACAATCTCACATTTTGACATACTACTGTTTTGTTGCTTTCACATGCTCATGCTACTCAGATCAAAGGTTTGCTCAATTTGTTAATTTTACTATTCTTCATTGCACCATTTTATATTCTAAACCACTGCCTACCAGATAATTTTATTCACTGTCATTGGTTCTTAAATCTGTACCATGTTGCATTCTGGGCCACTGCCTACCAGCTATGTATGGCTCTGCTCAGCTATGTATGGCTTTGCTCACTGTGCTGGATTCCTCGTCTGATGAAGTGTGCTTAAGAGCACACGAAAGCTTACGTTCTATATAAAAATTGGTTGGTCTTAAAGGTGCAATTTGACTCCTGCTTTGTTCGACTGCTTCAGACCAACACAGCTGCCCACTTGGATCTATTTGCACCTGAATGTCCAAGCTTGACCTGCAGTGTTTTTAGGTGCATGTCAGAGTTAGGTTCTTTAAGGGAACAAAACTGCTGAGTAATGATTATGTAACTAAGCTATACAGGGGTGATGAATGTCACGAGAGTAACAGGTGCAGCTTGTTTAGCAATCAGTGATGGGGATTGGATAGCTGCACTATAATAGTAGAAGCCTTACTCTCAGCTAGTGTGGCTGATGATAAGGAGGAGAAGGACGGTGCGTGAGAGAAGGAGAAACATCTTGACTGTTATACTGTTATTCTGGAGGACTGGATAAGACTGGCTATTTATGTAATGTATGGACTGGATTCTTGACTTCTCTAACTGGAAACTGATTTGGTACTGTATCTTGGAAGGACTGCTTTATGTGTATGAACCATTGGACTGCCTGTGACTGCCTCTAACGTATTTACCCAAATATAACTGTTGACTGGCTGTTTGGAGTTTGTCTTTCTATCACAGCTTCTGGAGTTGCACTCTTCAGTTTACTCATACAGGTGAACTTCCCACGCACACACTGTCAGTGCACAGCTGGTAAACAAGAAGCACTTTAAAAGAAAGTCTTCAAGGACTCAAGCACTCATTAAAAGAGCCACTATTCTCCAGATAACTGACCTTAAACTGCAAACAAATGAAATTAAATAAAACAAAAATGGCAATGGCAATGACAGCCGCTGCTAGGCAGACACCATCTTCCCATCTAAATGTTCTAGAAAAATGGCTGTGAGAAACCAGCATTTTGAGAACATTTGTTCTTGCTCAGCACCACAAGCTCTGCTGGCTAATGCTGATCAGTCTGATGAGTCCAGGATACAAAAGGCCATGTCACTGGATTGATGGTGGGTGCAGTATGGGAAAGAGAGAAATCAGCAGAGTGAGCCACCCTCCCTGACTTCTTAATGCAAGACGGGTCTTGGTAAATGTACATTCCTATAGGAAACAATAGTGACGATATCATGGAAATATATCAAGTTGGAAATAGGCACACATGAATAATTAAACAGTCAAATATATCTGACAAGAACAACCACTGAAAAATCAAGACTTTCTGCTTACTAATTTTGCTTACTAAGAGATCATCTAATTGCCAATTAAGCAGATGTGGTGGACCACAGAAGATAAGTGCGTGTCACCAACAATTAACAAACTATCACCTGGAAGTAGAGAATCAGCCATTGTAACAGAGGTCTTTTGTGCCATTGTGACAGTCCTTTGTTATTCCAAAAACCAACCAGTGATTTTCCTTTCAGGACAGATCAATTTACCTGCCAGATCAATCAGATCTTTATGGTCAAGGAGGAAATCAATATCAAGATATTTATTTATTATTTTAGATTTCTATCCTGCCCTTAAAATGGGCTCCATGCGGGTCACATCATCAGACCCATTATAATCAGACCCATGTCTTCCTCGGTTCTCGATGCAATATCAATACAAAAATGACGGGGGGGGGGGGGAAGGGAAATCCTGCTATGATACACAGTCCTCTCTTTCCAAGTGTCTTGTCCAGAAGCCATAAATGAGATGTAGGTCACATCCTGAGATTCATTTGTGCCTGGAAGGAATAGATCACATCTGCACAGCCAGGTTTCTCTTGTACTGATTCTTCATTGTTTATAATTACATCAGCTGCTCCTGCCTAGCACCGTCTATTTTGTGCTGCTGCCCGTGGTTTGTCCATTGCCTTGGACTGGTTTTCATGTGCATTCATACTAAAGTCCTTCAAGAACTTATAGACTGTGTTGATCACCATCTGGTTTAGTCTAGGTTTTATATTGTAATTATATTTTAACTGTTAATTGTATTGCATATTTTTGATGTAACCTCATCATCATGGCTTTTTTGAACAGAAACATACAGTTCCAGCTGGCTTGTCATCAGGGGTGTGGCCTAATATGCAAATGAGTTCCTGCTGGGCTTTTTCTACAAAAAAAAGCCATGATGATTATGGTGATGACGACGTAGTAAATGGGCATGAACTGAATTCCCCTCCTCCCACCACTTCCTGTAGTGTAAGTTAGACTAACATCTGGAAGACCCAGGTTCAAATTCCCACCCCTGCCATGGAAGTTCATAGAGTGACCTTGGGACAGTCCCTCTATCTCAGGCTAAGCTACCTCACAGGCTTGTGGCTGTCTGGATAAGATGGAGGAGGGATGCTGCTGCTGCTTTGGGTTCTGCTTTGGGCAGAATAGAGACATATAAATACCTAAATAAAAAAAAAATAAGGATGTTCAATGAGCGTTCTCTGGGTATGTGAACATCTGATGCTGCACATGAGCATCTGACATCCAGTGGATTGTGAAGCAGCGTCAACATTTCATGACTTTTGAGTCTGAAACTTTGCTTTCTCTGGTTTTTCTTTTCTTAAACCCCCACCCCTGCATTTTATCAGCTATTTTCAGATACTGATGAAGGTGTAAGCCAAAATGCCCTCAAAACTGAGGTTGGGGAATTGTCAGGTGGGCACCTGGCTTAATCAGGATCTTTTTACCTATGTATACAGGATCCACATCCAGAAATTAATGCTTAAAATATTAGGGACTCTAATTAAGTAAAACAATTAAAATTTATTCCAGAAAAATATAGGCTTACATACAAGACAAGTAATTCACAAAACACACATACAGTCCTAAGAAAAATAGAGAGAAATATAGAGACAACACATGGGTAGACAAACAGGGTGATAATTACCGATCGTAGTCTTCAAGGAAGGCTCCAATGGCTATGAAAGAGGACAGGGGAAATGGGACCCTCAACTGTGGCCAGAATCGGGGATGGATCTAGACAGCGGAACTGGGGTACTGCTAGATGCACACATGTGAGGAGCTGTATTACAGGTTATATAGACTACCTTGAGCCCTTAGGGGATGGGAGGTACAGGGGTGGATGACAGGTGGTCAGCTGGTACATGACTTCAGAAAAGGGGAGGCTCTGCAGTGACCATAAGGGCTGGACTAGTGCAGTAGCCAATAGCCGGTTAGTTGGCAACCCCTGATTGGACGCTCATAGCTAGCCAATGAGCGGACTTGGCCTTAGTTACCTGATTGGCTGTCCAGGTAACAATGGGCCAAGGGGGAAGCTCCAGGATGACTGTTGGGGAAAAGAATGGGGGAAATTACTGGGTGGAGGTGTGCTTACGACTATTAAACCTATCTAAAAAGGTGACAATAGATGGCCAAATTGCTACCAAAGGTAACACCCAGTTTACACAAAGGAACTTGGCTCTGGCTGAAGATGGTCTTCCTCTTCTTCAGTCTTCTCTTGGCACCAGTCTTTGTGTTGAGTTCCATTAGACAAAGGCTTAGGCGGTCTGGCAGGATCCACACCTAAGATAAGCTTGATGGCTCTTATGCAGAAGCTGAAGCAGCTGTTGGATACGCGAGTCTCTTGTTTTGCTGTAATGGAGTCAGGAAAACAAGATGGATTCTGGTGGTGTTAGCCTTTGGTTCATGGAAACAGGCTGGAAACTGTTTGCCTGTACAGTTCATGGTGGCGTGGCTTCTTCCACTGCAGTGGCCAAGACTGGGCATGCAAGGAGCAGCTGGAAGCTCATCTGTAGTTCTGGCTAACACCCATCCAGAGATGTAGAATGCTGCTGCAAAGCTGAGAATTATGGTATCCACATAAGCCTTAGAAACCATGGGCAAAGTCCACTTTTTAGAGCAGATGTGTGCGAGTCAAAACTCCAGGCACCCTGGCAACCATTCTGGTGATCACGATGTCCATGTGTATGAAGAGTAGGGGGCTTTTTCTTACAATTGGGGAAGTGACATGTGTACCTCAGAGTACAGCATATTCTCTCTTTTTGTCACTTACTCGCTGGCAATAGAAAATAAGATTCTAAGTGTGTGCCTCTGACTCATTCTTCGACTTGTCTCAATCTGAAGAGGAAGCCATCAATGAAAAGGCAAGCTTTAAAAATGGAAACTATAGTGTACACTTTCTGAAAACTGTGTATGTGGCAAATAACCTACAGATGCGGCTGCCTCAACCACCTTCCTAAAACTGGTTAAAAACAGCACAACCAAACATCAAATGAGAGCAAGTCACAAGAAGCACATTAACACCAGTGCTCAGGGACTCATTGGTTTTCAGGAATTGTTACTGGTGATGATCTACAAAGCCCTGATGCTTTGTGCCTTATGTATTATTCTATTATGGGCTTTCAGACTGATCAAGGACAACTTCTAAAGCTTATTCTCTAGATGTCAATTCAGGTATGCAGAGAAGCAATCTCAGTGATTGCTCCTCATCTCAAGCATTTGCTCTGGAGACTGGCCAAAGCCCAAATCTAGATGACTTCCAGAAGAAGTTCAAGATCTTGGGGGGGGGGGGGGGGAGGGGTTCCCTCAAACTGCCTTTTTGAAGACCAGGAAAAAAGGAAGGAGGGAACAAATAATTTTAACTGGGGTTGCAATTAACATACTGGTTTGGATCCAGCAGTAATTTCTGCTGATATAAGAGATTTCCAGCAGCAGAATCAGACTTTCTTATCTCCTCTGCTTCATAGAAGCTCTCTGAAACGCTAAGAGGCAGAGACCCTAAGGATGAATATGTGTGCCTGTGAACACGAGGAAGGGCAGGGCTTTTCCCCCTGGGGGAACATGGCGGAATGGAGTTCCGGACATAGTTGCGCTAGGGGGAGCAATGGAGGATGAGGACACCTCCTTCTGAGGCCCATAGAATTGGACCTCATGGTCCAATCTCTTTGAAAATTGGGAAGGTTTTTGAGGAAAGGCACCAGCAGCAATGCTGAAAATTTGGTGCAACTATCTCAAAAAACAGCACCCCCCTGAGCCCCCCAGATTGATTCTCCATTATAGTCTATGGGACCATTGACTATAATGGTCCCAATAGGCTACAATTGAGCCGGGGGGGGGGGGGACGCTAATTTTTTTCCTCACACCCCTGTTATGCTTTTCTGTTATGATTTGTAAGCTGCCTTGTAGGGGAAAGTGGGATGGAGCTATATATATATATACCGTATATATATATATATATATATATATATTTGTTTGTTTGTTTGAATAAATAAGTAGTTTGGGCAGGTGGATATTTAAGCAACTTCTTAGTTTCTTAGGTTAGGCAGGATTCTGACAGTGATTGTTCCTCTTCTGTTATAATTTACCTGTAATGCTGGTTATCATATTTCCCTTAAAAGCAACAACAAAGTAGACTGCATGAGTCTGCCCACTCGAAGTGCTGGTATGTTTTTTAAGGCTCAGCATAGGGCAGATCTGCCAATACAGTGGACTAGGGTGGGTAGGAGACCTGTTCTCTAGAGGCCAGGTCTACCAATATAGTGGGAAAAGGTGGATAGACCTGTTTGTTGGAGGCCAGGTCTGCCAATATAGTGGAAAGCTGTGGGTAGACTTGTTTTCCAGATGCCAGGTCCACCAATATAGTGGAAAGAGGTGAGTGAAATTTGACATGATTCTGTTTTCTCTTATATTTAAATTATTCTTAAAACATAGTTTAAATATAATTTTAAATAATTTATTCTGAGATTCTTACAAGGTTATGGAAGTAATCTAAAAGACAAATTTACACAATAGTCAAATGTAGACTTACTTACTACTTTAATGCTATTAGTTTTTTCACTCGTTGGGTAGAATCTCTGCTCACAACACTTTGGCGTTTACAGGGAACACTGGTTCTCGAACCTCTTTGTGGAAACAAAATTCTCAAAAAATGTTTAAAATTACATGAGGAGCACCTGTGTGTGTCTCCTTCATCTCCCGCTTGAGAGTTCCAGCACCCTTTT
This sequence comes from Heteronotia binoei, assembly GCF_032191835.1. Classification (NCBI taxonomy): domain Eukaryota; kingdom Metazoa; phylum Chordata; class Lepidosauria; order Squamata; family Gekkonidae; genus Heteronotia; species Heteronotia binoei. Next base: position 31,232,678 of record NC_083238.1, read on the forward strand.
TTTCCAGAAAAAAAGCCCTAGGGAAGAGTGTGCAGTGGGAAGTGGGAATCAGCAGAAATTGCTCTGTGCCCAGTTGGCAGAAATCTCCCATTGCATCCAATCCATTGCTATCCACCCAAAGGCAGTCTACAATAAATGTGTTTAAAGGAATGCATGAACAACTGCCTTTTTTTTTGTAGTGTCAACATACTTACTCAACAAAGATTTGCAAACTAAGCAGCTCATTTAATACTAAATAAATCATAACACTGAGCGCAGTCATATTTCAGCAAGATAAAAGAAATATGAAATTGGAGTGGATGATATTACCTGTCACTGTCTTCCCCCAGCATTCCCCAACCCTCTGCTCCTCATGCATAGTCTGTTTCAGATTGTAAACTTGTAGGCAAGGTTTTATTTTTTGTTATCACACCTAATCATTTTTAGTGCTTCATAATTAACATCTTTATTATTAAATGCACTCAGTGGTTAGCCAATTATACAGCCTTGCTGTTGCTTGTAGGATTATGTCCCCCTTGATGAGAAGAGCCAATATTTTGAGAGAGAGAGAGAGATTGCAAGGTGACATATTTGCAGTGCAATCCTATGTTGAGTTACTCCAGTTTAAGTTCACTGAGTGGATTGCCCTACTCACTGCTGCTTTGATTTATAACAGGAGAGTGAAGAATGAGATTGTATTTGGCAAACACACAGATTCAGTCAGGAATCCTGTCTTTCAGCCTTTAACAGTCAGCTCCGATGCATGTTTACTCAATCCCATTTACATTCCACTGGGATTCAATCTATGAGGAACTTGGTGGCAGTGATTTCTAAGTAAACATGCATAGAACTGGGCTGGATGTTTCTGAAGAGAGAAAACAGCAAGCTTTCAGAACAGAACAAGATTATGCTTTATAATCCAGCCTTTTATCACAGAACCAATATCCAAGATACAAACACAATGTGAAAATTGTCTACCTACTCTGATATTTGTGTAATGTATCTTCCATTGCATCCATATTTACACATGTTTGTGTGTGATTTGATTTCTTTTCCTCAGGACTTTTTTTGTAGCAGGAACTCCTTTGTATATTAGGCCACACACTCCTGATGTAGCCAATCCTCCAAGAGCTTACAGGGCTCCTAGTACAGGGCCTACTGTAAATTCCAGGAGGATTGGCTACATCAGGGGTGTGTGGCCTAAAATGCAAAGGAGTTCCTGCTACAAAAAAAAAGCCCTGCAAAGATGGTGTTGGCCCCAGATTGCATGGAAATTGCACCTGTTGTGATTTAATTGAGTCATCCTGCTTGGAGGCCTTCAGTTAGCCAGTGATGAACACACACATGCATACACAAGTCTTCAGTATTTCTGTGCAAAAGCATCATTGAAAACAACAAAATTTGAGTCCAATAGCATCTTTAAGCCCGACAAAGTTTTATTCGAGATATAAGATTTTGTGTGCATGCACACTTCTTCAGATACAGTGAAACAAAACTTCAAAACAAAAGCTTTCACCCAAAATTAAACTTTGTTGGTCTTAAAGGTACCACTGGATTCAAAACTTTGTTCTGCTGTTTCAGATCAACACAACTACCCAGCTGAATCTATCATCTTTGAAAACAGGCAGCAATGCCTAGGAAGGAAACAGCTCTCAGCAAAGTGCTTTTGTGCCTTATGGGGATGGAACGGAGCCAAAACTTATTCACATGGGAAGGGGAAAAGAAGATTTAGCGTCAGGTTTGCATAAACTATTTATCTAGATTTACATGTAACTTTACATGTAGAGTTATTGAAAACAAGCAGAGAGAGCTTGAGAACTGGAAGGAGAAGCTTTTCAGCTGTAGTGCAAAAATATTTATTTCTTGAAAAGTTTCAGATCACCTTTTATCCTATGGCTCCTTTGGTTGTAATTTTTTTTTTAAATATCTAAAATTTATAAGGAGTAGCAGAAAGTTTAAAACCCTTAAAAGCCAGCTCGGCAAGAACATGAATTGCAAAATCAACATAAACCAACACAAAATGTTATATTTTAAAGTAAAGTGATATAAAAAATGTGTCTGTGATCTTCCTAAATAGTGTTTCCAGTCCCCACCTCCATCCTCTGGCTGGGGGTGGGGGTAGGGCTGCCAGATCCAGCTTGGGAACCTCCTGGAGATTTGGGGATTGAGCCTGGGGAGGACAGGTACCTCAGTGGGGGTACAATGCCATAGAGTCCACCCTCCAAAGCATTCATTTTCTGCAAGGGAACTGAGTTCTGTAGTCCAGAGATGGGCTGTAATTCCAGGGGATCCCCAGGTCCTGCCTGGAGGTTGGTAGTGGCAACCTGTAGAATTTTTGTCCTTTGCTGACAAGACACAGTTCATAAATTCTTTGAACCTTGATGACTGAGGGAAACCTGGAATGAGTGCACACACTGTTAATTAAGATTGTCGGCATCCTGAAGATCTCCCAGAATTACAACTCATCCCCAGACTGCAAATACCAGTTCCCACGGAGAAATGGCTGCTCTGGAGGATAGACATTATGGCATTATACATAGCTGAGGTCCCTTCCCTCCCAAAATTTGCTCTCCCCAAAATCCATCCCGTTTTTCAGGAAAATTCCAACCCAAAGGTGGCAACTCTACTAACATAAGTAGATCCAACAGCAACACATCCTATGAAAGTTCTGCCAATTCCCTAAAAGGCAAGAATATTTTTGTGTTAAAACTGCCCAGTGTGGGCAGATGGGGAGAGCTGTACTTTTTGACTGAGAACTTTTAAAGAACTATTTTTCCTCATAAAGAGAATTACTTCTGGTCACAGGAAGAGCAAAGAACGAACAGCTTTAAAAGGTAGTTTGGGAGCAGGCTTCCCAGCCTCTCCATGGAGATGGGGTTCTCCCCGATTTCAGGGGCCCTAACCCGCCACCAGCTCCACTGGAGGGGGGGACCCTGCCCCTGAAGAGCACCGGCATGTCGCAACATGCCCAGCGTGATTATATCACCTAGAAGTGATGCTATCATGCCAGGCACTGCCAGGCTGGGGGAGATGCTGGATCACTTAGGAAAAAACTCTATGATGACCATAGAGGATTCCCCCACCCGGAGTCAGGTAGGACCTGGCAACCCTATTTAGGAGGAGGAAAGGGAGGTATGGTATTCCTTCCTCTCCTTACTGAGAATGAAATAATTCCTGTCCACTTTTATGCAGACTCCACACTAGATTAAATTCTGCACAACAGTCTGCTGCCATTTGGTGTTGAGACAGTCTCTATTTGCATGAATTGTCTCAGACCGGAGAGGAAACCTAATTAGTTCAGGGGCTTAAGGATCTTGTGTGCCCAAATTAAGAACAGTTTGAAAAAAAAAAGCCAACTATTTGGTTTCTGATACTGCAAAGTTAGGGGCCACCAGACAATACATTTTAAAAAAAGTAATTTTCATAACACAGTACAACCAGCCACTGTAGGAAGTGGTTATCAAAGAAAGCAAGGGTGTTTTCAAGAAGGGTTAGACACATTTGCAGGCCAGAAACCAATGAGTCAGCAAAGACTGACAGGCTAAAAACCCTTCCCTCAGCAATTTATTGGTTTAATTTGACATGTATTAAATTTCGTTACCTAGTTGTTAGCTGCCTTGAGTAAGGTTGCCAACTCCGCACAGGGAAATTCCTGGAAATTTGGGAGGAGCAGGGGTAGGCCTCAGATGGATTAAGAAGACATAGGGTGCGCCCCCTGAACTTGCCATTTTATCCTGCAGAACTGGCCTCTGAAGTCATGAGATCAGCTGTAATTTGAAGAGAGCTTCAGACCCCACCTGGAGCATAGCAAACTCAGTTGCAGGTCCAGACCTGGCAGGCAAAAGACAGGCTTATCAATATTTTAAATAACTAAATGGACATTTATAGAATGCATTAGAATTCCAGTTTGCACCAGCATGGTAAATTTACCTAAAGCTTTACAAGAGCCCTGTGGTGCAGAGTGTTAAAGCTGCAGTACTGCAGTCCTAAGCTCTGCTTACGACCTGAGTTCGATCCCTGGCGGAACCTGGGTTTTCAGGTAGCCGACTCGAGGTTGACTCAACCTTCCATCCTTCCGAGGTCAGTAAAATGAGTACCCAGCTTGCTGGGGGGAAAGTGTAGATGACTGGGGAAGGTAGTGGCAAACCACCCCGCAAAAAGTCTTCCGTGAAAACGTGAAAGCAACGTCACCCCAGAGTTGGAAATGACTGGTGTTTGCACAGGGAACCTTTCCTTTCCTTACAACATCCTAGTAGCTTTTAGAACTTACTTGGGGCGCATTAACTTCAGAGAAACCCTGAGCGAAAATAAACAGGAGCCTTGTGGCATTTTGAAAAATAGTAAAAATTAATTCTACCATAAAGTTTTGCAGACTGGAACCCACTTCTTTCAATGAAATGAGTGTTGCACTGGAAGAAATGCTGTATCTTATTTATTCTTACTACAGCCAATGTTAATGCATCTTTTAAAATCAAGTGTAATCAAATACAGACTTCATTTCCATGGAGAAGGTAGGGAAATTACTTTCAGAATGCTGGCCTGGTAATTTAGAAATTTTGTAAAACTATGCAAGGAAAATAGTTGCGCAACATATTTGGAAGCATTTCCCCCCCCCCCCATCCACAACCTGTTAAAACTCTCAGTTTTTACGCACTATGATCACAGGTAGCAGAACTTCCACAACACACCTTCGGAATAGAGGCAGACATGTGGCAGAACATACAGCATTGTAGATAATACTATTTTAGCCACCATGGTTGTGGAATCTCTGCATACCAACATCCCACATAAAGATAGATTGCAAGCCATAAGGAATATGTTTTCTGACAACCCCACAGCTCACTTTGCCACCAAACTGTGCCACTTTGTTCTCACCCATAATTACTTCAGATTTGGTGACAATTTATTCCTTCAGATTAATGGTACAGCCATGGGCACCTGCATGGCTCCACAGTACACTAACATCTTTATGGCTGACTTGGAGCAATGCTTCCTAAACTCCCACCCACTTATACTTCTGTTATACCTGTGATACATTTTTATTGTCTGGACACATGGTAAAGCAGCCCTGGACATATTCCACCAGGCATTCAACAACTTTCACCCCACCATAAACCTGACAATGAACCAATCTATGCAAGAAATACATTTTCTGGACACTACTGCAAAAACATACAGCGGATGTATAGACACCATCTTATACTGGAAACTTACTGACGGACAAACATACCTACATGTTTCCAGCTACCATCCTAAACATACCGAACGATCCATTGTATACAGCCATGCTACACTGCAACTGCATCTGCTCCAATCCTACAGGATTCTCCAAACCTTTTTGGAACTAAAGTATCCACCTGATGAAGTCAGGAAACAGATGAAGCCAGAATGGCACCCGGAGGAAACCTGTTGCAAAACAGGTCCAAAAGAGACAATAACAAAACACCACCAATAGTCACATACAGCTCTCAACTCAGAACAATACTACACATCATCAGCAATTTATGACATCTACTGGATTATAACAGTTCTCTTTCACAAATTCAGGGGAGTATGTCAGACATTGGAGAACATCAATGTGCTTTTATACTGAACCGCAAGCGATAAGGGGGGGGGGGAGTGTTACTTCTGACACTAGAGTGTGAGAACGTAGGATTGTTTATGAATGCTTTGGTGTGAGGCCTTAAAACCCATGTATTTATCAATACCTGCTATCAGTTCCAATGACTGCCTGTCCAGAGCTTTGAGATATCAAATAAACGCTACTACTTTGCAACAAATGATGGTGCATTTCCTTTGAACCTCCAACGTCTGACAGAGTAAGCCTTTTCTTGAGCACAGACAGCCTCCCAATCTAAAACAAACTTCTCACTCACAATGCAACATTTAATTTGAATATGGACACTGGTACCACAGCTTGCAGTAAACACAGGTGCAAACTTTGCTGCTACATACACCCAACAACACAAGGATTGATTCCTATAAAATAAATTTAACTTATAATGGTAAGTTATATTATAGAAAAATAATATATAAATAATAAGAGCCAAGAGATTTGTAATAATAATTATTATAAAGAAAATTTATTTTTATTTTCAGGGAATGATTGAAATTGGTTGGAAAGCACCACAAGATTAATACTGGAATTTCACAAATGCTAAGGTATCAAAAATAGTTATAAATAATTGTATTAATTATTTGTATAGAATATGATGCATGTAGTAATTTAATATTTTTAATTAGTCACAGTAAAAATATTCAGGAGTAATTTCCATGAACATTAAGGTCCAGAATAATTCATTTAAGGTCAGCCTGTTGAATAAATATAATAAAATTAAAGGCTTTCATTTTTGAAAATTTTTGCTAATAAATATATCTTTGTTATACATTGTAGCTCAGTCCACTGTTGAAGATGTTATAAAATTGAAATGGAGATAATAAATCCTGGGGTCTTCATCTGGAACGGAACTTGAGCTGAGCCACTGCGTGGCATCTTTATTCATAATTGCCTAGTGTCGGGTTGTTGTTTAAATTTCATCTTTACCATCACTCCAGTATTTTTTGGTTTTAAGTTATTATAACACTCAGAACAATGGAATCCCCAGGACTTAACAGGGATATTGGTTTCTTATCTCATTACATACGTTAACCTCATTCAGCCCTTCCTTCTGTATTCTCAGCAATCCCCCAGAAGGGACATAAAAGGTAAAGGTGGTCCTCTGTGCAAGCACCAGTCATTTCCAACTCTGGAGTGATGTTGCTTTCACAACGTTTTCACGGCAGACTTTTTATGGGATGGTTTGCCATTGCCTTCCCGAGTCATCTACACTTCCCCCCAGCAAGCTGAGTACTCATTTTACCAACCTCGGAAGGATGGAAGGCTGTCAAGCTGGCTACCTGAAGCCAGCTTCCGCTGGGATCGAACTCAAGTTGTGAGCAGAGCTTAGGAATGCAGTACTGTAGCTCTTCCACTCTGCATAGCCAACCGCCCCACTTCAAAGAAGAAGATGCCGTAAGGTTGCCTCCGTGCTTGAGAGGTGATGACAGGGCATAATGGCAGGATCTCAATTACTCTCAGAATTAAGCAATTAAAGATACCTCTGCCCATAAACCTCCAATTCTGGCATATGTATTTCCTTCACTATGCCCCCTGCCCCAAATAAATCCAAACAAATGGTGACCATTTGTTATTCCTAAACTTATTGCTTCTATTTGGTCCTTGACTCTGATAAACATCATCATTCTATTCTGTGCCAATTTATGCTCACTCTCTACCTATATGAGATACATTTAATTGTATCTGAAGACGCTTACACTTGAACTGACCTTGAATAAAACTCTGTAGGTCTGAAAGCTGCCACTGGACTCAAACTTTTGTTTCACATAGCCTTATTGCACGCTACACCGAAGAACACAGCATTGTGGGAGTTGTAGTCTTAAGCTTACCAGACGCTTCCGGGAGGTATGGCAGTAAAGACTACGCTTCCCACCGAGCATTGCGAGGCCGTGAATGAACGACGCGAATCGGGCGGCGGGGGAGGCCTGTTCCGTGGCTTTAGTTTTAATCCGCTGCCGCCCTCTGAGGTTTGGTCCAGGCGCTGTCAATATGTCGGAGACCAGAAGCTGAGGCAAGAAGAGGTGCGGCTCCCCTTGTTTTCCTATGGCGGGCATCCCGGCCTCCCTCCTCCTTTGCAAGAACGGAGAGAAGTTTTATATATTTTTAATTTTTTTGCCTTTTCCTGATACCCTCTCGCCAAGTGGCTCGAAATGTTCTTGCAAGCCCCCCGATTCTGTATCGCGTGCATCCCATCTCTGCCGTGCAGCCTGATCCTAGGCATGTTTATTTTGCAATAGGTCCCGCTGCAATCCCTAGTGCAAAGGGCCGCTTTGAGGGTTCAAAACCTCGTGTGTTCACCGTGGCTTGAAAACTGGAGGAGGGTACTTGGGACTAATGTTCCCTTAAGCTGCAGAGTCTTGTGAGCAAAAATTCTACTTTGTGAGCTACTAACATTAAAGTTGTGAGCTACTGCATAAATTATTGTGCTCTGGGGTCATCCTTCCTGAGCTAAGACAAAAATGTGAGCTGGAGGCTAAAAATATGTGAGCTAGCTCATGCTATCTCAGTTTAGAGGGAACACTGCTTGGGACGACAGTTTAAGGTGCAGCGGAGTGGCTGGTAGCATAAAAAGCATGTCCGTTGTAATAAAATCCTCATGGCTCAGTGGTAGAGAGAGTTGCCAGTCTCCAGGCGGTGGCTTGAGAGCTCCCGAAATTACTGCTGGTCTCCAAATTACAGAGTTCAGTTTTCCTAGAGACAACGGCTGCTTTGGAAGGTGGACTATATGGAATTGTGTACCCCTCCGAGATCTGCCTTCTGCAGACTCTAAGCCCAAAATCTCCAGGAATTTCCCAACCCAGAGCTGACAACCCCAGTGGTAGGAGCATCTGCTTGGAATGCAGATGGTCCCAGGTTCAGTCCCTGGCATCTGCAGTTTAAAAGGATCTAGAAGGTAGGCGATATGAACGAGTTCTGCCACAGAGTTGCTGCTGGTCAGAGCAGACAAGATTGACCAAGGTCTAACTTGATATAAGGCAACTTCATGTGTTTGGCAGGTGATTCTGAGCCATCTCTCTGAAGTCATCTGTGTAGCAGTTGGATCGCTCTTTTTAAACAGAAAACACCAAGTATACCTACTATTACTTTGGGTTGTTGGAATTGATTTTCAAATTGGGAACTGGGAAACTGAAAGACCACATTCTCTCTCTTCTCTTTAGCCTTCTGCTGCTTCCTGAATGAGACATAAACAAGGTGGAAGCCCAGTGCTCCACAAAATATGTTGTCCAACTCATCTACCTCCTCTTCTACCACATCAAGAGTCTCCTCTACTGACACGTTTAAACTTCACAATATCTGTTGCCTGCTGATCAGAAGATCGCTGGGGTTTTACGCAAAAGATGCTGGTGTTGTCTATAGGAAAAACATGGGGATCCTGAGGAAGTTAATTTGCCAGGTATCATGCAGGCTTCTGAAGGTTTCCAATATTCAGAGTGAAAATTTAAAACAAAATCAACATGTAACTAAACAGATCTGTATTTTCCCATTTTCAGTGACCTACATATGGATTTGATGCCATTGTATACACAGCTATGTAGGAACCCTGCATTGTGTGAAGCAGCCCTAAGGGAATCTCTTCTGGGATTAATAAACTGGAGCTGTGTGGCATTTTAAAAAATTAACTTGATTTATAAAGTCTAGCATAAACATCTGTGGATTAGAAACTATTTCCTCAGATCCCTGTGAAGTTCATGGAATCCCATGCTAGAAAAAAAAATAAGATGCCACAAGACTTCTGTTTATTTTTACTGAAATGGATTAATTTTGCTCTGGAATTGTTTTCTGGGATTGTTTATACTGATGGTTTAAGATACTCTCTTAATATGTATGTTGGCTCTTTCATGGGTTACTAAAGTTTGTATATGATATGTAAATGCCATCTGTTGGAGAAAGCAATCTGACTGTTGTTTCCATTATCCTAGGATAAATTTTTAAGTGCTTAATCATAACTCCCTGGTCTTGCCAGGAGTCTGAACTCAATTCAGCTTGTTGAATATTTAAACAAATCAAAAATGGGAGTTGAGGGTGAACTGATGATGTAAACAAGCTCTGAGAATTTAAAAAAAAAAGGAAGATTGTTAAGCTAACCTTTCTGTCTAGAACAGTGTTTCCCATTTGCAGGGTCGTGACCCGGTACTGGTCCACAGAAGCTTCACTACCGGGTCACAAGAAAAGCCAAAGCTAGCCCCGCCCCCAGCAAAGCATGAACTCTGCTCTACTTCCTTCCTTCCCTCGTCTCTCTGGTGCAGAGAAAAACTAGCCTTGAAGACTGATACAGGCTGCAAAGCTTGAGCTCTGTTTGGCTTCCTTCCTTCCCCCGTCTCTGTGTTGTGCAGAGAGGAGCTAGGCTGCCTCTCCTTCCTTCTCCCTCCCTACCAGTGTTTGAAAGAAAAGCTGAAGTCCATTGGCACTTTAGACCCATGAAGTGTTCTTCAGGGTATGAGCTTTCATGTGCCTTGCAGTATGTTCTTTTGGGGAGATTTCCCCGGGAGGCCTGAGCAGCGAAGAAGGGGGGGATGTTTCATTTAGCTGGGAGGGGTGGGGAGTGGGCATTTCAGCAGCTATTTTTTAACCAAATGACCCCTTGGCAGAATTGTTGCTGGCTGGGGTCATCAAATGGTGAGCAAGGCTTTTTTTTCTTTGTCCCCCCCTTCTTTCTTTCTTTCCCTGCAAATGATGCCCTGTCTGTATTCTTGGTGCTGGGGGAGGGGCAGGGGGGAAGCAACAGTGGGAGGGCTTCTAGTGCCCTGGCCCCACTGGTGGACATTCTGGTGCTTTTTGGGCATTGTATGAGAGAACTTTGGACTGGATGGTCCACTGGCCTGATCCAACATGGCTTCTCTTATGTTCTTACATTCTTTCTTTCCATGTCTTTCTTTTCCTTTCCTTGCATTTCATTCTTTCCCTTTCTCTTTCTTTCTTTCCTTCCATTTTTACTGGATGAAACTTTTCAGCAGGACTGGAAGTGATGGTACTATGAACCTTGCACCATTTTGGTCCTACTTTTAACAGCTGTCTGACACCAAAATTAAACTCCTCCTGTAGATATTAAAAAGGATGAAAGAAGTTTACTGGCTAAATATCTGCACAACAGGTTGCTTTTAAAGGCATGGGAAACACAGCCAGTAAAAAACTACAAGCCCCTCATAAATATCCTTTTTGGGATAACTGCAGAAAAGCTTGTGTGAACTTCATATAACTTGAAATTAATTCATTAATTGCAGTATAATTCTCTGCTACCTTTAACAGCAATTTCCCAGTGTTTCAGCCAAAGAAAAGTATGAAAAATAACTATCAAAAGATTTTCTTGAAACCAAGCAAGCTTGGTTGTAACTTGAGGCAGGGTTCCAGTAGTAGTAGCTGAAGGAAGGGCTTACTAAATGTGTCAGCATATTTTGAGGTAGAACAACTGCCAGGGCCCAGTGTGGGTGGTACACAGTACTAGCATTCCTGATGGCAATGGTAACAGCACTCCCAACTGCATACACTGGCCAGTGCTGTTGAGGAAGGGGTGTGTAGGTGGCGCAGGCAACTGAACATGGGCATTAGGAGTGCTTACAAACTGGAGAAGAACACACAAACAGAAAGGTGCATGCAGTTGTGGGGGTGGAAAGAGAGGACTCTGGGAATGTATGAGAAAGTTGCAGACAGCTCACTTTTCACCCCCATTTTGACTCAGCATGAGTTTCAGAGAGATTTTTCTGAAAATGAATTTACTTCAGAAGAAGAGGCAGGTTTGGGGGAGTGCCCTGAAAATGAAATCACAGGAAAAGGTGGAGTTTTGGTTCAGTGTGCCCCAGAAGTGACATCACTTGGCCCTTGACCTTGAAGTGATACCACAGGAAATGACATGATTCCTGTCTCCCAGCTCCGCTCCCAAAGTCTCCTGGCTCCACCCCCAAATTTTAGTGGGCCACGAAGGAGAAATGTAAAAATAACTGGGCCATGGGAAAGAAAAGTTTGGGAAACCCTGGTCTAGAAGAAGAAAAGGTGTGCAACTTTGTAATATCACTTAGAAAATACTACTTGTAATTATTGAACCTCTTTTCCTTCTTTTATTTATTATAATTGAAATGTTGCATTTAAATCTCAAGTTCCGAGTGTACAGTATTTGCATGTAATAGTAGCCAACATGTAGAAACGAATTAATATAAACAGGTGAAGGGCATATGAATGATTTCACTAAACACATCTGTATTTTCCCATTGGTCAAAAGGGATTTTTTTTTAAATTTAAAAGTCCTGTTTTCCTGGTTTTTATGATATAGTAAAAAGTTGTTAGCTCAGTTTTTTTTAAAAAATGTTTTCTCGGAATTACTGTAATGTTATTTATCTTCACTACAACATGATTAGCTTGTACAGCCATTTTTAAAATGTCCTAAACCAGATATGCTTTTGTAGAACATTGTGATTTATTTCAGGAAAGTACAACATTCAAGAATGTTTGGACAACACATTCCACATCTCCAATTGCTTATCAGAATGGAAAGATTTATTTTGACAATTATCGGTGCTGTGTGAGCAGGTAATTTTTTAAAAGAATACTTTCTCTTTATTTGCTTTTTGAATTGCTTGTTCTACCAGATCTTGTGAGCCAGAGTTTGACATTTCCTGTGCAATCCCATATAAATGAAACTGTCTCATGCATGCATATTTGTAGAATGGAGGCTTATAGAAATTTCCAGGGAGCTCTGGACCATTTTCAAAGGCTGCAGCACTGGGATGTTTTCATCTAGAAACAATGGAGGGGGGTTCTAATTATAAAATTATGAATGGCTTGTAGAAAGACTAAATTTTGCCCTTTGTTATAACCCTGGGATTCAATATCAGTAAGGAAATATTCTTCATGCCATCCATAATTAATTTCGGCATTGTGTGATACAGTTTTGGCTGCCAGTTAGGTGACATTAAAAACATTTAGAGAAATTTAATAGAGAATGTGCCTCTAGTTGACTACTAGCCATGACAGCTAAATAGAGCCTCCACATTCAGGGATTATAGGCCTTTGAACCACTGGTGCTGGAGACAAAAGTTTGGGAAGGGCTATTACATTATGCCGTACTTGAAGTTGCATTCTCAACTAGATGGGCCCTTAGTCTGATCCCTCTTCTTAGGTTCTTAATATCTGTTGCCTCATGACCATTCCATTCTTTTTAAATTGTCTTCCAAAAATGTAACTTTCAAGCACCATTCTGGAATTAACATTACAACATTTGGAAAGCTGAAAGCCTACAACAAATAATAGTACCTCATTTCTTAGCAGATTTATCTTCAATCAGATGTGCCTTGTATTTCTGCCTTGACAGGGGCTAGCGACTTACTTTAAAAAAAAAGCAAATAAACAAGCTGGGAATTCAGGGAACTCAACAGACACTTTATTACAATGATGTTTATTTGCCAATTTAAAAACAAACATCCCTCCTAGTGGCTGAAGGGAACTGGCCACTTTGGGGGGGCTGGGGCAGGGGAAACGGAGGAAGACATGTCGTGTGGAATCTCCATTAGCACTGCTCTGTATTTTAGGGAACCCACACAAAACACCACAGATGCTTGAGACAGATTGTGGACAGAGTTGGCAAAATTGATGGGCCACAGCTGGAGAGGTTTTGTGGGTGGTGGCCTGGGTGGTGGCAAAAGAGGCACAAGAAGGAAAAGACAGAGGCTGAAAGGATAAGACACTGGGCCACAGCATTGAGGGGCAGCCCTGAATGCCGGTTGTGGGAGGAATTGGCCATGATTGATAATAGTACTTGGAAAGACCTTTTGAGTAATGGAAAGTGATACACTCTAATCCCTTTTTTCCTCAGTGTCACACCTGAGCCAAGGATAATTTATCAAATGCCAGCATGCTCTAAATCAGAAAAAATAGAGGATGCTTTATTATTGGAATGTCCTATGGTAAGGTTCTTTTTTTGTGATAAGGTTCTGTTGTTGTTGTTTTTTTAAAAAAAAAGCCACTCTGCTTTGTAAGGACAGGACTCTTTTCTGTCCTAATTTAAAACCTTTTAATTACAAGTCCCACAAATGAAATAATTATTGGGTAACACCGTTAGAGACTAAAATAGACAGCATCTGGTCTGTCACCGTGGCGACCTACCTTCCTCACAGGACTGTGGAGTCTGAATAGTGATATATATTATCTTCTAGCAAACGAATGCTCATTTGCAAAGCACAGTCTGATATATGCTCTGAGAGTCCAAAAGAGCAGCCATGCTGGCTAGCTGCTGCTGCTTATTCTAACACATTACCATTGTCTTTTACATTTCTGCAGGAATAGGAAAATGCCCATTGCTATGGTGACTGCTGCATTGTGCCGGAGGTCTTGTACTTGTGTGTGTGGATATAAAGGTGCCTCTGTGTTGTTTGGGTACACTGACATGCTGCACTACCTTGTCAACATAAGGTTCTGGAGCGAAGGTTTTCTCATAAACACACGAAACTGCCTTATACCCTTTGTCCATCAGAGTCAGTATTGTCTGCTTAGACTGGCAGTAGCTCTCCAAGGTCTCGGACAGAGGTCTGCTGCCAGATCTTTTTACTGGAGATAGTGGAGATTGAACTGCTCAGATGCTCTACTACTGAGCCACAGTGTCTCAGGTGTAGTGCTTACAGCATCCATTTATTTGTATGGATGAAAATAGAAGGAACATGTAGTTGGATATTGGCATGAGTCTCTCCTGATGACTCTGGCTATTTCAAGCCTAGCCTTCTCCTTGCCCCTTCATTTGCATAACCCTATCCTGGGATGTGTTTCTCGTTCACACTAAAGTGTGACAACACTGAGTGGGGTTTCCCCCCATCTGTGGTATGGGGGCATCCATGTTTCAGTATCTTTTGACGAGTACAAGGGACAGTTTGGCATTTTCTTGGTTCGTTTAGATTTGTGTCCTGCCCTATCCGGAAGACAAGGATGGAGAGAAAAAAATCATTTTGCAATTGTTGTATGTGGTTAAAATTGTGCTTCTGATATGCCGAATACTTTATGGGTCCTTGGTCACAATTAGGATTGTTATAATCTCCTCCTTTGTTGCTTCTAAAACAGCAGGATTTTTTTCCCTGCAGTATTAGTTAACATAAGAACATAAGAGAAGCCATGTTGGATCAGGCCAATGGCCCATCCAGTCCAACACTCTGTGTCACATAAGAACATAAGAAAAGCCATGTTGGATCAGACCAACGGCCCATCCAGTCCAACACTCTGTGTCACACAGTGGCAAAAAAATTTATACACACACACACACACACTGTGGCTAATAGCCACTGATGGACCTGTGCTCCATATTTTTATCTAAACCCCTCTTGAAGGTGGCTATACTTGTGGCCACCACCACCTCCTGTGGCAGTGAATTCCACATGTTAATCACCCTTTGGGTAAAGAAGTACTTCTTTGGGTGAAGAAGTCATAATGCTTTTTGGTTTGGATCCCACCAGCTTTTTCACCCAATTCCCCTCCATATTATAGTCCCCGTCCTACATGGCTTTTGTCCATGATTTTTAGCATAGGGGTTTTTAAAGTGGTACACAGGGAACCCCTGCCTCCTTTTTTCACCAGAGAAGAAGCTGCTTGGATCCAACAACTTATAAAGCATCTTTGAAAAGATGATACAGTTAGTCTGCATGTGCTTTACTGTCACCCTGAAATGCTGTATACATTTTTACCATCTCTTATTTATTCATGTGATTAAAGGTGACTTCTTTTAAAACAGGGTGGAGTGCTGCCCAGCCCGTCAGACTGCAAACCTTCCTTAGCAGTTCTGACAGCTGGTAACTGGCTTTTTCGTCTCTCTGCAAATACTGGAGAAATAGTTGAAAGAGTGTATCTTGCTTCCCACTGCAAATTCAGGTAATAAAGGTAGGCTTACTATGAAACCACTTGGGTTAGTTTGCAGTTGGGAGAGTGGCATACTTAACAACCCTGAGCCTGTTTTGGCAGGGAGGGTGGGATATAAATAGAAATAAATAAATAAACCCAGTCTTGTGGCATGTTGACTGGAAAATAACACTTTTTCTGCTGTATGGAACTTGCATCTGACTAGACATACATATGGCTCAGATCCGCATTCCAACCTACAAGTACTTCCCATCGGACTCACTAGGCTGTTCTTCCAAATATTGCAAGAGATTAATTTGCGACAGGTGTAAAATTTGAGACAGATGGTGGCCTTTACTTGCTGTCAGCTTTTCCATAGAAATAGCAAAGGTATTGAGTCTTTGACAGCTGAAAAGAGTAAAAGTCCAGTAGCAAAATTTAAAGATTAACAACATTTGTGGTAGGGTATGAGCTTTCGTGAGTCACTGCTCACTTCTTCGGATACAGCTAGAGTGTGACCCATCTTGGGTCTTTGAGGAAGACTAACAAGGCGTTTCCAAGTTTTCCTTTACTTTCGCTACAGCATTTTCTAATGCCACAATGAATATGTTTCAAGTTACAATTAATATCTTTTTGTTCATAGAACAGCTCTGTCTTTTTGCTGTTATTCAGGATGGGTATCTTAACAGTGCAATCCTAAACAGCTCTACTCTTCTAAATTGTAATGGGCTTGAAAGGATGTAACTCTGTTTAGGATGTCACTGTCAGTCAGAGAAAGCGAATGACCTGGCGAGTCTTGATTCTGCAATACAGTAGGGTCTGGGAGACCAGGGTTCAAATCACTATGCTGCTTGTTGGGGGGATCATAGGCTGAGTACTGTCTCAGCCTAACCTACCTCACAGGGTTGTTGTGAAGATAAAGTTAGGAAGGGAGAGACAGTTAGATGTAGTGGTTATGTGTGTGGACTCTTATCTAGGAGAACAGGGTTTGTTTCCCCACTGCTCCACATGCACTTGCTGATGTGACCTGCCCCTGGGGCTGCCCCTGTGCCGAACCCGGAAGTTGCAGCTAGTGCAGAACGCCGCCACTCGGCGGTTATTAGGGCTCCCTAGACGGGAGCACATTCAGCCGGGCCTCCGGGGACTGCACTGGCTGCCAATAATATACCGAGTCCGGTACAAGGTGCTGGTTATTACCTTTAAAGCCCTATATGGCCTAGGACCTGCCTACCTTAGGGACCGTCTCTTCCCATATGCCCCCCAGAGAGTGCTGCGATCTGGCTCTAGAAATCTGCTTGTAATCCCTGGGCCAAAGGAGGCCCGGTTGAAGTCAATTAGGGACAGGGCCTTCTCAATCACAGCCCCTTGCTGGTGGAACCAGTTACCGGAAGAGGTCAGGGCCCTGCGGGACATTGGACAGTTCCGCAGGGCCTGTAAGACAGTCCTCTTCCGGTTGGCTTATAACTGACCAGCATTGAAACATTGAAATATTCTGACGGAAGACTATAGGAAAGCACACTGAGACTGATTGATGTATTGGTATTGATATATTAGTTTGTTTTAATTATGTAAATTATTATAGTATTTTAATTCTTGAATTTTATTGTTAGAATTTTTATGTTGTGAGCCGCCCTGAGCCCGCTTTGGTGGGGTAGGGCGGGATATAAATGAAATGAAATGAAATGAAATGACCTTGAATCAGTCACAAGTTCTCACAGAGCCTTTCCTCTCGAGCAGTTTCTGTCAGAGCTCTCTCAGCTCCACCTACCTCATAGGGTGTCTATTGTGGGGAGGGGAAGGGAAAGGAGATAGTAAGTCACTCTGAGACTCCTTCAGGTAGTGAAGGGGGGGTATAAATCCAATCTCCTCCTTCTCCTCTTCTTCCTCTTCATCCTCCTTTGAGTTCCATGGAGGAATAGTGGAATAAAGTGTGCTAGTAGCACAATAACCGTATTTAGTTAAGTTTTTTTAGAATTAGGCAATTGTTAGGGTTTTTTAATGCTATGTTTTTTGTTTTTCATTTATTTAATTTATTCTGGTAAATGTACTTTTTATCCCTAACAGATATCTGAGCTGGGACACTCCTCAAGATATCATGGTTGTGAAATCGGCTCAATGTAAGGTCCCGGCAGCTGCTCGGCAGGTATGTTGACTTGAAAATGTTTATGTTCAAATATTCAGAAACCGTTTTGTAAGCTTCCATCTTGGCATAGAGTAAAGTGGGTCTGGGGAAATGTTTGTCCTTGATTTTTGCTATGAGGATATCGGTATAATATACATTATTACTTTATGAACCTTTTTTTTTATCAATGTATGGTGCACACTCTCCCCAGAGTGGCTGTTCTGGTGTAGCATTTTTGTTTATTTAATGCCTGTTTGTCCTGCTAAAATAGAACCTCCAAGGTGTGTTACAGGTTCAATAAAAGAGGCTAAAGCCAAAATAAAAGAAAACAAAAAAAGCCATACGACAGCTTAGAATTAAAAAAAAAAACACAAATGAGTGAGGCAAGTTTATCTTGGAGAAAATTCTATCCTTGGGGCACCATACCTAAAAAGGTTCTCTCCTGAGTGGTCATCTAAACTCTGATGTCTGGGTGCTCCAGAGAAAGGCTTCAGATGAAGGTCTTAATTGACTTAGAAACCTATATGGGAGTAATTTCTTTCAAATATCCTGATCCCCATCCGCAGGGCCTTTTTGGATCCAAAACAGCTTTTTCCATTGTGCCTGGAAATGAAATGAAAGCAAGTGAAGATCTATAATGCTAGGGTAAAGGTTCTCTAAGTTGCATCCTAGTTACCAGGTTGACTGCCATCTTCTGTAGGAGTGGTTTCAAAGCAGTTTTCAAAGATGGCCCCATATATTCTATCCTGGATGGTTCAGAATCGTGAGTGATGGTGGCAAAGCCATCTGTTTCTGGAAGAGGATGTGGCATCACTTCTTTGTCAAGGCTGGAAATGGTAGTCTGGTAGCCCAATCTAATAAAAAAAATTCCAGTGACACCTTAAAAACTAACAACATTTATTTCACGAGACTTCAGGATGCTACTGGACTTCTGTTTCATTGTGCTACAGCAGTCTAACACAGCTACCTCTCTGTAATAGCCCAAGTCTAGCCCCCTTCCCCTTCCCACTGGCAGCTTGCAGATCTCTTGATGCTCTGTCAAGACCATTTGGGGATATTACCCCAATCTCTTTATCTTAGTTTCTGTCAAGTTTATATTTTCTAAGATTAAGCTTCTCTCACAAAAAGTAGAGACTTTCTTAGTGGAAGGGGGGAGAGTGTGTATCTGTGCGTGAATGTCAGGAAATTAGAAAAAATATATTCATGGGTGGGTGAATTCATGGCTTTTAAAATATTTAAGAAAAGGCAAGAGAGAATTCCCACGTATATTTTCTAATGTCATACAAGCTGACATATGAGAACTATTTTCAGTGTGTTTCTTCCTAGGCAGGCTTCCAGCAGTCTGTGCTCTTCTTTCTTGCTGTATTCAGAGTTCTGCCACTTTCGTTTATCGGAATGCTAGAAGTTGACAAAAAAGTAAGTTTACTGTGGATGTTGGTGATCTCTTGTCTAGTGTTACTTGAACAGCACAATCCCATTAAGAAATTAAATCAAAAGAGTTTCCGGCTCAACATTAGGAAGAACTTCCTGACCATTAGAGTGGTTCCTCAGTGGAGCAGGCTTCCTCAGGAGGTGCTGGGCTCTCCTTCCTTGGAGGTTTTTAAACAGAGGCTAGATGGCCATCTGACAGCAAAGAGGATCCTGTGAATTTAGGGGGAAGTATTTGTGAGTTTCATGCATTGTGCAGGGGGTTGGACTAGATGACTCTGGAGGTCTCTTCCAACTCTGTGATTCTAAGATGCTTTTCATACACTTCAAGGAGTCTCGTCTTCCTTTCCCTATAGTACATTCTCCCTACACCCAGGTGATGTCAGGATTTGCTACTTAAGTTATATTTTTCCTAAAATTATAGTTGCTATTTCATACAACATAGCCAGTTTTTCAAGTGTTTATGAATAGGATTGTGGTCTTGTACAGATACATGACTGTGAAAGTACATTTTCTATGTGTATTCAGGTATATCATGTAACTAAAGACTCTATGTAAACTCTATGTACTCTGGGGGTGGGGGGGCGGAGAGCATTCCTGTGTGCATGTGTAAAGTGACATTAAGTCGCAGCCAACCTATGACCAACCCATAGGGTTTTTGAGGCAAGAGCCAGTTTGGTGTAGTGGTTAAACGCTCTGACTCTAATCTGCAAGAATCTGGTTTGATTCCCCGCTTCTCCACATGTACCTGCTGAGTGACCTTGGGTTAGTCACAGTTCTTGAAAGAGCTGCCTTCTAAAGAGCAGTACTCTCAGAGCTCTTTCAGCCCCACATACCTCACAGGATGTCTGTTGTGGAGAGAGGAAGGGAAAGGAGATTGTAAGCTTCTCTGAGACTCTGAGTGAAAGGTGGGGTATAAATTCAATCTCTTCTTCTCTTCTAATAGAGGTGGTTTGCCATTGCCTTTCTCTGCATAGTAACTCTGGAATTCTTTGGTGGTCTCCCATCCAATTACTAACCTTCTTAGCAGGCTAGCCCGGGCAAGCCCAATCTCATCAGATATTGGAAGCTAAGCAGGGCTGACCCTGGCAAGTACTTGGAAGGGAGACCAAAGGAATACCAGGGCCAGGATGCAGAAATGTCTCTGAAACTGTCCAAGCCCCCAGTAGAGGCCACCAGAACTTCCAGGCATGCAAACATACACACACACACTAAAAAACAGGAAAAAAATGTGGAAACCTGGGCTCTGTTGGGCAAGGATTGCCCCAGAGTCAGGGAATGGAAGTGGCCACCAAACCCCAGGTTCCACAGCTTTCTTTCTTTGTGCCATTTATTCCTGACAGGAAGAAATGACAAATTATAATGCATTGTGAGAGGAAAGTTTAGGCAAAACAACTAGATTTAAGCAGAGAAGTGTATAATTTAATTGAATAATTCTTTGCACTTGGGTTTCCTTGGTGCAAAATTTGGAATTTGAATGACAAATGCACATGTTCCTGCCGACTGTGATAAAAAAAAATTCATACATGCTTGGGTGAGCATTCCAGCAAAACAAAATGGTTCCATAACCATTTATGAATGCGGGTTGGGGGTGGAGTGGAAGCGATCAACAGTGAACAAATGTTTTATCTTTTCTTCTCTGCTCCTGCACTTTTGCAAGTGTTCATAAAATATCCTGTGAAATATTATATCTCTCATGTATATTGTATTCCGTGACTGCATGTTCTTGGTCATGTTTTGGATGGAAACTCCTGCCTGGCATTTGCTTGGGAGAAGTAGTCAGTAGTGTTCTGTCTACTTTTGAAGGAAGCATAGTCTTGTTCTTTCCACCAGATAAAGAGAACGGGAACATTCTGTTCTTTTACTAACATTGATGTTTTTGTCAAGTGCGGGAGACCTCTGCTATTATTTTCTTCTTTCCTCATGAGCTCTTTTTTCCTCCCTCAAACTAGATCTTTGGCAACAGCATAACCGACGCCATCATGTCTCATAGAATGTTGATTGTGATGCACAGCATGGGTCTTGTCAGGCTATATAGCTTTCAGACCATCTCTGAAAAGGTAATGAAGCCTCACTGTCGTTGTTTATTAATAGTTATACTGTAGTATTACAGCATCATCAATATGATGTGCTATTTTACAGAGTAATATAAGGGGGAAATATATAGCCCCCTGCTCTGAGAACTTTGCAGTGACACCTTAAACAGAGTTATGCCCTTCTAAGCCCATTGACTTCAACACATTTAGAATGGCATTACTCTGTTTAGGGCTACATTATTTAACATTCTGCATACCATCTTTCCAGACTTGTTCAAAGTGATTGACAGTAAACAGTGGATTAAAATTACAATAAAATGTAAAAAATCTACAATAAAATCAAGGTTCACAGCCCAGAAACCAACCAGAATATAACCAACTGCGCAGTCACAGCAAAAACTGCTATCAGCTTGCTCTTAACCAAATACTCTTTTAGAAAAAAACTAGTTTTATGAGGTCGTCAGGATGACAGAAGGGAAGGGAGAGCCCCAGAACTCCTCCAGCAAGCTATCCCCCCAAAATAGAGGCCACCACCATAAAGGACTGAGAATCCAAACCTGGTAACAAAATCACTAAGAAGTGCTTATTGTTCAGCCTTTTGGTGAGCAACATCTTGAATTGAGCTCTGAAGAACACATTAAGGAACAAGACAGTAATTAGAAAACAAGCTTATGTCTACATGGACTTCCTTTCCTTAGATGACCATGTACTATCAAAACTTTCTGCAGAACAGCATACGGCACACATACAAAGAGTATTAATTGGCTTTAGCTTTCTTTTCTTTTTTTAGTTTATGACACAACCAGTGGATTTGGGACATGAATGCAACTGGAATGGCAAAGCTGGGATTGTGGGGAAATATCCTTTTGGCGTTCCTTGTAACATTAAAATAACAGGTATTTATAATGCGTTTTTGTTTCCTGACTTTGGCCAATGGGGTTGCGCATCACAGAATAGTTTGGTGCTGCCAGCAACATTGGTTTTTGTGTTTTCTTATAAAGGACCAGTTGCTCTATTCCTTGAAACTGGTATCTTGGCTCATTCAAGAATTTATTCCTTGAAACTGTTATCTTGGCTCATTCCTGTGGCTTGGGGTCAGGCCACAATATTAAAAACCTTATCCAATAAAACATTGATTAAAAAACAAACTAAATCAGTCATATGCTATGACTTTTTCAGGAGTTTTGTTCAAAACTTGTTCCTTGTTACAAGGCAGGGCAATGTTTTCGTGTTCAAAATTGATGTTTTATCCACTGTAGTTTCTAAAGTTTGCTGACTTGAGGTTTAAGTTGAAATTACTTTGAGATACTAATGCTAGAACAGAGGTATAGCTAAGAATGTAAGAGCCCTGCTGGATCAGACCAGTGATCTGTTTAGTCCAGCATCCTGCCCCACACAATGGTCAACCAGTTCCATCAGAGGGCCAACAGCAGGGCATAGAGGCCGAGGCCTTCCCTTGATGTTGCGTCCCGGTGTTAGGATTCAGAGGTTGATTGCCTCTGAAATGGAGGTTCCCTTTAGTCAGCATGGTTAGTAGCCACTGGTAGACCATGAATCTATCTAGCCCCCTTTTAAAGTTGTCTGTGCCTGTGGCCATCACTTCATCCTCTGGCATACAACAAACATGTATCGGTTTTATATCAATTTACCTGTCATGGCTTCCCACAAAGAACCATGGGTACCCTATTGATAATTCCATTATTACTCTTTAGCCACAGGTTTCTCTGGGAAAAGTTAATGATTTTTGAACTGGATTCAACCTGTAGCACAGATATTCCCCAATGTCCTCCAAGAGTGATGGTTGTTTATATTAAGGTCTAGTTTTTTTGTCATTTGTAATATCTCCCAATATAGCTGAAAGGAAAACTTGCTTTTACCATTTATAAAATCAAGACTTTGTGTGTGTATGTAAAGTTAGTTTGGAGGTATGACTTTGTGATCAAACTATCAGGCAGGGGATTAAAAAAAATTAATACAGCATTTAATACTGCTTCACTCAGCATGATCCATATTTTAAAAAAGATTTACTCAAGAACAAATGGAATTATAAATCCATTAGCTATATATAACTCTGCTTAAAGGTGCTACTGGACTCCTATTTTGTTCTGTGATAAACAGTGTTCTTAATATTCAATGTTATTCAGATACTCCAGATCTGCTTTTTGAGGTGTCTTCCCTGGAGAACACATTTCTGGTTGGAGGATACCCTTGGCATTACATCATCACCCCTAACAAGAAAAGCCAAAGAGGAATCTTCCATGTTCGTTCATTGAAAAACCATGCTTTGGTAATATCTTCAAACAGCAATCCTTCTCGCATTGTTCCATTTTTGCATGCGTCCGCCTTCTCAAAAATTATGAAAGAACCAAACATTTTCCTTTTTTACACCTGTATTTCCCTGATAGTTGCTTTCACTAGAAGAGAAGAAGCCAAACACTATTCAGAGAGCATCTTTGTAATGGTAAAAACATTAGATGTGAATATGAGGCACATAAACAATAGAGAAGATCCCAAGGGGCTAGTAAGATATAAGTCTCGTATTAGATTGAAATATAAGCAATACTGTCCTGTCAAAGCAAAACTAATTATATTGCTTTAACAACTTAAAATGCATCATTTATAAATTACTTAGCATATAAAACACAATACTTGACTTATTTATGGAATATAGAAGTTATAAATGCCTTAGTTCTATACAAGCAGAATTACAAATATACCCAATACTTAAACGAAAACTGCAAGTAGATGCACCCAATGCTATTTTAGCACAAGTCCAGATCACGTGATGTGATGGTATCGCTTTACTCTGCTCTGGTAAGACCTCACCTGGAGTATTGTGTTCAGTTTTGGGCACCACATTTTAAGAAGGATATAGACAAGCTGGAACGGGTCCAGAGGAGGGCGACGAAGATGGTGAGGGGTCTGGAAACCAAGTCCTATGAGGAAAGGTTGAAGGAGCTGGGGATGTTTAGCCTGGAGAGGAGGCAGCTGAGAGGTGATATGATCACCATCTTCAAGTACGTGAAGGGCTGTCATATAGAGGATGGTGTGGAGTTGTTTTCTGTGGCCCCGGAAGGTAGGGCCAGGTAGGGTTGAAATTAAATCAAAAGAGTTTCCGGCTCAACATTAGGAAGAACTTCCTGACTGTTAGAGTGATTCTTCAGGGAGGTGGTGGGTTCTCCTTCCTTGGAGGTTTTTAAACAGAGGCTAGATGGCCATCTGACAGCAATGAAGATCCTGTGAATTTAGGGGGAAGTATTTGTGAGTTTCCTGCATTGTGCAGGGGGTTGGACTAGATGACCCTAGAGGTCCCTTCCAACTCTATGATTCTTTGAATATGTTCACAAACAACCCAATTGCATTATGGTAAAGTTCACATAGTCAGGCAGAAGGGGGAGGAGGAGGAGGAGGAGATTGGATTTATACCTCACCCTTCACTCAAAGTCTCAGAGTGGCTTACACTCTCCTTCCCTTCCCCTCTCCACAACAGAAACACTATGAGGTAGGTGGGGCTGAGAGAGCTCTCTGAGAACTGCTCTTGAAAGAACAGCTTGGAGAGAATTTGTGACTGACCCAAGGTCCCACAGCAGGCTTTGTGTGAAGGAGTGGGGAATCAAACCCAGTTCTCCCAGATTAGAGACTGTGTACTTAACCTCTACACCAAACTGGTAGGGAAAGGCATGTGCTTTTGTGACTTTGTGATTAAAATGAATATTGCAGAGTGGTATTCCCTGTGACTATATTACAATTTAGTTCTTGGTCTTAGTTAATTAGCATAATATTGGACAAGGCACTAAATAGTATTATGTAAACTCATGCAGCATAGTGGATTTGAGCCAGGGAGATCTACATTAAAATCTCTCCTTAGTCATGAAGTTCACTGGATGGCCTTGAAAAATTCAATATCATCAGCCTAAACTGCTGAGGCTTGCTGTGAGGATAAAGCATACCACTCCCCAACATATCACCCAAAGCTCTTTGGGAAAAGATCATGATACAAATGGGATAAAGAACCTTTCTCTGTGTTCATGATTGGAATTTTCTCAATTTTTGAACTTGCTGTTCCATTTTGTTAGGCGAAGAATGGCATACAGGACATGCAGTGCTGCTCACTGGAACCTGATTGGATATCTTTCCACCCAGACAATTCTGGAAGAATACTTCATGTGGGACCAAATTTGATTAAGTAAGCATTTCATTGCCAAAGTGATGGAGCAGTTTCCTCAGGTTCAGAGGGGAATGGCTCCCTGGGCTACAGATGACTTTTCAAAATCATGAAGGATAGGTCCATAATAGGTATTAGCCATCACGGTGAAACGGAACTTCCAGAGGCAATATATCTCTGACTGGCAGATTCTGGAGGCTATGCCTTGAGCTGTAGCTTTTAAGCTCTGCTTATGGGCTTCCCAGAAGCATCCAGATGGCCAGTACAGGAAGAAAAATGCTTATATCCATGGACTAACAGGGCTCTTACGCTCTAATATCCAGTCCCATAGGTGTGAAAGACATAGAAATATTTTCCTTTGCAGGGGGGAAGAAAACATTGATTATTCCATTTGGCTCTAGTGTTTACCATCCCTGTTGCATCAACTCATCTCAAGTTTAAATCAAGATTGCATATGCTATGATAATTTCAAAATTGATTTCTACACTGTCAGAGCTTGAGTGCTGAGCAGGCATTTTTACATGCTTCCAGTTGGCCTAATATCAGAAATACAAATACTTACTTATTTATTTTTCATTGCAGGACTTACGGTCCTATTTACTGCTTTCCTGAATTTTTATTTCAGATGTAGGATGTAATCCACAAGCCAGCCAAGCTGAATTGACTGTATAGGCCTCCTTGCAGTTCAGATGCCACTAAGCCAACAGATTTGCTTTTGCTTTTGTTTATTTCTATCCAGCTTTCCACCCCCCACACACACACAGTTGGAACTCAAAGCAAGTTAGAAGATTGTTCTCCCCTCCTCTGTTCTCTCACAACAACACTGTGAGGCAGGCTGAGAGTTCATGATGGGCCCAGGGTCACCCAGCAAACTTCCATAGTAGAAGTGGGGATTCAAACTCATGTCACCTGCACCCAGAGTGCTAGTCCACTGCTGTATCCACTGCACCACAGTGGCTCCTCAGTGTATAACACTGCCTCTAGTTGACTGACTTGGTAGAGTGGTTGAATCAGAACCAGAACAGGTCCAGGCCCAATGTATTGTGAATCATGTCCTTTGCTACTGCCAGTGCACAGCTTTCTGAGTCTTTTTTTTTTTTGGGGGGGGGGGTTGATTCTTAGAGTCAGTGGTAAGCTCTAAAAATAAGTTGAGTGAAAGAGTCCAATGCAGGATAGATTCTGGTGCCACCACCCATTGACAAGTTGCTAAAAATGTGCTTACTAAAAGCATGGTGTAACCTGATTCCATTGTGCAGAAAATCCCTTCAAGAATAACTCATTCCTTTGGCAATAGAACTGTATAGTAAATGCAGTATTAATGCTTGACAGGAGAAAATGTCAGGCCTTCTTGTGACTGTGACTCTGTTTCTTTATTTTCCCTCCCCCTCAACAGAATTTTGAAACTCAAGGAAACAGACAGTGTCACAGAACAGCAGGAAGTCAAAGAAGACTTCATCATTGAAGCCCACAGGGAAAATGATGTGAGAATATAACCAGAAAACTGCATAAAAACAGTACTGGGTTTTTTAAAAAATATTTGTACTTTCACTATATTGTAGGATGTTGATCCAGACTCAAACTGAGAACATCTAAAGATAGGCAGATTCCTGTCACTTAAAGGCTGGTTCACACATGCAGTTGGGCCACTCAGGGATTTCTATATCTTAGCAGTTTATCACTGATTAAACACCACAGAACTTTAGCTTATTGCCCAGTGTCTGTTCAAACACCGTGGCTTGGATCCAACAAAACACAAATGGGAGAGTTCACGAAAGGGAACAAAAACAGGTGAATTTTCCCACAGATTTCCCCTTTTTGGTGCAGCTTCATTTAGCATCCTTCCTGGGGGTTCTGCAGTCCCTCAGAAATGAGTTCTTAATGCAGTGGAAAGGGGAAGGGAGCAAAGATCCCTTCAGCAAACAGAGCAGAGTTTAATTGGATCTGTTTTTCAAGGGAGATAGTTTGAGATTCATCAGAGGAGGTATATGAGTATATGACTCAACTGTGGTGATAGCAGTAGATGGACTTAGGGCTTTGCCTAGGCTATGAGCTGTCTGGCTTTATGTTGCTTTTCAGCCACCTGAAATAACTTGCTTAAAAGCAGGCCCAAAACACTTAGGTCAGTGTTGAAAAGCCCTAGAAGCTCATGATGAAATAACAATTATTATTTATGCTTGAAGACCTGATGTTTTGCAGAGTCATGGATCAGCTCACAAACACACACATGAGCTTCACAGATACATAGATTACACTGAGAAGGTGGTGATGCTACTTGAGAAATTCCTTCTTGATGAGAATGTATGTTCTAAACACATCCACAAGGGGTTTCATTCCTTTCACCAGCTGCATAGCAACAGCAAGTGTGTCGGGACCTGCATCCACATAAATCCCACTGTGCTGTGACTCCCTGCAACTCCTCTTTCCACCCACTGGCCTGTGACATGTCCCCACGGTGCTGGACCCCCTTTTCCCCTCCCTTTCCCTGTGTTGTGTTGAGTTCTGCTGTGTTGTGGTGACTCAGCAGGGAAAGAAAGGGTGGAAAGCCCTTTAAAAAGAATAAAACATTCAGGCTCTTTTAATGTACAAAGTGGTGATACATTTTGAGTTTGGAGCAAAATTTGCTTTTTTTGCAAGAATGTCACTGTTTTGCAGTAAAGTTTTAAAGTGCATAGTTAAAGTATTCAGGTACAGGGTTCTTTTGTTGTTATTGTTTTTAAAGCAACAGTATTGGGTGGGTCATTTCCAGTAGTTATAAATACTACATAACCCTGGTTATCCTGACATAGATAACCCAGGCTAGCGCAGTCTTGTCAGATCTTGGAAGTTAAACAGAATCGGCCCTGGATGGTATATGGATGGGAGACCTCCAGGGTTGTGACACAGACGATGGAAAACCACTTCTGAATGTCTCTTTTGCCTTGGAAACCCTGAGGAGGTGCCATATGTCAGCTGTGAATTAATGGCAATTTCCACCACTACCACCACAACCCTGGTTTGTTTCTCTCTGCCTGTTGTTTGTTTGCTTGTTTCCATGGGAGGAATGGATGGAATTTGTGATAATTTGAAGGGAGGAAAAACTGGTTGTAAATCTGCAGACTCAAAGTGAGGAGACATGTTATTTGATCTACCCTTGAGCGCATGGTATTATAGTACGCCGTTTGACTGTGTCCTTGGTTAGAATGAACTGTCTGTTTTTAATAAATTTGGTACATTCTATAGCTTTGGGAGAAAAAAATATATAGTTAATAAAGAGAGGATGAGAAATGGCTGAATGGTGCTCCTGAGTTAATATTGAATAAACAAGGGAATCTCAGACTCAGAATGTTATAAAGAATTTTCAACTCAAGAGAGCATGCAATAATTTCTCAGGCTATAAATACCCAGCATAGCCGAAAAGCTACATCTCTAGTGTACAGTAGCTGGTAGTCTGTACTGTTGCTGGAATAGCACAGAACAGACTGCTTTATTCTGTCAGATGCTTTAAGTATTAGGGGGGAGGGTGCTTAAAAATATTAATTTTATTTACTTCACTTATACCACAGGGGTGACCCAAAGTCAATTAGATTGTTTCATCCTTACAACAACACTATGAATCAGCCTAGTTCCCGTAAAATCATAGGTGACTGTGTGGGTCACCTCAGTTGACAGAAATGGCCTGTCGCAAGGGCTTCCATGGCAGAGTAGGGGTTCCAGCTTTGATCTTCCAGCTCCTGGTCTGGCACTCTTAACCACAAGACTCTGTTAAACCGCTAGACTGGCTCCGTTGACGGATCTATATCTGTATTTTCTAACTGTCTTTTCCGAAGCATTTCAATCATTTAAAACCATTACCTAATTTGTCCTTTAGCAACAACAATGCTATAAACCCGTTTGGCATCCATGTTTAGCTAAAAAAACAAAATGAATCCTTTTATTGGCGTTACCATTTGTTATCATGGTCTGATTTTATTCCTGTATCCTTGTTGTTGTTTTTTGCTCTCAAGGTTAACAACTCTGTAACAGTAACATCTTCTGGCCGAGTAGTAAAGAAGCGTATTAATTTACTGGATGATGATCCGGAACGAGAGGTAACTGACATTCTAAAACTGTTGAATGCCAGCCAATGGAACTACTCTGGGGTTTTTTTTGTTGGCTTGTTTTGTTTTAATGTGCCAGGCATGTACATTAGGAGAAATTTTACTTGTTCATGCCTCTAATAACTTCCTAATGTAAACAGCCAAAAACATAGTTTTACACATAGTTTTACATGCATGAGTCAGCAGTGTGATGCGGTAGCTAAAAAGGCAAATCTGATTTTGGATTGTATTAACAGAAGTATAGTGTCCAGATCACACACAGTGATGATATCGCTTTACTCTGCTCTGGTTAAACCTCACCTAGAGTATTGTGTTCAGTTTGGGGCACCACAATTTAAGAATGGTATAGACAAGCTGGAATGTGTCCAGAAGAGGTCAACAAAGATGGTGCCTGGGTCTGGAGCCCACGTCCTATGAGGAAAGGCTGAAGGAGCTGGATATGTTTACTCTGGAGAGGAGACAACTGAGAGGTGATATGATCACCATCTTCAAGTACTTGAAGGGCTGTCATATAGAGGATGGTGCGGAGTTGTTTTCTGTTGCCCCAGAAGGTTGGATCAGAACCAACAGGTTGAAATTAGAAGAGTTTTCTACTAAAGACAGTTAAGAGTTGTTCCTCAGTGGAACAGGCTTCCTCGGAAGGTGGTAGGCTCTCCGTCTTTAGGGGGGTTTTAAACAAAGGCTTGATGGCCATCTGACAGCAATGCTAATTCTTTGAACCTAGGCAGATCATGAGAAGAAGGGCAGGACGGGTTACATCAGTGCTTAGTTCTGGTGGCCCTTTCTTACATGCCCAGGGAGATGCTGTTTGCCACTTTGGGGTTCAGCAATCCCTCTGGGGCCCTTTCTGAATCAGGCAAAATATACTGTCAGGTAATGACCGTGAAAGTCAGGCAGCTTCAGTGGAGAGGAGGAAGAAAGCACAGCTGTCAGCTCTTCCTGCTGGTGGATTCATAGGATCCAGGCCCTTCTCTGATAGCATTGCAAGCTGGGCAGCTACCGTGAGGAGGAGGAAGTGACCACAGTTGCTCTTCTCTTCCTGTTCTGGGAGCATCAGGGCTCTTTTTGAGCAGGAACACACAGGAATGCAGTTCTGGCTGGCTTGACATCAGAGGGTGTGGCCTAATATGCAAATGAGTTCCTGCTGGGCTTTTTCTACAAAAAAAAGCCCTGTGGGAGCAGAACTTTACAACTGCAAGAGGAAGAAAGGGTGAGTCTTCCCCTTTCCCCCTTCCCGTTACATCTGTTCAATGAGTGTTGCAGTTAGTACATGCAAGTCCTTTGACCCCAGCAAGAAACTCCCAGGGTTCAGAAAGGGCTCCAGTGGGGAAGGGAAGGTGGGAAATATCCTGAACCAACAGCTTTTGCTGTTGGTGGGTTCTCAGGATCTAAGCCCTTCTCTGAGCTTGGCCTGGAATGCAAGAGTCAGGGATCCATTACACACATAGGCAAAAAAAGAGCAAATCTCTTTGTTAGCTAATCAATTCCTGATTCCAGAAATGTAAACTTTTTTTCTGAACATGCAGCTGTTACATGCACAAGTTTTTTTAAAAAAAAAAATAGCATAAGCAGTATTGCCAGGAGTGCTGGGCTAATGAAATTTCAGTCATTGAGGATGGGCGTGTCTGAAATACCATGAAAGGAGATACAGGAAATCTTAGCCGACTGGTAAAAATGTTGGCTATGTAAATATCCAATTTAACCACCCACTACATTGCCTGCTACTTATTATTTGGGAGCATGCTGTTCATGACAAGACGGTAAACAACACTGGAAAGACACTACAGATCTGAGCATCATAAACCATCCATCCGCTGCCCCTCCCCCCCTACATCATTAGTAACTATTTTTGGAAACCCGTTTCTTCACCCTCCATCAGGAACTGTAGCTGAAATGACACAGCCACAGGAATTCTAATTCCTCAGCTTCTGGAAACCATTTTCAGTCTAGTTTCCATGGAAATGAATATTGTCTGGGCGAATACATGGCACTGGTTCCTCTGTGGCCTTTAAAACATACAGTTTATTTATATTCCGTTACCAATAGGTAGATAGATGGGTAGATTTTTTTAAAAGAGAGGCTGCGCAATCACAGAAGCAGGCAAAGTTTTATCCGTAGTACACCTGCCGTTTTGATTGTACGGCTGGAAAAAACTCAGTTGGATTACCTGTTTGTTAAAAATATTTTCTTGAATTGACTTGAAAGGTGGAGGAGAAGAGGACTAATTCAAAAGTTTGTTTAACAGTCAATAAAATATACTGGATATTAAGAGCTAATGTTAATTAAGTTATGGACTATTTTCCTACATTATTTACACCCCCCGCTCCCCACATGCACATGCACCATCTTATGCACACTAACACCTCTAATTGTTGTCTAATTATTCTTCCTTCCTTAACTGCATATATTATCTGCAACATCTCTTATCTTACGCCACAATCAGCTTTCTCATTCTCTCAGTATAGGTACCTATAGAAAGAGAGAATACGCAAGAAATCCTAAGCAAAATAACAATACTCTAAATTCACTAAAATTAATGGGCTTAGACTGGAGTAGCTCTGCAAAGGATTGCAATGTAAAATCTTACTGAATTCTATCAAGTTAGCAAAGACATGTTGCAAGCGGTCTCCTGAGCAAGATTCGAGTCAAGTAGTATCTTAAAGACTGACAAGATTATCTGACAAGGGAAACTCTGACTCTCAAAAGCTTATAGCCCTCCGCCACCACCATGTTGTTGGTTTTTAAGATCCTACCGGACTCAATTCATGCTCATCTACTGCAGACTAGTCACCCTGAGCCTGCTTCAGCGGGGAGGGCGGGATATAAATCAAATAAATAAAGAAGAAGAAGATATTGGATTTATATCCCGCCCTCTACTCCAAAGAGTCTCAGAGCAGCTCACAATCTCCTTTACCTTCTTCCCCCACAACAGACACCCTGTGAGGTGGTGGGGCTGGAGAGGGCTCTCACAGCAGCTGCCCTTTCAAGGACAACCTCTGCCAGAGCTATGGCTGACCCAAAGCCATGCTAGCAGGTGCAAGTGGAGGAGTGGGGAATCAAACCCGGTTCTCCCAGATAAGAGTCCACATACTTAACCACTACACCAAACTGGCTACACCAAAACTAACATGGCTACCAGTGTTTCCTCTAAGCTAAGTTAATGTGAGATAGCTCACAGTTTTTTAGCCTCTGACTCATACATCTTTGTCTTAGCTCAGGAAAAATGGCCCCAGAACAAACTAATTTATGCAGTAGCTCACAACTTTATTGCCAGTAGTTCATGAAGTAGAATTTTTGCTGACAAGTCTCCACAGCTTAGAGGGAGTATTGATGGCTGCCCACCTGAAAGCAGTCACCTATAGCTAACAATGTACATTCTGCAGAGAATGTTCGCCTGCTCTTCTAAATAAAGGGAGCCAATGTCTGCCTACATTTCTGCCTTCACACAGACCTAAGCACTGGGGCACCTTTCAAGAATTGCCGTTTGAATGTTCCATATTGCCTATTAAATTCACCGTCTATGCACCGTCAGAATAGCTGGGATATATAAACTACCTCAGGGTTCTGAGGAATACAGTTCCACTCTTTTCCCACTGTTAACGTACAGAACATGTTTGTTTTCTGTTCATGGAGTATAGTAATGCTATTTATTATTGTGTTTATATATCAATGTTTTTAATTTGCCAGTAGAAAAATATATATTCTAATAGTAAATGTGTGGCCCAATCTGCAGATATCTAAATCCACAAATGAGGGAAACACTGACACAGAAACAGATTTTCCTGCAAACTTGGGAGACAGCCCAGGTTTGCAGAAAAATCTGAAAACATTGATTAAATACATTGGAAACAGGTTAAGTCCAACCAAATTTCAAGACCGTTCTGCAACTGCTGGGCCTGTAATGGCTCCGGGCCTCCTTGCTGCCAGGCCCACCTCCCTGCCCTCCCCAAACATTGCTGCTGGATTCCCTGCTTCCTGTTGGTGCTGCTTCCTCAGCCCTGCAAATTCCTTGTGGGTCCGTCTTGTAATTTATACCTTTCATAATTTTGTAATTCTTGTTGGAAAGTTATGACAAGAATAATAAGAATAGTAGCAGTCAAACTACTATTCTGTATTTCCTTCAGCCTTCTTCTCATGGTTTTTTTTCCCCCCAAATAAGGCATATTATAAAACTGCCTTGTGTACAACGTTATCCTAAGATTCTGATTAAACACTTACTGTTTATGAACAGATAATGGTGGCAGCTGAAAACCTGGCTCTAGGTGATGTTATGAATGGCCTGCAAACGAAAGCACTGTTATAAATCACAAACCTTTACCTTCCTCGCCTCTTGAGTTCTTCTGCACTGTGGCAAGGAAGCATTTAAACACCTAGCTAAAAAATGTTCACTTGCTCAGTAATGGGATTTAATTTCTTTTTTACTAAGACTTTCAAAATTGTAGACTATGAAGATGAACTGGATTTACTGTCTGTCGTGGCAGTTACTCAGATAGGCAGTGATGGAGCAGCTCATCTGGACTTCCATTGCAATGAGTACGGGACGCGACTCAAGCGCGTTCTTTTTGCGGAGCCTTGGGATGTGGTGAGTATTTTGTCTTTTGCTTATGTATCTCATTGTGCCATTGTATGTGTCATTCACATTCTAAATAGAGAGGTCCAAAAGAAATTCCTTTTGCAAAAACCTCTAAAGGTGCCTGCAAGGATCGTGCTCTGCCGCAACAGCTTTGTACATTGGAGCAGGGTCTTCCATGTGTGTCAGTCAGCAAATGGGCAAAACCAACAACTGCCTGTGCACATAAGAACATAAGAGAAGCCATGTTAGATCAGGCCAATGGCCCATCCAGTCCAACATTCTGTGTCACACAGCGGCCAAATATATATATATATATATATATATATATATATATATATACACACACACACATACACACTGTGGCTAGCCACTGATGGACCTCTGCTCCATATTTTTATCTAACCCCCTCTTGAAGGTGGCCATGCTTGTGGCTGCCACCACCTCCTGTGGCAGTGAATTCCACATGTTAATCACCCTTTGGGTGAAGAAGTACTTCCTTTTATCCGTTTTAACCTGTCTGCTCAGCAATTTCATGCCTTCTCTATTGCGGCCCCCACCACATGGAACAGCCTGCCCAAGGAGGTCAGGAAGGCTCTTGCTCTGATAGTTTACTGCAAACAATGCAAAACTGAACTATTCAAGAGAAGAAGAAGAAGACTGCAGATTTATACCCCGCCCTTCCCTCTGAATCAGAGACTCAGAGTGGCTTACAATCTCCTATATCTTCTCCCCCCACAACAGACACCCTGTGGGGCTGAGACGGCTCTCGCAGCAGCTTTCAAGGACAACCTCTGCAAGAGCTATGGCTAACCCAAGGCCATTCCAGCAGGTGCAAGTGGAGGAGTGGGGAATCAAACCCGGTTCTCCCAGATAAGAGTCCTCACACTTAACCACTACACCAGACTGGCTCTCCTCCTCAGGAGGAGTTGCGGTGTACTAAATTCAGGTGGGCAGCCGTGTTGGTCTGAAGCAATAGAAGAAAGTTTGAGTCCAGTGACACCTTTAAGACCAACAAAATTTAATTCTGGGTATAAGTTTTCTTGTGCATGCCCACTTCTTCAGATATATTGAAACAGTTTTCTTCAAGCCTTCCATCTAGGTGGGGGAGGTTAGTTGCCAGGAAGAGCTAGTTAGAGACAAGATACATAAGCGAGTGGGTGATAAATATAGCTGAGGTTGCATTAAAGCAGTTGGTAAGACCTGTGAATGGCAGCAAATTTGCATACAAATATAAGAGCTGACAAACAGCTGTGAGAACTAGAATCCTGCTGTGGAATTCTGCATCACTGGTGTCATGTCAATCACTTCAGTTCTGTTTTGACTTCTGGTTGGTTCTATGATCCTAATCCTTTTGCACTGATTATTGAATGCCCCATCCTGTTGTTGATTGCATTGATTCACTCTGTGTAATCCACCTTGAGTTCAAGTGAGAAAGGCAGGCTATAAGTAATGTAAACAAATAGTACCTCAGGCTACCCAGATCAAAGGTTTGCTCATTGGATCTTAAATTGGATCTTAAATTTGTCATTGGATCTTAAATTTGTACCATTTTGCATTCTAAACCACTGCCTACCAGCTGTATGTAGCTCTGCTCACTGTACCTGATTCCTCGTCTGATGAAGTGTGCTTAAAGCACACGAAAGCTTACATTCTTAACATGTGATTAACATGTGGAATTCACTGCCACAGGAGGTGGTGGCTGCTACAAGCATAGCCAGCTTTAAGAGGGGATTGGATAAAAATATGGAGCAGAGGTCCATCAGTGGCTATTAGCCACAGAGTGTGTGTGTGTATATATATTTATGTATATGTGTGTGTGTGTATATTGGCCACACACACATATATTGGCCACTGTGTGACACAGAGTGTTGAACTGGATGGGCCATTGGCCTGATCCAACATGGCTTCTCTTATGTTCTGAATAAAACTTTGTTGGTCTTAAAGTTGTGACTTGATTCCTAATTTGTTCTTAGGCTAGCACAGTCAGAGCTGGGGGCATTTTCAGCCACATTGCCAATCCTCCTGGCACTTGCTTGCCAAAGAGAGAAAGACAACAGCCATGGAGCTCAAATTTGTAGACCCTTGTTCTTTGGTTTACATAGAAAGAACATCAGCCTCTGCAAACCTCTTCAGCCCTCTTCATTCCCCAGTCCTATATTTGCACCACAGTACCTGAAGCATTCAGATGTGTTCATGAAGAACTTTTTATGATAAAGAGGATTGAATCTGGCAGCCTGCAGACATGAGGATTGCATATCTTTTTCACATTCCCCCTGCCCCAACAGCCCTTTCTTATCCCAGGGAAGTGTATTCTCCCGATTGTGGCACCCACATGGACTAAAAAGCCTTGCAGGTCAGGAGGTTCAGCGTGGAGGGGGAAATGGGCAAAAACATTTCCTTCTGCCTCTTCCAGCAGCAGAGTTCTGTTCTGTAGCAGCTTTCCAACTCACGTGCATATT
Organism: Heteronotia binoei; assembly: GCF_032191835.1. Taxonomy (NCBI): domain Eukaryota; kingdom Metazoa; phylum Chordata; class Lepidosauria; order Squamata; family Gekkonidae; genus Heteronotia; species Heteronotia binoei. The sequence goes on from NC_083238.1 coordinate 31,268,940, forward strand.
AGCCTACCATTTGGTGTAATGGCTAAGAGCAGCAGACTCTAATCTGGAGAACCAGGTTTGATTCCCCACTCCACAGTTCTTTCAGAGCTCTTCTTTCAAGAGCAGTTCTCTCAGAGCTCTCTCAGCTTCACCTACCTCCCAGGTTGTCTTTTTTTGGGAAGAGAAAGGGAAGGAGATTGTAAACTGTTCTGAGACTCCGAGTGAAGGGTAGGGTAGAAATCAAAATCTTCTTCTTTGTTCTTCTACATGGAGGTTGCAGCTCTCCCTTTCTCCTGAAGTTGGGCAGAATTGTTGGGAAAGGGTAATGCATTACATATTGTGGGAAGACTAGTTTCAGTCCCATGATGGCAAGAACTTGTTTATTTCATGGGAGACCCCCTTGAGGCTTCAGGGCAGCTCTGGGATTGGTGACCTGAAGGTTGACATCTTGATATTTTTATTATGAGTATGCTGAGAGGGGGTGGGGGTGAAGGTTTCTGCAGCCAAGCTGACAGACTTCTAGTGTCTGTCTGTCTGTCCTTCAGCACAGGGAACAAACAGTAATTTGTCCACAATACCTGGTCGCACACGTTGCAGTCACATCAGGACAACATTCCATAGAGCAGTTTGTGACCAGAGATGTATTTTGTTGTTACTCAAAGCAAGTACCGTACTTAAGGTTATAATCTGCAAGGAGAGGTCATGTCTGTGGTTTTATTTTTCACCACAAAGTGCCTGCATATCCTACCTGTACCTCTCCCTTCCCTTACCTAGCAGAAACGAAAATTACTATTTACTTTGTTCTCTCCCTTCAGACTTACAGCCATGAAGTTTACATCGACAGAAACGTGGTGCTGCACATAGAACAAAAGCCCAACAGGATCTTCAGCTGTTACGTTTACCAAATGGTCTGTGGTAGTTCAAGAGAGAGCGAAGACATCAGGAAGCATAAAAGGGAGCGACGTTTTTGTAAAAAAATGGGAAGGACTTTTGAATGTTTTTAAAGACCCCCTGTTGTTTTAGAGGCTTTGCTACAGACAGCATCCAAAAAGCCGTAAACCACACTGGGCTAGTTAATAACTGTTATTCCAACTCCACCTGAATCCCTTAAGATAAGAGAATTTTTTTTTAAACCATCTTACTGCAATTTATTACTTACATGTAATGACATTATTACTGCCCATGACAATACACACAAAAAAAGGAGATATGTGAAAAGACCCCTTTTCCTGCACTAGTTTCTGTTGACAGAAGGATGTACAAGCTATTCAGGTAGCTCAGGCCCTGTCTGGAATCCGAAGAGATTCCTTTCATGGGTGGAAGGCTCTTCTGTTTACACAAGGAGAGGGGTCCTTGATCTCCTAGTCCAGCAACAGCTCTCTTCCCCCCTCCATTTCACATCCCACACAGTTTCAGAAGAAGTCCCCTATTCCTCCACAGTAGCTCTTTGGGTGCTATGCGAGGGGCAGACCTGGATGATTAAGGAAGCCTCTTGTCAGATTTTGGAAGCTAAGAAGGGTTGGCCCTGGATAATATTTGGGTGGGAGACCACCCAAGGACACTACATAGAGGTAGGAAGGGCTTTTTTTTGTAGCAGGAACTGCTTTGCATATTAGGCCACACACCCCTCATGTGGCCAGTCCTCCTGGAGCTTACAGTAGGCCCTGTATTAAGAGCCCAGGAAGCTCTTAGAGGATTGGCTACATCAAGACTGTGTGGCCTAATATGCCAAGGAGTTCCTGCTACAAAAAAAGCCCTGGAGGTAGGCAATGACAAACCACCTCTGAACGTCTTTTGTCTTAAACAGCCCACTTGCTGTAAGTCAGTTGTGATTTGACATTTTTCACCATGGGGGGCGGGGGGGAGCAACAGCAAGGAAGAGGCAGGATATCTTCATTGCACAAGCAGAGCTGTACAGTTCTTGGGCTCTGACCCTGTATTTATTTATGTATCTTAAAGTATTGAAATGTATCTCTCACCTTTTATGTAAATAGAAGAATTCAAAAGCATAAACAGTCATTTTACATAAACCAGCCATTCCCAGACTCTGGCAACCTATATATTTTTCATTCAGGACTCAAAATCCTTCTTTCCTCCCTCACTAGGAAACCTCTTTTCCATTTAAGTGTGGTAAGCCACATATGCCCCTTCTCCTGCATCCTCAGTGCAATGAAGATTCAGGTCAGGTATCAGCTGATTCCATGGGGCCACCACCCAAAGGCCCTGACCCAAGTTTTAACCAGGTAGGCATGGTAAGCTACTTCTTATTGGTTAATAACTTCTAGCTAGAAGTCAGCAGACTCATGTGGGCAAAAGGCTGTCTTCCACGCACATTTCTTCTGTGTCATTTGTTGCAAATGATCCCCACTCGGTTTACTAGCCCTCGTGCCTGTGGGGAGACCTGCAGGAGTTTGAGTGAGATGCATTGCAGGTAACCAGAGTAGGTCATATTGAATGAATTAAACATAACTTGAATTGTTTTGGAGTAGCTTTTTATATAGGATAATATATTTCTGTATCTGAAACTATTCCTAGGAAGGCTGCAATCCTAAACTGCAGAATGTATTTCTGAGTAAACATGCTAAGGAAGCAGTTTCTAGCCCACTATTGGTAACATACAACCTTTGTGGTGGGGAACAGGAAAATAAAAAAAAATTAGTCAATTACTCTTTCAATGACTGTATTGTGAATAATTATTTCACTAGAAATGATTTCATAAAATTAGGCAAAATGGAAAGAATATACCCTTTTAAATTGTCTCATAGTAAAGCAACAAAAGTTTAGATTGCATAACATTCTTTGTACTTTTGTAGACGTTTGTAACTTTATACTTTTCCTAACCTTAATTTATGTGGTATAGAATAAATAGAATAAATACAGTATGCAAAGCTTTTATTCATAGAATAATTTGCACTGAGTTTGGCTACTGTTTCATGTTTGTTTACCAGATGATACACAGAGTCCAAAAGAGCTGTGGGCCTCTAAGCAGAGAACTTGCAGCCAGCATTAGATGTACACAAATGGGTAATAAAATAGTAAGGATGATGCAGGGGACAATTAGGCCAAGGACTAGATGATCAGGCCAAGATGGTTCTGAAAACATTTTCTTGAAGGGAATGGGTTTGGAGAAGGAGAGATTTAAAATATTGTGTAGGGACAAACTCCATGCATGTATGGATGAGCACATTTTGAATGGAAGAATTTAAAATTGTCACTCTGGCCTACTTCCATTCCTTATTTTGTTCACAGTTCAGTTTCTTTGTCCCTGTCTAACAGCATATGGATGCCTGAATTCCTGCTTTGGCAACAGGGGAATAGCATTAATATCCAGAGCCACCTCTGTGCATTCTCACTCTTGTTGGATTCCCATTCCCAATGTACCTCTTCTGTTAGCAAGAAGCATTGATGGTCTCATTCCTGAACTTGTAAAATATTTGCATTTGCATTGGGTTTACAGAATTATTTGCACATGCTAATAGCGCTGCTCTTTACGCGAAGAGAATAAATTGCTGAGCTGTCCTTTATAAATAATGTTTCTTACTTGCCTCGTTTCAGCCTGAGCATGCAGAACTGCTTGGCCTGACAGCTCAAGAGCTGGAGAACTTAAAAACTGTCATCCAGACTTGGGCCAGAAAAGCAAAAATCAGTGCCTGCTCTTAAGCTGATCTAATTTATTTAACAGTAACAGTTTCACAGGACAATATTTCAATTCTGAATTATTTAAATCCATGCAAACGTTATTTGCTGATCATTGCCATTGGAGAAATACTTTGGCTAATGGATAGAGAGAAGACAAGATTATCATATGTGCAAAAAGTGAGAGCTGGGTGTTCATTTATGGTGATAACTGGGAATATGAGTGATAAAATGTTGATGCCTGACACTCAAGTCAACACACTGCAGAAGGTTTAAAATTTAAGAATACCTGGAATGACTCCTGCATGGACTCATAACAAGGTTGTCATAAGTATCACTGGTGGTTTCCGGAATGCGTGGAATTGTTAGGTATAAAATTGGTTTTTATTTCATTTTTTAGAATCAAATGTCACTAGGCATTCTTTCTATAGTAGTTGATCCTTAAAGAAAGAAAGTATCCAGGGATTTTTTTTAAAATGCCCAGTGCATCTCACAAAATTTGTCAGTCTTTAATTATTTATCTTTAATAATTTACTTAATTTATGTATCTAATCAGGGCTCTTTTTTGTAGCAGGAACTCCTTTGCTTATTAGGCCCACACCCCGATGTAGCCGATCCTCCAAGAGCTTACAGGGCTCTTCATACAGGGTCTACTGATTGGCTACATCAGGGGCTTGTGGCCTAATATGCAAAGGAATTCCTGCTACAAAAAAAGCCCTGTATCTAATAATTTTTGTACTTGCCTTACATTGTCCTGGTAAGGTGTCCTTTTTATTACTAAGACGCATTTTTGTTGAAAGACCAAATTACGAGACTCAGACTGAAGGATGCTTATGCCGCTTACGAAGCCTTCCCTTAACATAGCTTTTTGTTTTCTTGCGGCAGGTGCTATTCGGTGAATATGTGTCAGCCAACCGCAATAATTTGGCTCAGGTGTTTGTTGCTGTAACAGTTCTCTGTTATGTCTCCGTCTGCAGCTACTTCTCAAACTGCCAGCTTAAGGTGGTCTTTGGAAACATTCAGATGACCGCATGAAGTCACAATGATGGCTCTAGGCAGGGGTCATTTTGCAGAAAAATAGGTGATGGAGCTCATCCAGGGATTGTTATGCAGCTGCAGTACTATTCAGTGGACAAGGAGGTGGAACTCTCAGGAAGGTTCCTGAGAGCTCCCACTGAATCTGAGGCCAGGCTCTAGGGCATTTATTGTTTTCTCCTGCAGTAAGTCGCATCAGACATCTGATACCACATTCAACCTTGAAGTGAAGTTGGATAAAAATACCTTTGGCTCTTTCCTCCATGCTCCCAGTTATTCACACACTTTCTGTCTGGTTCCTTTTTTTAAAAAAAGACCGTAGATGGGTGCTTTGAAATTCAATGAGAAAAGGATGCTCTAGCCCTCATATTAATGAGGCTGCCCTTTTCCTGGGTTATTGCAAGTAGACTTTTCCCAACCCAAGTCCCTTCCAACAGGGCTCCACAGTGATGGAGAAAAAGAATCACTCAAAGGCAATCATGCATGTTTTCTTTGCTGTTCGAAGAGGCTCTGCAAGGAAGGAGGAAACAACTGTATAACAGAGAGGCTGCAAGTCAGTTATCTGCAGACCTCAAAACAAGGGGAGTGATAGGTCAAGTTAAGAGCCTGAATCAGCCTTTACAGAAGCCACAACTAAGTCTTTCTGCTGAGCTGCAGTACGGGGCGACACCCCCTCCCTTTTATTAAGAGGAATGAGAATGTGCTTCCAAAACTAGGTTAGTCCAACCCATAATAACAAACATGACTTCTCAGAGTCTTTGCAAGGGAGTGTGAGCATATGTGCAAGAACTAGTCTTATTTTATTTGCATTTGTTTCTGTGTGTGTATGCCTGTGCCTGGAAGTCATGGCAATCTCTGCTGACTCCTTCTGGGGCATGGAGGATGTTCAGAGAAGTGGCTTGATAGCCTGCCTCTGCCTCCCGACACTGGTATTCCTTGGCGGTCTCCCATCCAAATACTTGCCAGGGTTGGCCATGCTCCTGAGATCTGATTGTTGGAATTTTGAAGATTTATATTGCATGTCTAGACAATGTCTAAGTTCAGTCATTATAGGGTTAAATATGCTTACCAGTTAGTATTGTTTAGCTGACTCAGAAAGGGAGATCTGGCTCACTGCCAATGAGATGAGAGCTGATGGAATGTTAAGGAGAGGGTTGGAAACAATGGTTAAAAAAGAGCAGATGGCAGCTTCGGATCTGTGGGGAGCCGACGGAGTACCAAGCTTGTTAGCAATAGAGTAAGGATGTGGTCTATAGCATTATTTTCATCGTGGTGTCTCCATCCCTTTAGAAATAAAATATATATTTTTCAGTACTAAAGATCTCTCCGTTTCTTTTGCGATCAAGTGGTCCATTGAACTGTCTAGGAAATTTTAAACAATTTCCTTCACAAAATTTCCCAACACTGATGAGATTGGGCTTGCCTGGGCTATTCAGGTCAGAGCAGCTAGTCGTATTTATTTGATATTTATTCCCCACTTCCCCGCCCCCAATGATTACTCAAAGCAGCTTATAGTATCAATTTCTCCTTCATTTTATCCTCTGAGGTAGGTTAGGCTGATAGAGAAAGAGTAACTGGCCCCAGCAACTACACTGATCAAAGTGAATGGATGTCCTCAATCCATATCCATGTACCTATACCAAAAAAGGGGGGGGCAGAGAAATTATAGGAGTCAGAAACCCAACCCACCATCCTTAGGGGCAAGGGAAGTGAGGTCTGCTTTTCTTAGGGTTGCCAACTCTAGTTTGAAAAATTGCTGGAGATTGGGGGAGGGGTGCCTTGAGATGAGGGACCTCAGTGGGTATAATACTATACAGCCCAGCCTCCAAAGCAGCCATTTTCTCTGAGGAAACTGATCCCTGTTGCCTGGAGTTCAGTTGCAATTCTGTGAGATCTCCAGGCCCCACCTGGATGTTGGCAAGCCTATTTTGGGTAACAAATTGTGGGTGCCACTCTTCTAGATTGGGATCGACCAGCATGGCATCTGTATCTAGAGTTGTCTCTGTTCCCACAGACTCTGCTTCTTCAACAAATGTGTGGCAAGTGAGCTTTTCCCAGTCCAAATGTCTCTTAAAACAGGCCTACTTCCTAGTGAGATCTTTTTACCACTGAGATATAAGTGCTCAGTTTAGAAACATACATTTAGCTCAGGGTGCTTTTGAAGGGGGAAAAAATGAGGTAGGGAGAGTTCTGGCAAGTATACAACGATTATAGGGTATGTGCTGCCTTTTCATCTTTCAAGGTGCATTATGATGTATATTTACTTGTAAGAAGATCCATTGTATTCAAGGGCCTGCACAGAATCAAGCCGCAGCTTCTCCTAGGATATGTGAACAGAACAATTCAAAATGGAGAAAAAGAACAAAGAAAATATAAAATGCTTCTTGCAGGAAATTGTCCTAGAGCAGAGAATTAAAATGAACAGATTTTGGAATAATGTATGAAAGAAATATTAAAAAGGTGCCATAGAAAGCTGATTATAAGTCTGGCCAGTGCATTTTGAGCACACAGCTCTTTTTCAATACACAAGACCAAGGTGAAGAAATTACCTTATACAACTGATGTTTTTAGGGATGCCACTCCCCAAGTGGGGGCAGCCGCCTGATCAGCAGAGGAAGCCCTGCCCCCACCAGTGGCCACCCCTCTTCCTGCCCTCCAGAGATATTTAAAGGGCTCTCCAGCTAATCATCAGAGCACATGGCCCATCAATCAGCTGGAGGACCCTTTAAATCTTGCAGGAGGGGAGGGAGAGGGGAGGCTGCTGGCCACACACCTGAACTCCAAGTGGTGAATTCACTGCTTGGAGTTCAGGCACACACAGTCCGCACTTGCAAAAAGCATTTAAAGCAGGGGTGTCAAACATGCGTCCCAGGGGCCAAATCATGCCCTTGGGGAGCTCCTATCAGGCCCCTGAGCAACTGGCCATCATCTGCTTCCTTCTCCCTCTCTTCTGCTTCCTTTTGCATAACAGGTTGCTTTGCAAGGCTTGCTCAATTGCACAGGAGCTACAGAGCAAAGTCTGTGTTCTCCATTTGTGACCAAGAGGCACTGCCTGCTTATACAGGAGCACCCCAATACTCAGAGAAAGAGTGGGGCTCCCAGTGCTAGAAACAAAATGGATCCTGACCAGAAACAGGCCAAGGAAATATTCAATTCAAAATGGAGTAGAACCAGCAGTGAGTTTGTTCTGGTTATCACCTATCCTGGTCTGGCCCTCTCCCCGGCCCAAATGGAATGTAAGAGGACAATGGGGTCTGCTGGTAAGTATGACTCCTAACTTAATCCTCAACTACTGATTAAGTGGCCATCTCCTTGCCTCCTTACTGCATATCTGCTTGTCTTTTGTCTACTCCTGTGGTAATGTCTGACACTATATAAATCCTTTATCTTCTAAGTTTACTCTTCCTCAGGGTATCTTTTGCTAAATTGCCTAAGCAATTAACACATATCCTGACCCATTGTAAGCTATCGGGCAGGCATTACTAAACCAGCCCCACTGTTGTTTTACCTGGAGATCCAGTCAGGTGACCAGGGTCAGCTCTACTCATTGCCTTGAGGTGGGCAACCAAGCAGGTATCCAGAAAAGACACATCACTGCCCACCACAGGCCAGTCCCTTTTCTGGGAGGGCCTCATCCCCTCTAAAGATTATAAACATGAGAGCAAGCCACTCCTCCTTGTTCAGTCTGAGCACATGTAACCAGATTGCCCCCCCCCACATGACTCTAAGTAAGGGGGCCCCTCAGACATGGCACGATGGTAGTGCATATCTACATATTCAAGTTCCAATAGATCTCTGCGTACCTGGACAGGTAGTATAGTCCCTGTTTGTCCTTCACAGGCATTCACAATCCCTCACCCCTTTTGCTCCATAGGTCTTGTATGTGTGGCTATATAGTTTGTGTTTTAATGAATGATTGTAATTGCATACACCTACATTTATTTAAGTAAACATTTTAAATTTCACCTCGGACTGGAGTTTTTCTTTCTGTTCACCTGCACTCCGTATCATTGGTGAAGATTCCAGCTCCTAAGAGCTCTACCCGGATTTTCCTGCTAAATTCCCTACTTAAAAAGGAAACCCAAAGCACTTAGAGTAACACATTGGCTGAGGCTCCTCCCTTGGGGAGGAAGGAGGGAGAGCTTGCTTTGCCATTTCACAGCAGAGCTACTGAGCCAAGCATCTCTTCCTTCTATTGGCTGCAGCTCCTCCCCATCCTCATCTCCTGGGGAAGGAAGGAAAGAGCCAGAGCTTCCTTTACCCAGCTCCCTGGATCCTATGGGAGAGACACAAAGAAAACACCTTTCTCCAGTAAAAGCATTTACTCATCCAAATCTTCTAAAACCAAATTAGAATTATAGATATGATTTGTTGGGAAAAGATAATCAGCTGAAAACCAGAGAAGAATTGGAAAATATGGACATCAAAATGAACTGGTGGTTGAGAATGCAAGTTGAATCTAGGTATGCCAAAGACAAGACGATAGGTTTCAATACAGAACAATATCAATTTGATAAAATATTTTTGTGTCCACAGCAAAAGCTAATCTCCAAATTATATGCATATTTACTTCAGATGAAGACACGACGAAGTTGTAAAAGATTGTATGGTTCAGTGGGCAAAAAACTTTGGTCACAATATCACATTAGAAGAATGGGAGAGACTGTGGAAGTTCAATGTTAAATTAACTAGGTCAGTAACTTTTAAAGAAAATTTGTATAAGATGTTTTATAGATGGTACTTGACTCCACAGAAATTGTGTAAGGTTTATACTAATATGTCTAACAAATGTTGGAAATGTACTAAACAGGTTGGTTCTTTTTATCATATGTGCTGGACATGTGAGACGGTGAAGGGTTACTGGAAGATGGTACTCGAAATACTACAGAAGATTATGAAGACACAGTTTCAATTCAAACCAGAACTATTTTTATTGAATATATTTCCTGAGGACTATTCCAAAGAAATGAGACATTTGTTGGCACATTTCAACACAGCAGCCAGGATTCTCTTGGCACAGAGATGGAAATCTCAGGAAACTCCCAAGAAAATGGTGGGAAAAATTCTGGAAACAGCAGAGCTGGATTTTCTATCCCAGCTGTTGGCTGGGAGATCTAAGGAAGAAGCAAGAAAATACTGGATGAAATTCTATGCCTGGTTAGACACTCAAGACTCTTCTCTGGTGTGAACTTATTTTTCTTTTTTTCCTGTATTTTATATTACAAAATCGCCTCTACTGGAATTGTCAAAAACAATAGCTATCTTAACTAAAAGATTTATAATATAAAATATTAAAATGTTGATTATACTTAGCTTAGAGATAATAATATGGGACAATTTATGTAAAGAAAGTATTGCAGATGGAGGCTTGTATTCTTTGGAAGTATCTTTATACAGAATAAGATTAAAATGTATTGTACTCTCTATCCCCTCTATTCCCTACTCCTACTTTTTCTGAAACTAATAAAACTTTTTAAAATTGGAAAGCACCTTTCAGTGCTAATATTTTAAGCATGTTTTATTTTAAGTTTTTTTAAACCCTTTAATTGCATTTGTCTGTGTCCTTTATAAAGTTTATATTTCTGCTACCTAATCTTAAATAGGGACACACACGGCACGGCCCGAGATGGCTCAGCTCAACAAGGTCTCATTTATGTCAGATCCAGCCCTCACAACAAATGAATTTGACAGCTGATTTAAAGGGTCTTTTTTGTTGTAGTACCCGTTATGTATTTGGACTGTTTGAATCACTGTAGGTTTCGGGGGGTAGAGCCACCTGCTGGAGAGTGAGTTAGGTAGCCAGTTCCAGCCTGTTTGGGGCCTGTTGTAGTTGTTCCTGTTATGTGCACAATAAATAGTTGAACTATAGCAGCTGCCTCTGGTCTCAATACATTTTAGCAGGGCTTTTTTTTTGAGCAAGAACGTGCAGGAACGCAGTTCTGGCTGGGTTGGGCTCAGGGGTGTGGCCTAATATGCAAATGAGCTTCTGCTGGGCTTTTTCTACAAAAAAGCCCTATGCTAAACAATGGTAATGTCAAGGGATGTGGCCTAATATGAAAATGAGTTCCTGCTGGGCTTTTCCTACAAAAAAGGCCCTATATTTTAGTACCCTTGTGAGGGGGGGGGGGGAATAAGTCCGAAACTCCAAAATTTAGTTGTGCACATTTACCTTTGGAAGTCCCCACTCACTCCCAATTTTTCTCATTTAAAAAGCTGAATAAATGGGGGGGGGGGGCAAAGCGTCGCTCAAAGATGGCGGACACATCCTAAGACAGCTCTGACCTTCTCCCCTATTAAGTTGGATATAAATCAAAGCGGACACATCTTTGAGTCCTGGGAATATGAAAAAGGAAACACCAGAAGAGCAGCAAAAACAGTAGCGAAATCGTCAGACGGTAAAATATTTCTTTTCTCCAAACGGCATTTCCAAAACTCTGGGTGATCAAACGTCTTGCAATCCTAACTTGGTAACAGCTCTCCTTGTCTGGCTCTGGAGTGGGACAATGCGCCAAGCACAAGAAAGGATCTACTAGACTTACGTGAAGACTTGTATGCATTCTTTCAAAATTCTATGACACAGCTCTTAGTCCCTGTTAACACAAAGTTGGATACTCTTTCTAATGAATTAAAAGAGACCTCTAAAATCACGGAAAACAATGCCGAACTAGTCCTAACACTTCAGGATGAAGTGAAGGCATTACAGTGTTCTGAGAAATTGGTTACTGAGTGCCTTAACATAATGGAAGCTCGCTGGCGTTCGTTTAACCTAAAAGCCCGTGGCTTTCAGGAAAGGGCGGAGGAAAACGATTCCACTTATAAATTCATTAAAAACTAGATCGAAAAAACTTTTACGACATTTGGTGATGCTGCTATATCAGTGACTAATGCTTACAGACTAGGTCCTGTGGCAGCCAGAGACATTTGGACTCAGTTTAATGCATCAGCAATGCGAGACGCCATTTTGAGAGACGCACAAAGGCGGGAAATTTTATATAATGGCAGCGCATATTATTGTTGCTGGACTTATCACCCGAAGCCCTTGCTAAAAGGCCTCAGTTACAACCTGTTTCTAGCAAACCTCTGGAGAATCACATCAAATTCCGGTGGCGCGTGATCTCAGACATTATAGTGCAACGAAACAGATCAGTATTTCAGGCTTCAGATGGTGTAACGGGGAGGGCATTGTTATCTACTTTAAAGTTAGGACTACGCAGGAGGAAGAAGAAGAGTTGCTTGCGATGGATGAAACAAACAGGGCACAGGACTAAGTTTATAACACAGACGTGATCTGCTGCCAAACCTTTCATTTATTTGGAAAGTTCAACAGTGTTAATGACTAATGGCTTCTAACCCTGTAAATAGTACTTTACGGACCAACGTTGTATAAAAAGAAAAGGCTTTTGTATTGCATAAATATGATAATTTCAGCGTGCACAAATGAATAAGAATGAAACAGTGTATTTTCTGACTGAGATAAAATGACTGTGTGTAGGAATGAGATGTTTGCTAGCATTAGTGTGTAAAAGAGAAAGTAGTTGTAATGGAGTTTTTATAATTGAATAGGTGTATGAATGTAAGTGTATGATAGATGTGATAGATGGTTATATGTGATAGAGATATGTAAGTTGGTCAGAACTTTTAAAGCTTAGTAATTACAGTATGTATGAGGTAGTTTGTATTTTTTAGAAAGGTGGTTGGAATGAATTTGTATGAATGGTATTCTGTGGAAGAGACTGTTTAAAATGTATTAATTCTTTAGTGTTCTGCATAGGAGACAGCAAAAATTGCTAGTAGTCACTGCTATCTACTTCAAAGGTGCACCTGACACAGAAAGGAGAAAAAGCATTGCCCGCACTGGATGTAACAAACAGGATACAAGACGGGCAGCCAAATAAACGTGGCAGCCGGCTGCTCGGGCGTGGGCGGATTTATGGCGCCACTAGTTGGCTTCCAAAGGGGTTTGGGGTGCCAGAGCACGGTGCGGCCAAGCCCCAGCCACCGCCTGTAGATGTGTAAATGGGCTCCCAGTGCAGTGCGAGGGAGGGGACAGGAGGGAGCGCTTCCACAGGGGCGCCAGGGATTGGCTAGCAGTGGCTGGGGAGCCAGCCCATGTGACACTCGCCAGTGGAGAGAGAACTCCAAGGTGATAGGCTGCCCGCGTGCCCCACCCCCCTCACGCACAAACCCAGCCCCATGGTGTGGCTGTGTAATCCTTGGGGAATCATCTGGTCAGCACTTACCGCTAGCTCCATGGAGCAGCCTACCCGCCAAAGGGGCGAAGTGGAGCCTCTGTCAGTGTCCCTCCTGTGGGCTGCATGGCCTGATGGTGTCCCAGAAGCTGCGGAGGCCCCCTGCCAAGACACAGTAGGCCACCCGCTGCAGGCACCCATGCACCAAAGGTGCTGACGACAGTCGCTGCAGCTTGCACTTGTGCCCGCCTGCAGAGAATCGGACACCCATGAGGGGCGCAAGACGGTTTCAAAGTGGCCGTGTGCAGGACTCGCCTCCTCCCCCAGATCCCCTTTGAATAAGGACTTAACGCAATGTGCAAGGATAAGATTTATTAAAGTGCTGGGCTGCAGAGGGGCTGCCGCCCAGCCCCCTCACAGGAGGCTGCCTCGAGCCGCAGTGGGCAGAGGCGGCCAGTCCCATCAGGTGGGCGCGACGTCCAGACGTCGTCCCCGACGGAGTCCGCATGCAGCGTCTCCCCATCTGCCTTGCGGACACTTGCTCTGCCGCCATATGCCAGAAACCTCACCATCGGGAGTTTGCCCCACTGGCTCTTGTGCCAGCAAGCGCCACCACAGCATTCTTGGCCACCAAGCCAAAGAGGAGCACCTTCTCTGCCTCAGTGCAGTTCGGTTGGCGGTGACTCTCGGTCGACGCCAATCTGTCTGCCGCCATTCCTCCCACGGGCGGGGGAATGCAGGGGCTACTGACCACAGCTGGCTGATAGTGGTCGCTCTCATGCTGGGACACATGTCGCACTCCATTCGCTCCAACATGGGGATGCCTGAGACACGGGGTGGGGTGCCCGCCAGCGGGATGGACAGCCAGGGCGCACCCCCACATGCACATGTGCAGTGGCCAGCACACATGTGCAGTGGCTGCAACCACACTGGACAGTCTTGGGGGCTGGGGGCTGCGTGGACTCCTAGCTGGACTTACCTGTCCATACGGGGGGCTCTGGAAGCGAGACCTGTTAGGACTGGGAAGCATAAGTGGTTAAGCAGGCAGCCCAAACTTAGCTCACCTCCCCCCAAGTCCAGCAGCTCTAACTTAACTAACATCCTTCTCTGTGCCATACCCTTCACCAAGTGCATCCCTCCTCATGCTAAATCCGCACGGCATGGCCCTCTGGAGCAAAGTGCTGTGCCGTGCGCCCTGCCCTCCCTGGGGAGTTGTGTGTGGCAGGAAACCTTTGTACGGAGGGGGGGCAATGATTGGGTGCGGGAGGGGGGCCGTGCCCAGCCCGGAGCAGGAGGGGATTGGTGGGGCGATAACGTGGCTCCCAAATGGATTTGTGTGCTGCCGCGCCAGCACCGCCAGCATGTGTTTTCTGCTTCCACTAGTGCCTGTGGGGTACGCCAGCATTTTGTGTGGCACAAGTTTGCGCCTGGCCGGGGGGGGCATTCCTGCACTGAAAGCTCTCTGGGAGCCAACCAGCAATGGCCATGCCCCTTGGTCGGCCCCCTCCTACGCCGAAGTGCTGCCCTGCGCCTCTGCTGCACCCCAAGTGCGGCGCAGCAGCGGAACACTGTGGCGACCGGAGAGTGGCACACACCCCATTTCCACCAGCATGGAGGAGGATCCGCCAGCATAGGTCTCCATACCACCGGCATAGCTGTAAGTCCGCTTCCACAGCGCTTTCAGCTCCCCCCCCTCCCCCGGATTCCACTGTAAGTTTACAACAAAGATGCTTCCTGCCCTCAAGTCATCCATCTGTTTTGATAGTTGAATAGAATTAATGACTAATGGTTACCAAACCTATAAACTGCACCTTCTGAACCGAAACTGCATAAAAAGAAAAGACTTTTGTATTGTATATATCTGATGAATTCAGCATGCATGAATGAGCAGGAATGAAATAATGTATTGTTTGACTGAAATGAAATGCATGAACATATATGAACATATGAAGCTGCCTTATACTGAATCAGACCCTTGGTCCATCAAAGTCAGTATTGTCTTCTCAGACTGGCAGCGGCTCTCCAGGGTCTCAAGCTGAGGTTTTTCACACCTATTTGCCTGGACCCTTTTTTGGAGATGCCAGGGATTGAACCTGGGACCTTCTGCTTCCCAAGCAGATGCTCTACCACTGAGCCACCGTCCCTCCCTCCCCATGTGTGAGTAGGTATGAGATGTCTGCTAGTATTAGTTTGTATAAGAGAAGATATGATTGTAGTGGTACTAGAGTTTTTATAATAGCATAGGTGTATGACTATGATGGATGTATTGGTATGATAAATGTGATAGATGGAGCTATGTGATAGAGCTATGTATGATGGTCAGATCTTTTAAAGATTAGTAATTTTAGTATGTGTGGTAGCTTATTGACAGTTGGTTGGAATGAATTGGTATGTGTGGGAATATGTGAAAGAGTTTGTTCAATATGTATTAATTCTTTATTGTTCTACATAGGAGTAAGTAAAAACAGTTAGAAGTATATGGTTGGTGAACAGATTTATAGATTTGTAAAACTGCGGTTGGTTTAGAAAAAAATGGCATTTCTCTACATTATTATAACTAGTTTTAATAGAATAAGAACTATTATAGTTAAATGCTATATTTTTATGTCTGAAAGTGTATAGCTAAGATCAGAGAGACACTGGTATTGACACCATTGATTAGCAAACGTCACTTATATGAAAATAACAAAGTTTATAACTGTGCTCTCAGGGTTCTTTGGAATACTGTATTTTTGAACACACCTTTTTCCGCTTTTATTTTTAAAAAAAACATTCTAGGGGGGAAGGGGTGCTTTAAAAATATTGCATTGTTATTTAAACTATTCTCCCCAAGTTATTAATACTGTTTGGATTTCTAGCCAGGGGGGCTAGTTATATCCCCCCTGTAATACTCCCTGTAAGGGACGTATTTGTAACTGTTCCTCAGTACAAGAGGAGTGTTTAATTTTGAGTGTTTCAATAGTTGGGTGTTTGAGTGGGGGGTACTTGTTACTATTTGGTGGACCAAGGTGTATTCATAACTATAACTTTTTATCTACATTTTTTTTCCAGACTTCAGAGCAGAGATGTCTACAGCTTTAAAATCTGCACCTGAAATTGTAGAGGTCTCAGTAATCCTATAAAAAACCACAGGATTTCTAACTTGGCCTATAAAGGGAGAATTAATATGCCTGTAGGAATCACACCAAAAAAAGAAAGTTCCGCAATTATTGAAAACTAAATGGTTTTCTCAGCAATTTCAAGCCCCTGGGTCTTCCAAGGCCAGGGGTGTAGCTATCTTAATATCAAAAACGGTACCCTTTGCTCTTAAAAAAGAATTAGCAGATCCCAGAGGAAGGTACCTTTTTCTTCAAGGAGAGCTGGATGGCCAACCAGTAACAATAGCCTCTTTGTATGCACCTAACTCAAACCAAATCGAATTTGCAAAGGAGACCTTCAGACACCTCTTTGATTTCCAAACAGGTGAAGTAATAATAGGATGTGACTTAAATATAGCTATTGACCTGGTTCTAGACCATATGTATAAAATGAATAATACTATAAAACCTTCTAACTCTCTGTTAGCTCTGAAAGATATCATTACCTCTTATAACCTCAACGATGTCTGGAGAACACTGAATCCCACTTCTAAATCTTACACTTTCTATTCAGCAGTACATGACGTATATTCCCGTATCGATTACCTTTTCATTTCACATTCTTTATTAGGTAAAGTCTTTGATGCAGACTTTGGTGATAGAACATTATCTGATCATTCATGGGTTGCATGTAAGTTAAATCTCCAACAACCAGATGGCAAAGGTTTCCACTGGTCCTTTAATCCTTTATTGTTGCAACAAGAGAGCATTTGTGAGGACATTATAAAACAAATTCAAGAATATTTTCAATTTAATTCTGAATGTGGAATTGCCCCTGATATGGTACAGGACTCATTTAAAGCAGTGTTATGAGGCAAGTTAATCTCCATTTCTTCTTACTGCAAGAAAGACAAGCCTTAATTTCAGGTCTTAGGGCTTCCATTAAAAAACTGGAATTGAAACACATGAAATATGGGGGAAATAAATTGCTTAGAAAGCTTAACATAGAAAAGAAAAAAATTGAAGCAATAAAGACCTCAATTATCCAAAACAGAATAAGATTTCTCAAACAGAAATATGTCATAAAAACCCCTAGAGCAGTGAAATAACTTAAACATAGAATGGAGCAGGAAAAAAGTCTATGTTAATACATGCTATACGTTCTCCTACTGGAGAAATTATTAATACATCTAAGGGAGTAACACAAATTTTTCTTTTTTTAATGTTTTAAAAGTTTTATTGGTTTTCTACAAAGTTGAAGGTAAAGGGTAAAAGGGAATAGAAAATTATAGTTACAAGTATATCTTAATCTGCATCTAATATACTTTCTTATAATACATATATTGTCACATATTATTATCTCTTAACTTTAAATCATCAACATTTTGATACATTTATGTTGTAAGTCTTCTTGTTGAAGTGCCTTTTCAAGTTAACATTTTCAACAAAGGCAGTCTTATAGTAAAAGATACAGGTGAAAGGAAATATAAGTTCACACCAAAGAATCTTAAGAGTCTTGAGTATCTAACCAAATATGTAGTTTCAACCAATATTTTCTTGCTTCTTCCTTAGATTGGGATAATTAGTCCAGCTCAGCCATTTCCAGAATTTTCCCCATCAAGTCCATTCTTGTGGGGATCTCCTGAAGTTTCCATCTCTGTGCCAAAAGAATCCTGGCCACTGTGTTAATATGCGCCAACAAATGTCTCGTCTCTTTGGAATAATCCTCAGGATATATATTCAATAAAAGCAGTTCTGGTTTAAATTGGATCTGTGTCTTCAGAATTTTCTGTAATAGTTCCATGAACCAGTTTCCAATAGTCTTTCACCACCTCACATGTCCACCACATATGATAAAAAGATCCCACATGTTTACTACACTTCCAACATTTGTTAGACATGTTAGTATACATCTTACACAATTTCTGTGGAGTTATGTACCATCTATAAAACAACTTATACAGATTTTCTTTAAAGGTTACTGACTTCATTTAATATTGAATTTCCACAGCCTCTGCCATTGTTCTAATGTGATGTTATGTCCTAAATTTTTCGCCCATTGGACCATACAATCTTTTACTACCTCATCTTGCATCTTCATCTGTAATAGGTATGCATATAGCTTAGAGATTAGCTTTTCTTGAGGACCTAAAAAGATTTTATCGAATGGATATTGCTCTGTGTTAAAGTCTATTATCTTATCTTTGGCATACCTGGATCCAACTTGCGTTCTCAACCACCAACTCATTTTAATGTCCATGTTTTCTAGCTCTTCCCTGATTTTCAATTGGTTATCGTTTTTCAGCAGGTCGTCATATCTATAACTCTGATTGGGTTTCAAAAGATTTGGAGGAGTGAATGCTTCCCCCGGAGATACCCATCTTGGAATTTTCTGGTAAATTCTCGGTTTTAACCATGACCATGTATGATACAAAGACTTCCAGAACCAGTAATTCTTAAAATAAGAATGTCCTTCTCATCTTTGATACCATAAATATGCATGCCAGCCCAAATTAAGATCCTGTCCCTCTAGCAACAACTGTCTCTTATCATTCAATAGTACCCAGTCTCTTACACACAGGAGCACAGAAGCTTTATAGTACAGTTGCCAATCTGGGAGGCCCATGCCTGTTCTCAATTTAGAGTCTTGCAGTACCTTTAGTTTGATTCTTGGTTTTTTGCCTTGCCAAATACATTTAGAGACCATCTTATTCAATTCTTGAAAAAAAAGCACTATTTAAGAGTACTGGAATAGTTTGGAATAAAAATAACAGTCTTGGCAAAATGCTCATCTTTATTGAGGCTATTCTTCCCATTAAGGATAAGTTCAAATCATGCCATTTTTCCAGATCTTTTAAAATTTCTTTGAGTAATTTGTCGTAGTTGTCCATTTTTAAACTGCTACATTTATTTGAAATGTGTGCACCTAAGTATTTGATTCTTTTCTCATACAAAAACCCTGATTTTTGTTGAAGAAGTTGTTCTATCATCATATTCTTCGTCAGAAATTTTGTTTTATGATAGTTAATCTTCAGTCCTGCCCAGTGGCCAAATTGATTAATCTTATTTATCAGACAGTCAATTGAGTTTGTTGGCTGCTCTAATATAAAAACCAGATCATCCGCAAAAGCTCTCAATTTGTATTGTTCACCTTTAATCACCGTTCCCTTAATACTTGCATCTTCTCTTATTTGGTTATTCAGTATCTGTAAGCATAAGATAAAAAGGAGTGGTGACAGTGGGCAACCTTGTCTTGTTCCCTTTTGAATATCAATTGCTTCTGTTAGTTTGCCATTCACCATCACCCTTGCCCTTTGCAAGTAATATATTGATTCTATTGTTCTCAAGAAATTCTCACCACATTCCATTCCCTTCAATTGTTGCAACATAAATGGTATCAAAGGCCTTCTCTGCATCCAGACAGATTAATGCCAATTGTTTTTCTGGATGACTCTCATAGTATTCCATTATATTACATACTGTTCTAATATTATCTTTCAAGTATCTTCTAAGGAGAAATCCTGCCTGGTCTTGGTATATTGTGGACTGTAGGACCTTCTTCAGGCGTTATGCCAATATTGCTGCAAAATTTTTGTAGTCCACATTTAAAAGAGAAATTGGCTGATAATTTTTTATATCTTTCAAATCTGCACCCTCTTTTGGAATTAAGGATGTTGTAGCTTCTTGCCATGAAACTGGTATTTGGGCTTCCTCTTGAATTCTTTCAAGAAGACATTTGAATGGCAACAGTAAAGGCTCCTCATAGGCTTTATAGAACTCAGCAGATAGTCCATCTGGACCCGGAGCTTTGCCATTCTTTTGAGATGCTATTGCGTCTCCCACTTCCCTTATCATTATTGGTTCATTTAAAAATTTTTGTTGTTCTTCTATACATTTGTTAAAATTATTTTGGCTAATGTATTCTTTTAAGTCTACCTTGTTTGTCTTCATATAGTTTTTTGTAAAATTGTTCCACAATTTGGCGTATCTCCTGTCTTCGAACTTTCTCTTTGTTATTCTCATCTTTCAAAACCGGTATTATTCTTTTAGCATTCTCTTTTCTCATTCTGTAAGCCAACCACCTTTCAGGTTTATTAGCATGTTCAAAGAAATTTTGTCTTGCAAATCTCAGTTTTTTCCCCGTCTCCTCTATAAGTAATAAATTAAGTTCATGCTGTGTTTCTTTAACCTTATTTTGAAACTCCTGTCTTGTCGGTTCTGCTTTTAAATTATTTTCAGCTTCTCCTGCTTGTGACATTAACTTTTGAAAATTTTCACATATTTCTTTCTTCTTCTTTGCACTATGTCTAATTGCAAGATCCCTAAAATATGCTTTAGCAGTGTCCCAAATTACTTGCATCTTTACATCTTGAGTTATGTTCTGTTTAAAAAAAGATTCCATTTCATCCTTGGATTCTTTAAGAAAGTCTTCATCTTTTAAAATAGAAGTATTTAACCTCCACGTTCTTCTCATTTGTGTGCCTTTGAGTTTTACCATTACAGGACTATGATCTGATATGACTCTTGTTCGGATTTCTGTCTCAACTAAGTTTTTAACCAAATTTGTAGAGAGCCAACACATATAAATTCTTGATCACGTTTGGTGACTGGCAAAGCAATATGTAAAGTCTTTTGAATTTGGGTATCTTGTTCTCCATACATCAACCAGGTCCAGTTCTTCTACTAACTTCAAAAAACTTGTTGGTAGTTGAGGACTTTTAATTTTAGTATATTTATGTGTTTTTATGTCCAATTGTCTGTCAGAAACTGCGTTAAAATCTCCTACTATGCAGTATTCTTCATACTCCAGATTTGACAACCTGAGATGTAAGTCTTGGAAAAATTTCTCTTGGTGATCATTCGGAGCACAAATATTTGCTAATAACATTTTTTTATTGTTCACCATTACTTCCACTAATAGAATTCTTCCATCTTCAGAAGCATACTGTAATTGTGGGTTAAATGTGTCCTTAGCATAAATTGCCAACCCCCTTTTCTTTTTGTTCATATCTGTTGCTGTAAACAAATTGCCAAGTTTCTTATTTTTAAAAAAGTGTTGATCTTTAGCCAAAATATGGGTTCTTGTAAATAAATTATATCCATTTCCAATTATGTCAAATATCTAAAGGTCTTCCTCCTTTTTATAGGAGAATTGAGTCCATTCACATTAATAGAGATTATTGATGCCACTATGGATTTTTCTTATCACTATCTTTTTTTTATCTTTTTTGGTCTGTAATCTTGTCGGATATTTCCATGGTTCATTTGGATCCTCTTCATCAGAGCCTTCTTCTTCCTCTTCGTCTTCCTTATTTCCCCCCCTCTTTTTTCTCCACTCTCTTCAAAAAGTTCTGAGCTTTAAAGACAGAGTTTATCCTATATCTGTTCTCTTTGTAAGTAAAAAGTAGGCGTTCTGGCATTAGCCAAATATAGGGTATTTCTCTTTCTCTCAAGAAGTTTGTCAGGGTTTGACATGCTCTCTTTTGTCTAACTGGCCATGGCACCTCTCTCAGAATTTTCACCATATTTCCTGCTATCGTCACTGGTTTGTCTCTTGCTTGCTTCAAAATATTGTCTCTAGTCTTCTTTCTTGTAAGCTTCAAATGAATTTCGCTAGGCAATTTGTTCCGTCTCGTAAAGCTTGATGATACTCACTTAACTTGATCAAACTCTTCTTCCATCCTTTCAGGTGTCACCTGTAAAATTTCTGCCAAGGCCTCATTTAATATTTTCTGTAAATCTTCAGTTTTTTCTTCTGGTACATTTTGAAACCTCAACATATGGGCTGCTCTATATGTCCAGCTGTAGAAGTCTGCTATTATGAATGTTCTGTTCTTTTTCCAGTTGCTCCACCTTTTGTGTATTGTCCGTCACCTGTGTATCTAGTATCTTTAAGGCTTTATTGGTCTCTGTTGTCTGTTTTCTGTTCTCTTCAAGCTCTTGTTTGATCTCTGCCATCTGCTCTCCTAAGTTATCTACTTTACCAGTCAATTGTGCTATGGCAGTATATAAAGATAAAAAGTCAAGAGTATTCAAACCATGTAAAAAATAAGACCAAAATTAAAGGGTCATATCCATAATATCCACCATCAGGAATTCATAATCCACTTTAAAAGCTTTCACAGCTATTCTTCCATCAGCCAACAATATAGTTGTATTTTATAGTCCAGTATACAAATCCCACAAGAGTTTAAATATCTATTTAAAACTCACATACATTTATTCAGAGCACTTCAGCATAAACTTCTTGTACCAGCTGTCCTTCTCATCCATATATACTTGCAAACAACTTTCCAAAAGCCAAGTCTTTCTCCCAGAAAGAAGTTTAAAATGGATCAATTCAGTTCAGCCATCAAGCCTTTTCTATCTTTAGAAACTGGTGTGATTCATATTTCTCATGCTAAGATTGTAACAGTCACCAGGTTAGGCAGAAAATTTTGGAAGCCTTGGAGGAGAAAGGGAGAGAGCTCCCCCCCACCCCTTTCTCACCCCTTTGCCTCTGTGTTCCGCTTCGCTCCCAGCTCTCCAATTCCCCTGGTTAAAGAAGTAGTGCCTCAAAACTTGATATTAAAAGAGGAAAGAGACTTACAGTCTTCATTATAATAATGCAGCTTATTTGGCTCATGCAGAAGCACTAGGTGAAGAAGAAAGAAGTCCAGCAGTCAACCCCGATGCCATTTAAAAATGGCGATCGGGACAGCGAGGCTCACAGCGAGCCGGGCTCAGGAGACAGCTGCCACTGTCAGCCCCGATCCGTAGCTCAAGCTGTCTGCCTTCTGGGACCCTTCTTGGGTCCCAGAGGGGAGAGACCCCTCAACTGCTCAATTAAGGAGCGGCTCTGGACATGCCGGTCCAAGTCACTCCTTAGGTTGGGTTGCTGAAACTGGAAGTCGCCATAACACAATTTTTCAAGACTTCTATCAAAATCTATGTTACTCCAATCGCCCAAATGATCAAGATATATTAGAATAGCTTAAAAACATAAACTTTGATATCAAGCTCACAGAAGATCATTGTAAACGAATGGATTCCCCAATTGCTCCTATAGAGGTCAAAGATGCTATTATGAGTATAAAAACTAATAAAGCCACTGGCAATGATGTGCTTCCAATGGAGCTCTATAAAAAATTTCTGCCACAGGTTATGCAACCTATTACAGATTTATGCAACACCATAATGCATATAGGCATCATACCTAACTCCTGGTCTGAGGCTAAAATGATACTTCTTCACAAACCGGAAAAGACAAATTAGATCCAGCCTCTTACCGCCCGATCACAATTCTAAATCACGACCTAAAAATCTTTTCGGCACTTATGGCAAGGCGGCTAAATAAAATAATCACTCACTACATACATCAGGACCAAGTGGGCTTCATGCCTAATAGATCAATTTCTGACAATATAAGAAGAGCCTTAAATATAGTTCATTATAGCAAGAAACTATATTTAAGTCCTTGAAAGGGCAGCTGCTGTGAGAGCCCTCTCCAGCCCCACCCACCTCACAGGGTGTCTATTGTGGGGGAGGAAGGTAAAGGAGATTGTGAGCCGCTCTGAGACTATTCAGAGTGGAGGGCGGGATATAAATCCAATATCATCATCATCTTCTTTTTTGTAAACTCTTGGAGGATTGGCTACATCAGGGGTGGGTGGGCTAATATGCAAAGGAGCTCCTGCTAAGATTCCACCCCTGTCTCTTGTACTTGAATTTTGTGCTTCCCATATCCACATAGGCTCTTTATTGTTTACAAATCAAGGGGCTCAGTATAAATGTCAAGTATAAAACATCACTATATAATACTAATTAAACAAAAATGCATGTATTTATTACAAATTGATTTTAAAACAGTTATAGGCCCAAAATGTAGATGACTGGGGAAGGCAATGGCGAGCCACCTCATAAAAAGTCTGTCAAGAAAACAAAATGATGTGACATCACCCTATGAGTCGGTGACGACTTGGTGCTTGGACAAGGGACTATCTTTACCCTTTTTTAATAGGCCCACATATAGCCTCAATAAGAATTCAAATCATGCAATATTCACAATTAGGACATTATGCAACCCTAAAACAGACATGTTTTGGCCTACTGCCTTCAATGGTCAAGCATGTTACACATAGGCTCAGTTATTGGAATAATAATAATATTAGTTAATATAGAACCAAGTGAACATTATGCTGAGAAGGAAGCTAAAAGATAAAAAAAGTAATTATCAAATCAAATACAATATTTGATTATGCTTATAGTTATTAACATGGAAATGTGTTGAAGATTATCTAATTTGAATTATTTCTGATACGTATCTGGCTCAATACTATATAGTCCCGTGGCACAGAGTGGTAAACTGCAGTACTGCAGTCCAAACTCTGCTCATGACCTGGGTTCAAGTAGCAGAAGCTAGGTTCAAGTAGCTGGCTCAAGGTTGACTCAGCCTTCCATCCTTCCAAGGTTGGTAAAATGAGTACCCAGCTTGCTTGGGGGTAAAGTGTAGATTACTGGGGAAGGCAATGGCAAGCCATACCATAAAAAGTCTGCGGTGAAAACATTGTGATGCGACATTACCCCAGAGTCGGAAATGACTGGTGCCTGCACAGGGGACTACCTTTACCTTTTTACTATATAGGCCTCATAAGATATTGCCTTGTGTCCAAATCAAGTACATGCAATCCAAATGGTGTTCCAATTGTGTGTGTGTGTATATATATATATAAACAAATACCTTAATAGCCAGTTTTTATCATTATAAACATTTAAAAATCTTCTTAACTAAATTGCCAAATACAATATAATAGTTACCTTTCTATTTTGGTCCAAGAGAATCAATTTAAACAACAATATGGAGCCAGTGTAACATTATAATATGCAGTGCAAAGTGACAGATGCCCTGTCTCTCATAAACCAGGCTGTAAGATGATGCAATCGAGATGGATGATGCAATCATAGTTGGGGGCTAAAGGGGGGGGGGACTTTGTCTTGTCAATGTACAGCTCCCAATTACAGGAGAAATATGAAGAAGAGAGGAAATTTCAATAACAACAAATATATACTGTAAAAATATGATATTAGACACATAAACAATATGCTTCATTCAGGCTGTGAGGAATCAAAGTATGTAACGTATGGATCCAATAGGTTTCTCTTGCTCTTGAGATGTTGTACAAGCACATGTATTTTTGTATAATTTATATTATATATTGATATTTTATACTTATTAAAATTAATATTGGGCCCCTTAATTTGTATCCAATTATTAGCTTTTGGGGTTCTTAATTCATCTGTTTGGGTTAAGTTTTTGTTCCCCTTCTTTTTTCTTCTATTATCTTTCTTGTTTGCAACCACAGCCCATGGGGAGAAGAGGCTGTAGCCTCCCCACTGCTGTGTTTGCATCTTCAAACTGCCCCATGGATCTGCTGCTGTCTCTGCTATAAAAGAAATCATGTGCTTGTATCTGCTGTATGGATCTGCTGTAAGTGTCACATTTACACAGCTCCTTGTAAGGTTCAGAACAGCAGCTCTGTGGGGCGGTTTGCGGACACAAAAGCAGCATCAGGAGGAGGCTATAGCTGCTTGTCCTCACATGCTGTGCTCACAAAAAGAAAAGGGCTGATGTGTGTCTGGGAGGCACAAAACTCATATTGCATGAGTGACGCAAAGTCCTCATGTTGTTCCCCAACAAAAACTAGGGCTTTGGAGCCTTACGAGGAACAGTCAGCCCCCATAAAGTAATGCTGTTGTTTTTAAGTGTACATGTGTACAGTGAATAGGAGCCTGAACTTGTCCACCTATCATGTAGGTGCATTTTGTTAATTTGAATTAAATTGGATTTTGTACCGTGTCTCAGGTGATCACAGCTAACTAATTATACCAGAGGTTACATTAGCTAACCTGATCTTGTCAGATCTCAGAAGCTAAGCAGTGCTGGGCCTAGCTAGTATTTAGATGGGAGACCTCCAAGGAATACCAGCTGTAATGCCAATGCAGAAAATGGCAAGCTACCCCTGAATGTCTCTTGCCTTGAAAACCCCATGGAAGTACAATAAATCAACTGTGACATGATGGCACTTTCCATCACCACATCTGTCTACTGTAGCATTTTTTAAATTAATTCTTTTATTGGTTTTCAAAAAAAAAATACCAACAAGAACATTAAAATATCTTAGGCAAGACTCAACACAGGAATATGCTGGGATATAGAGTTGGCCAGGACAGGCCCTAGACTGTCTGGCACCCTAGGCAACTTCTGGCACGCACACACACACCCACCGCATTGATAACGTCACTGAGTCACATGGCAGGCACCCTAGGTAATTGCCTAGTTTGCCTAATGGCAGGGCTGGCCCTGGAGTTGGCAATATATCTAGAAAAAAAATTGACTTAAAAATTGGTGATATGGTAGAGATTAAATGAAGTCATAACTTAATATATAACATTAATAGTTTCTATTCTGGATGTAAAGTCTTCCTTCGATGCAAAATAGGGAACTGGGAGCCAAACAGTCATAAATTTCATAGTCTAGTACAGGGGTGGTCAACGGTAGCTCTCCAGATGTTTTTTGCCTACAACTCCCATCAGTCCCAGCCAGCATGGCTGATGGCTGGGGCTGATGGGAGTTGTAGGCAAAAAACATCTGGAGAGCTACCGTTGGCCACCCCTGGTCTAGTATGCTTCCTGATGTGATAGAGAGACTATGGGTGTTTTTACACTGGCAGTTTGCGACTCTGTCTCCACATTGTAAACTCACCTTTTACATTACATGACGTTCTCATAACTGTTTCGCATCGTTGCTTCCCGAGGCATTTACATTTGTTTCAGTGAGATGGGTTTCGACGCTGCCACAAAAGCATTTTTCTCGAGACTAGTTTTGGTCCGGTCTTTCTCTATGGACGTTTCAAACTTGTATTGTAAAAGTTTTCCTGCGTTTTAAAAGACTCCAAAAGCCACCACAAGGTGCAGTAATTTGCATGAGAACTGACAGCACTTGAAATTTTTACATATCATTGCTTGCCTCATCTAGTAATTTAAATTTGTATTGTTTTTGCAGTGTTGACACAATTTCCAAGCAATCGTATACATTTAACTAAGCACCGGTATTCCAGCTGCCCTCTGATCCCTCTGACCCCACCCCCCCAAATTGAAACGCTTAAATGTAAAAGGGAAATAATTAAAGTGGAACAGTGGCAGGCGATTTGAAGACTCTAAAACTCTGGATCAAACTGAATGTAAAAACACCCTATAAATTTATCTAAGATACAAAAATCTTGTACTGCCATAGAATTATCTGACTAAAAGGGGGAGGGGGGGAGAAATTGCGCTTCACAAACAAAGAGCCACAAATGGAATGATTGTCAGTAATAATGTTTTATCCAGAAAACTCTAAGTGGCTGAGGGGCCTCTAAAGAGTTGGAAGAATGACAGTAATATGAAATGGAAATGTGATATTATGTGTTTTTTCAAAAATGGAGTATCTGAGAGGATTTCAGTTAATGGAGAGATGGGAGAGAGGAGGGTTACTGTTAGAACTGGAGGTCACTGTGGTATTAGATGATATAATCCAGCGAGGGTTGCCAACTCGACACTGGGAAATTCCTGGAGATTGGGGGCCAAGCCTGGGAAATGTGGAGTTTGTGGAGGAAAAGAGCTCAGTAGGGATATGATGCCCCAGAGGCTATGCTCCAAAGCTGTCATTTTCTTCAGGGTAATGGGCCTCTCTAGTCTGGAGATCAATTCGGGGAGAACTTCAGGCCCCACCTGAAGGTTATGAATAACACAACCAATAGGTTATAGTGACAAAAATTACTAACAATTTCCAACATTCAATTGTATTAATTTTATGTGCAGCTACACCAAGTTTAAGATATATCCTTACTAGGAACTTTGTCAGTAGTTTGAAACTGAAGAGGTTCTCTCTGTGTAATTAATGGGGTACCTTATTCACGGTGTACCCTATTAATGTTCTTTTGGGATTTGTGGTAATATTGTCTTTGCCTTTAATACAATTTAATTTTGGAAACCGTTAGTAATTTTTGTCGCTATAACATATTGGTTGTGCTCAGGGCTTTTTTGTAGAAAAAGCAAAGCAGTAGCTCGTTTGCATATTAGGCCACACCCCCTGACATCACCATGGTTTCACACAGGTTTTGTTGGAAAAGTCCAACAGGAACTCATTTGCATATTAGGCCACGCCCTTGACACCAAGCCAGCCGGAACTGCATTCCTGTGCTTTCCTGCTCAAAAAAGCCCTGGTTGTGTTATTCATATTCTTGTGTGACATCTCTCACTGCACTCTTTCATTGTCATTATCTAACTAAAATGTTGTTTTTCTGTTTATCAAGTTATGTACATGTTTGGGAGTCTCTATCTGTCCTGACTCTTAGGTTCTTTCCATTATTGCAAATGGTTATAAATTAGAGTTCTTGTCACTTCCACCAGTCTCCTATAATAATAATAATAAATTTTATTTATATCCCGCCCTCCCCGCCTAGGCAGGCTCAGGGCAGCTAACAACAAGTTCGATAAAATTATACAATATATAATAAGTTTAAAAACAGCATTTAAATTATACAATAATTTAAAACAACAATATCTAAAACCAGTTCTGATTGTCTAAGCCTCTGCCTCTTTAGCATATGATAATCAGTTCCCAGAACTGACCCAACAGTTATCAGACCTTTTAGACAAAAGGGCAGTTCAGGAGATACCAGAAGGCTTAGAGGCCATGGAATTCCATTCTAGATTCTTTGTGATCGGTAAGAATGACTGGGGTTGACGTCCTATTTTGGATTTAAGAGCATTAAATGAATTTCTGTTCATTAGAAAATTCAGAATGGTTTCCTTATCTTCAGTATCAGAATTACTTTGGTTTGCAGCCTTAATGTGATGCCTATTCTGCTCTACTTTTTGTCCTAGCCATAGCACCTCATGTGTTTATGAACTGCATGGCAGTGGTAATTGCACATCTAAGGACCAAAGGTTGTAGAACATTTCCATACTTAGATTTTTGGTTAATCATATCAGAATCTCAGTCTCTACTAATGTCTCAAGTTCTCTCTGTGAGAACCTAGGTCTATTAATCAACTTTAAGAAATCTCATCTCCAGCCATCCCAACAAATGCAGTTCATTGGTTTCCATTTGGATTCTTGTGAAAGCTTTCCTTCCCCAAGATGGGAAACAACTATTAAATTAATGGTAGAGTCTTTCGGCAAGAAATGCTTTCAGCCAGTAATGACAATTCAGTGTTTCTTGGGCCTGATAGCTTTCACCACAGTGGTTGTTCCCAATGCATGCCAACACTTATGGTTACAGTTACAGGTTTTACATTGGTATTTTCCAACAGCACATGGTCCTGACTGTTGTTTTTCTATTCCCAGATGTATTGTGAGATCTCTACACTGGTGGTCTGATGATGACAACCTATCTAGGGTGTCTTCTTTGGGGTTTGGACGCCACTTTGACTACAGATGCTTCACTAACTGGTTGGGGTGTCCACTGTGCAAGCTTGGAGATGCATGATTTTTGGTCTCCTATTCGAAGTTCTTGGCATATCAGTTTGGTAGAGCTCCAACCCTGTTATGTTGCTTTAACTGCATTTTCAGATATTGTCGGGGAAAGAGGTCATGGTTCATATGGACAATTCATCCACTATGTTTTATGTGAACAAACAGGGTGGCATGGGCTCTATCAAACTTTGCCAAGAAGCCCTTTGTTTGTGGGGAATGTCTCCCTACCTCCAAGTAGACTTATAGGCTATTCACATAGCTGGGAGTCACAATATAAGGGCAGAAGTGCTGAGCAGATAAATTCTGAACACCTACAATTGATCCCTTCAGGACAAGTACGTCTGCCCAATTTCCAAACACTGAGGAACACCTTCTGTAGATCTTTTTGCCACAGAGACTTCCAAGAAGGCCCAAACCTTTTGTTCATGGGGTGGCCACAATCCAAATTCAATGGGGATGCTTTCTAGTTCGAACCCTACATTATGCCTTTCCTCCATTCCCTCTACTCACCAAAGTTTTAGGCAAGATGAGAGAGGATTACACAGATGCTATTTTGATGACTCCCTATTGGCCCAGACAAATATGGTTTCCAGAACTCCTCTGATTTGCAGTCCCAGTACATTAATTTGCCAGTTGTGCTGGGCCTTCTAACACAGGATGTCTCACTACCATAACAACATTCTGACAACATAACAACAGTTGGAGTCGAGGACTTTGAAAGGTTCCTTTGCAGATGAGGTTACCTACAGGGCTGGCCCTCCCACTGGGCAAATTAGGCATTTGCCTAGAGCGCTGGGCTGGGTAGGGTGCCAAATTGGGCCCTCCTGGCCTGGCGCCATGGGCAAATGCCCAAATTTTGCCACCTGGCACCCTCCCCGCCCGCTCTCTGATGACTCTGATGCTTTTGGGCAGAGGATGCTCAGAGAATGCTACAGAGACTGCACACCAGCCGGGCACCCTCCCCGCCCACTCCGATCATCAGAGAGCGGGTTGGGAGGGCCAGCCTGATTATGCAAGTACTACTGCAGATTATGCAAGTAATAACTGCAAGCTTGCAAGCCTTCTACAAGACATTCATATTTAAATAAATGAATGTGTTTTCAAAAACGGATATAAAATAAAGCTAACTGTCCATTCACATGCCTATTGGGACCCATTTTTGGCTACTTGTTCGTTCTAGCCCAATCCAGTTTGTCAGTTTCCTCTATTAAAGTACATTTGGCTGCAAATTCCTCATTCCATGATACAGTTAATGAACAAACTGTTTTTCTAGGAGGTGAAGCATCATGGGTGATAGTAATGGATGCCTGAGGTTTGAGTTCTGCTTGAATCTCTCCCAACCAACCACTAAATCATCACTCCACAATTGAAAAAAACTCTCAGCACACTATGGGAAGCTCTATCAATGTTAAAGGTAAAGTGATCACCTCATCATTGTGGCCAGTCCAGGCATATTTTTCTAAAAATCGTAATACTAAGGCACATGCGTGATTCCTGGCAGCCCAACAGACAATATGGTGGCTAAAGGCGCAAATTTCAGAATGGAGGAATGAACGGCTTTTGGAAACAAGGTTATGAAGGCCATTCATGCTCTTGAGTCCAATATGATCCACAAATTTACCACTCTTATCCAACCCCTCACAACCCAAATAGCAGAAATTTGTCACTAGTCAAAGTGGCAGAAACAGCTGAATTTGCTTTCCATTTAGAGCTTGCATTACAAGATGATTCACAGTATTTTTATCAGAGGGATGAATGGTCCATGGACAGAATTATTTCCATTGAAAACCAGTGAAAAGCACGCAATTTGAAAGTAAGGGGGATTCCAGAACAAGCAGAAATTCAAAGTGATTTGTGATCGCTGATTATGAACTGGCTTAGGAAAACTCTTAATTTGAAAGAAGGAAACACCCCCCCCCATTGTTATTGAAGCTCCCTACAGATTAAGACTGCTCTGTAGACAGCAAAGATCTTTGCCGCAGGACATTTTTGACTGATTTAACAACACTCATAATCTCAAATCATGTCTGCTACACATTTGATTGGAACGTTGGAATTTGATGGTCACCAAGTTCAAATCTTGCAAGATTTATCAATGGAAATGCTTCAGCCTTGTTCCCTGCAGCTAATGGTCATTGCTAGGGAGTAGAAAAAATCCTAATCCTTTTAAAATGCTACAGCAAGACCTGGGAAATTTATGGTATGGACAAAGTAGCCGATAGTATGGCTGAACTACGTAATTATACTAACAAGGGAGAGGTCCTGGTAAATTAGATTTTAAATAGACCAAAGGAACCTTTCCTAAGCACTAATCACACACTGTTCAATAACTATTACATTTCATTCATTCACGTAATGTAATATACAATCTGTAGTTACACAATAATCAATTATATAATTGCCATTTATATTAACAAAGGTTTACACATCATAATCATGCAGCATACACTGTAGAATGTTGCAAATGTCCTTATGGATCACTTACTGATTTCGCACACAGCTTACCCCGCGGTCATGTTCCTCTTCTCTGTGTGCAGCGTCCGTTGAATTTCCCACCATCTGTGCTGGAGTTACAGGAAGTGTCATGGCTTTTGCGTACCAAATGTCAACCGCTAAAACCCAGTTTACGTTTGCTACACAAAAGCTGCGGCATTTTCTGTAACTCTGGCGCAGATAGTGGGAAATTCGACGGACGCTGCGCAGAGAAGAGGAACGTGACTGCGGGGTAAGCTGTGTGCGAAATCAGTCTCTGTGTAATCCAAAAAATCTCAAAGTTCAGATGAACACCCTGAAATTTATTATCTTTGCTTTGCTAATAATCTTCTACCAATGGACTATATTTATAATACGATAATGACCACAGTCTAAATTAATAGTAATATACTATTCATTTTGTTTTTACAGCATTTGCCCAATGTATTTCCAGAAAGAAATGCTTTGGTTTATGAACCAGCAAGGTGGGTTCCCCTCCTCGCACAAAGTATCTGATTCAATGAAACTTGCATAGTTGAACTCCAAAGCGAGTTCTGGCCATCACATTTAGAGGGACTGTACACCTTTTAAATACTTTCCCTCCATTGGAAATAATGAAGAATAGGGGCACCTTCTTTTGGGGCTCACAGAATTGGATCCCCTGGCCCAATCCTTTTGAAACTTGGAGGATATTTTGGGGAGAGACACTAGATGCTGTACTGAAAATTTGGTGCCTCTACCTCAAAAAACAGCCCCCCCAGAGCCCCAGATACCCGCGGATCAATTCTCCATTATTTTCTATGGGAATAAAACTCCATAGGGAATAATAGAGTTCCCAGCAGACATTTCTCTCCCCTCCCCCCCCCCGCTTCCTGACGACCCTGAAGAGGGGGGGGGCCTCCAAACCAGGGGATCCCCTGCCCCCACCTGGGGATTGGCAACCCTAGTTTGACACCCCTGGGCTACCGTCTATAAATAATCTTACTGTGATTAAATTAAACTTACACCCCTCCCAGCTATGGGCTTTCACTAGAGGCCTGGCAACCCTAACTCAAAAGCCTGCCAATGCCAGCCAGTATTTCTTCTCTGCCAGCTTTCTTCTGGCAACCCCGATATCAACTTTTAGCGCGCTCTTCCCAGCGAGGCGTTGCAGTCCCCAATAGGCAGGGCGCCAGATGACAGCAAGCGAAGGGCGTCACGCTTGGTATCACAGAAAGGCGATTCATTCATGGCGGGGCCTCGAGGGATTCCACTGCAGGCGAGGAATTTGCAGGGGGTTCCGTGGGGAAAAAAGAAAAAGGCGGGCTGAAGACCGATAAGCAAGTGAAGGAAATACAGGATGGATTCCACATTCCGCAAATGAACAAAGCAGGAGTCCAGTTGCACCTTGAAGACCAACAAAGTTTTATTCAGAATGTAAACTTTCGTGTGCTCTAAGCACATTTCATCAGACAATCGTACGTTATGGCAAGCAGTCCTAAGTATAGAGAAAATGGGCAGTGAGTTAGTATGCAGAGTCATGGAAATGTTGGGTTTTTTTTAGCAGATTGAAAGAATCACAAGTTGCATCTATCTACATTCTGCAAATGTTTGCGATGCACAATTTCTGCCTGTCATGAGAAGGAAGAAAGGAAGGAAGGAAAGAAAGAAAGAAAGAAAGAAAGAAAGAAAGAAAGAAAGAAAGAAAGAAAGAAAGAAAGAAAGAAAGAAAGAAAGAAAGAAAGAAAGAAAGAAAGAAAGAAAGAAAGAAAGAAAGAAAGAAAGAAAGAAAGAAAGAGATAGCAGGAGGGTGGGCGACGGAGGACCGCCAGAAGTCCGCCTCTCCAAGTTTCCTCTCACCCGCGGCGACTGAAAGGGCTGCTCACTGGTCTGGAGCTGCTTCTCCACTCGCTCCGCCCGCCTCTTCCCTTCCTCCCCGCGCCTAGAAAGAGTTTGTTTTGGAGCTGCCGAGGCCGACTCGTGACTCCCGCCCAGGACTGCGAGGGAGGGAGATGGAGGGCTACTGGCTCTTCCTGGCGCTGCTGGTCTCGGCGCTGCTGCTCGGCTTCCTCTCCGTCGTCTTCTCCCTGGTCTGGGTCCTTCGCTACCGAGAAGGGCTCGCCTGGAACGGGGCCGCGGCCGAGTTCAACTGGCACCCGGTCCTCATGGTCACGGGCTTCGTGTTCGTGCAGGGCATCGGTGCGTAGTCGCAGCAGGAGAGGGGGCTTGCAAGGCGGAACTGGCCCGGCCTGGTGGGCTGGGGGCGGGAGAGGAGAGGAGAGGAGCGCCGGCGCTTTTTGCTCGGGAGGGGGAGAGAAGGCGGCTGAAAGGGGCTTCTCGGAAGGAAGCTCTCAAACTTTGGGAGTGGTTGGAAAGTCGTGAGGTTGGAGACAGAGACGCCCCATCTCGACTTTTGCAGGACTCTCGTCTTGTGAGCTTGCAAGATGTGATTTGCAACTGGAGAGAAATGTGTAGGCATTTAAAGGGAGCAGGAATGCTGAATGTCTGAGCATCTCACTCATTCGAATGCAGTCTTAAATAGATCTAGTCCCCAAGCTGGAATGGGGGGGGGGGGAGAAATCGCCCCGGGGGTCTTTTGAAGTTCTTTTAAGGAGCATCGCTTTCCCGCAGGTGGATGCCAACGGCGGTTGTGGCGGCGGCTAACTTGGCTCTTCTGGCTTTCCTGCTAGTTGTGGCTCGCGGGGCAAGCAGTAATGCAGAATGCCTGCACAACCTAGAGTCCCTGGGGGCCCCTAAGCACCTGTGCGCCGATGCCAGAATAAAACACCTAGGGTTTAACTTCTCGGTAAACATCCTTAGGACTGATCTGCAAAAACGCGATCTTAAAATTTGCACAGATCATCCCCCCCCCCTCCGTTTTAAATCGTTGTTTGTGTACATTGTAAGTGCCTGGTATTTTTAAAATTAATGCTTGACATTCTTTATAAACTGTAAGTTTATTTGATTACTTAGATTATTTTTGGTCCTTAAATGCATGACCAGGAGAAATGGTGCATTGGAAGACCAAAGAATGACATGGATTTTATTTAGGCTTAAGTCAGGAAAGTGCTTTTGACCTTTGTAGCTGTTAGAACCTAGCTAAGAAACCTAGCTAAGAGATTGATCTTTGTTTGAAAATTGCTATGCTTATGAACTCCACAACCCTCTGATTTGCAAAGATGGTGGTTTGCTGTGCCTTTCCTATCTCCAAATCTGTGATGAGAAGATTATTTAAGACTATTTAATGACAGTCCTAGGTGCAGAGGGATACAATTTCATCCTTAAAAAATAGTTTTGGCATCTAAATCTTCATGCAACAACCATTGGGTTCCAGTCTGCCAAAGTTTATACCACAATAACTATATAGTGTTTTGGCTGCAAAAAGAACTTTTTCATTCTTATAAAAGGCAGACATGACTACATCTCTTACTTATTTTATTTTCCTGTTCCACTGGATTGTGTGTGTGTTTTAAGTAATCATAAAATCAGCTTCAAAGCACACAAAGCTTCAAAGTTCACACATACAATACAAATTAAGTATATGACTTCAAAGTATACACACACCTTAATACAAATGAGATTTAATTGCAGGAAAAGCAGAGCTAGAGAGTAGATTAGATAAGAATCAAAGATTCAAAATGGAAGACTAATTGGGATACAGAGAGAGGAATTGGAAGAAAAAATAAGAAATTGTGAAATCAGTTGTGTATTTTGGGAACTATGAATGAATTATCCAAAACTAGTTCCCTAAATTAAGGGGGGGAAAGGGAACTATGAAATACAAATAGAGAAATAAAGACAGGTTGGGTTAGGGAAGGAGCTATTTGCTCAAATGTTTCTCAGTGTAAGCCTCCATAGCCACTGAAGGGATAAGATTGGAGGGCATTTTATAGGGGAAAGTCTTGTATCAAAGTTTTAGTAAATGTTTATTCAATTGGAAAATTGGTATTCCATCAAATATGAGGGATGGCTCAATCATGTATTCTCTGGAAGATGTGGGAGTTATTATAACACCACTACACCTTGGGGCAGGGGTTCACAACATGGTGCCTGGAGGTGCCAAAGCAACTCTTGACACCTTTCCTGGTGCCCACCAAGTGTTATTAGAAAGTGGGTGGGCACTTGCCCAGCAGGGCTTCTCTCTTCTGTTCTACACTTAAAGCTTCCTCTGTGTGTATGGCTGTCCCTCCTGTGGCAGCCATTTTGTGGTTGTCCCACCACCCTATCAGAATTCCAAGGCCCTCAAAGGCTCAAAAGGTTTGAGGTCCCTTGGCTTAGGGTTTGGAGTTACGAGCAGCCTCTAAATTAAAATAAAAAAAGACCTACACATTACCAAATGTTTTGGTAATACTGTTAGACTCCTTAAACTTGACATAAGCTCAGGGGCCTAAGCGTGTCTTAATTTGGCTGTGGCAATTACACAAGTAAAAGAGATGCACTATAAGTTTTAATTGACATTCTTTAATGCTTTAGGGATGAATAGGATACTTGGGTTCCAAACAGATGGGTTTTTTTTCTTTTCTCATACTTGGTTATTAAGTTTTGAACTGATCAAAGATTACGACAGGTCGAAGTTGTGATTGGATATAATGCTCTGAATTTATGTTGATTTAATCTCATTTTGGCTATGCTGATTCTGAAAGACTCCTAGAGACTGTGAAGTTTGATGAAGTTGCTGCTAGAGATCCCTAACTCCTTCTCATATAACTATAGTTGCCTGAAGAGAAAGAAAGCCCTGTTTAAGTCTGAAGTGTACTCCTTAGATATATCCAAGAAGCCTAGAATGGGGAAAGGAAGACATTAACAGAAGTACCATCGTTCACTCCTCTCCTTCTCCTGCTGCCTATAAGATTCTATCTTGGTCTCATCACTATTGCACTGTTAGTTAAGCTGTAGTTGAGATCTTAATGTTGAGCATATCCTTATTTTGCTGTCTCATTGTTGTTCTGTATTTCCCAAGAAAGCGGTTAATGGAAAAAAATAAACGATTGCAAAGCTGTGGCATGATGATTCTGCAGCATTTAAAAAATACACAATTTGAGCAAGAGAGGCTTTGTGAGTAGTTTCTTTGAGGCATTATTGAAGGGTGAGTAAATTTGTTAACATAAGGGAAATTGGAAACGCTTTGCACAAGTTGCTGGAATAAAAATGAACATCCAGAATGTGAGAAGACAAAAGGGGGTATTGAGTCCTAGGAAAACAGAAGGTTGTGAAAAGGGAATAGTTGAACTGCAAGTCATTTTGCAACCATCTGTTTTGTTGAAATGACTGGAAAAAGTTTTCAGCCAAGTTGCTACCGTTAGACTAAACTGTTCTCCTTGTGTGTTTATTCACCTGCATTACTTGTAATGATAATTAAGAACCCCTTCAAACAGTGCATCTTTTAGGGAAATGTACAACATGTGAAAATCAATCTGTGTTACACATGTACACCCCCTCCAGGGATCAAAGTATGTAATGGAAACAGCTTTTTCTTTAAAAAAAATAAATTTTATGTCAGATATTGTATTGCTATTCTAGCATTATTGTCTTAGCACTTGGCGAAGGCCATGGGCATTAGCTGAACAACGGATTTGTGATAACAGATTACTAGCATATGTACACTGTGATACATAGATCTTTTTGACCCTCACCTTTAGATGTAAGCTTTCCAATACTAAAAGTATGAAAGCTATTCTTTTGGCACACTGTTAACATTTTGCCTTCAGCAAGCAGATTCCTTTACTTAATAGTTTCTGCCTGTGTAGTAGTATAAGGATTGTGCTGGCCTTGTCAGAACTCAGCAGTTAAGCAGGGTCAGGGATCAGCCCTGCTTAACACTTGGTTGGGCAGCTGACTACTAAGGAAGTCGGGGAGTTGCTTTGCAGAGGCAGGCAATGGCACACCACTTCTGAGCATCTCTTGTCTCGAAAACCTTGGTGGGGTTTATATATATTAAATCCCTAATAGATGTAATCTCTAATGAGGTGTCTGTCTGTCTAGTCTAAATCAAGAGTGGCTATTTTTTGAGATTAGGTTTGGTATTATAAAAGAATTTTGTTAATTTCATACCATTTTCTGCTTTGTTTAACATAGCACCTCTAACACTCTTATGCTTCGTTTTGCACTGCTATTATTTTACTACAGAAGTCCCAGGGGTTTTTTTGTAGCAGGAACTCCTTTGCATATTAGGCCACACACCGCTGATGTAGCTAATCCTCCAAGAGTTTACAGGGCTCTTAGTACAGGGCCTACTGTAAGCTCCAGAAGGATTGGCTACATCAGAGGGGTGTGGCCTGATATGCAAAGGAGTTCCTCCTACAGAAAAAGCCCTGAAGTCCTATTGCATTGCTTATTAGATGTCTCATTGAACTGAATACATTGACTGACACTGAATAATCCATCTTGAGTCTCAGTGAGAAAGGTACAAGTGCTATACTGTAGCAGAAAAATAACGAGGTCCGCACAAAATTCTGGTTGAAGCGAGGTTTACTTCTGGTACCAAAAGTAGAACCCAGTCAGGCTTGTGGGACCCAAAGACTGAGTTCCAATCTTTCTGCATACAGACAGCTTTATTCACACAGAGGCAAACAAGCACGCACACATGCTTATCTGATTTCAAAGGTTCCGCCTCCACTGAGTTCTTCCTAGTAAATTTCCATCACATGGTCTCTTCACTTTATCTATTATAGCAAGTCGCCTCTAGGAGGACCCTCTCTCTCTTATCTAATCTTCCAGCTGGAGCTAACACCCGCTAGGAGGTGGTCAGTTTCTAACGGAGGCATTGCATATGGCACCCTAATTTGAAAGCAAAGCATGCTCTTTTTCAATCTAACAATTATTATGGGGATGTTAATTAATTATTCAGGGGCTCCCCTTCAATATATTGACTGTCTGTTCAAGGGACTGTATTGTATTACTGAAAATGGTCAGTTGACCATATAATAAAGAGCTGATTATCTTTAAGATTGCAGAACTGTACATACTTGTTAAGGAAATAAGCTCCATTGAGCATGTCACAGCGGAACAAATATTTATAAGATGGCTTCCTATTACAGTACCAGCCAAGGTTAAATTAGTTTTCTTCTTGCAAGCTTTACAAACTTAGGGGCAAGACTGCTACTTCTTCAGTTTGAATATGCTTTTCTTCAAAAATAAATCTATGAAATTTCCAGAATTCACATGTGCAGTTGGAGGGGAAAAACTTTAAAATGTCAATATTGGGCTTACTATAACACAGAGAAATATACATTGGTTCATGTTCCAGAACATTCCATGTGAGAACAGAGTTTTCTTTGTGACTTTTATAGCAGAAGTATATAGACTTTGGCATGCAGTGGACATACATTAGAAGACTTATAAGGATGTAAGGTCTTAATGGTAATGTTGCTCATTCTCATTTGTCCAAACATGCACACCTACAAGGGGTGTGTGTATGCGTGCCTATCTTTCTCCTAAACCATGTAGCCAGACCAGGTAGAAGAAACAGTACTGGAAGATTCAGACAAAGAAAACAGACTGGGTACATTGCCTCTGTAGCTGATGTCGGCCTCTACAGATATTTTGCATCTGTCAGTATTCTTAAGGAACTGCTAGAGACAGAACTTCAGAAAGACTGACTTGAATGTATAAGCTTCAGTGCCTTTAGGACACTATCAGGCACTGTATCAATTACATCACTCACCTCCTACCACTTTGCATGATTCCAGCTTTCATCATTAGCTGGCAACTCAGCTGAATCAACAGGTCACCCAGAAAGTGACTAGCCTAAACTGTGGAGTTCTGTGGCCATATCTGAAGCGGGACCTGTTGTCCAGCAAACAGGATAGGCAGAGAGGAATTTAAAATTCATAATTCCAATCCATTAGACTGAAAACCTATTCTCCTTTCTCAAAGTCCTGATGCAGATGCAGCATTCCTGATCTTAGTTACTGTTAGGTTTAGGGATATGCGGCTACATCTTCACACATTCTCTGCCCTCTATTTTACAGCTACATTCAGGTCCAGTAGCATCTTAGGGACCAACAAGATAAGCTTTTGAGAGTCAGAGCTCCTTTTACCAGATACTAGTACTGAAGACCAAGATGGCTGCCCCCTGAAACTGACCTATATTTTACCTTGGTGTGACCTATTTTCTGACCTATTTTCTACCTTGGTGTGAACTTGGGTTGCCAACCCTAGTGCGAACCCACAGTAATGGTAACAAGGACTGTTCTAGAACTTGAAACAAATTATTCGTTGGTTGAACCGTAGACACTAGGGTATCTGGTTCAGCACTGACTAATGCTACATCTTGTTTATCCATTATGAGGGGAGGGAATATGCATGTGAGCCTTGCGAAAGCTGAACAGAAATATTGTGGGATGGATCCGGACTAAACTGGCAGATTCCACCTTTCTCATTGCATCCCCCCCTCACATTGTTTCTGGGGTCCCCAATTCTCCAGAAGCAGCATTCCCTGAATATCGGTGGGCTTTAAGGGAGAGCAGGAAAGTCCTGTTCTGCAGATAGAATGCTTAGTTTGGATCCAACCCTGTGTCTCCATTTTGAACATGAAATTGTTGAGGCTGAAGAGCTTAGGGAGGAAACTGGAAAGCAGAGGGGCAAAGGAAACTGTGTGGGAAGTGGTGGCCTAAAACTATCTGACCCAGCAGAAAGGGGGAGGCCTGTTCAAAACAAGATCTAATCTAAACAGCAGTCAATTCACTCATGTCCAAATAACAACAGCAAAAAAATAAATAAAAATCTGGATGACATGAGATAGCAGAACAAATTAACATGGAGTGGAGACAACAAGCAATTAGCGTCTACAGTGAGTCAGACAACCAAGGTCCCTATTAAGTTTTGAATTTGTTGATGAATTCTAACTCAGAACTTGGTATTGGATCATGTGTTAGATTTGATATTTAGATACTCTTTGGGAGGATCTCACACCTGCTTTGAGTAAACAGACTGCTTTTTTTTGGGAGGGGGGGTATCTTTGTATTTATATGTGCATTTGTGTGTGTGTGCACCTGGAAGTTCTGGAGACCTCTGGTGACTGACTCAGATTGGGGGCCTGGAGGATATTCAGGGAAGTGGCTGAATAAAGCCTGCTCTTGTCTCCTGACTACTGATATTCCAATGAGGTCTCCCATTCAAGTACTTGCCAGAGTCAGCCCTGCTCGACTTCTGAGATCTGACGAGTTCAAGCTTGCTGGAGTTGCCAATCCCCAGTTGGGGGCAGGGGATCCCCTGGTTTAGAGGTCCTCCCTCTGCTTCAGGGTCATCAGAAAGCGGGGGGGGGGGGGGGGGATGTCTGCTTGGGATTCCATTATACCATATGGAGACTGGTTCCCATAGGATATAATGGAGAATCAATCATCAGTTATCTAGGGCTCGGAGGCGGGGCTGTTTTTATTGAGGTAGAGGCACCAAATTTTCAGTATAGCATCTGGTGCCTTCCCTTAAAAAAACCTTCCAAGTTTCAAAACGATTGGACCAGGGGGTCCAGTTCTTGAGTCTCTAAAGAAAGTGCCCCAATTCTATGAGTCCCCAGAGTAGGTGCCCCAGTGGAGGAAAGGCATTTAAAAGGAGTATTCTTCCTTTAAATGTGATGGCCAGAATTCCCTTCAGAGTTTAGTTGTGCGTGCCACAACCTTGGTTTTGGCTCCATCCCCAAAGTCCCCAGATATTTCCTGAGTCAGACCTGGCAACCCTAGGCTTGCCTGGGCTATGCAGATCAGGGCCAACGGATTGCTCTTTTGATTGGATCTTGTTTTACCACAGGCCTTGTGTTGTAACACCTTTCTTCCTCTTTTTTGCTGGGTATTTACCCAGGCTTATGCAGAAGAGCCCTGGGCACAGAGTGGTAAGCTGCAGTACTGCAGTCCAAGCTCCACTTACAACCGGAGTTTGATCCTGGCGGAAGCTGGGTTCAGGTAGCCGGCTCATGGTTGACTCAGCCTTCCAACCTTCCGAGATCGGTAAAATGAGTACTCAGCTTGTTGGGGGGAAAGTGTAGATGACTGGGGAAAGCAATGGCAAACCACCCCATAAAAAGTCTGCCATGAAAGCATTGTGGAAGCAACATCACCCCAGAGTCGGAAACGACTGGTGCTTGCACAGGGGAC
Source organism: Heteronotia binoei (assembly GCF_032191835.1). Classification (NCBI taxonomy): domain Eukaryota; kingdom Metazoa; phylum Chordata; class Lepidosauria; order Squamata; family Gekkonidae; genus Heteronotia; species Heteronotia binoei. Next base: position 31,310,895 of record NC_083238.1, read on the forward strand.
TTCCTTTACTTTTATGCAGAAGAAGGAAATGGTAAACTACCTCTGCTCATTTCTTTTTTTGTAAACCCCAGTGAGGGGTTGCCATGAGTTGTTTGCAACTTGACACACTTTATTAGTAATGGATGTATGCTTCAGTGCATCGGAGGAAGTAAGCTCTGACTCAGGAAAGCTTATGAAGAAGTACATCCTGCTAGTCTTTAAAGTGCTGTTGATTTTCTTTGTATAAGAAATATCAAGTGAGTGATGAATATTGACTTCCAAAGCAGCATCATGGGCTGGTACTGCAGAACCTTATGGATATTTTGGTGGTGGAAAGTGCCATCAAGTTGCAGTTGACTTTTGATGACCCAGTAAGGTTTTCAAGACAAGAGATGTTCAGAGGTGGTTCGCCATTGCCTGCCTCTGCAGAGCAATTCCAGTACTCCTTGGTGGTCTCCCATCCAAGTACTAACCAGGACCAACCCTGCTTAGCTTGTGAGATCTGACAAAAAACAGACTTGCCTGGGCCATCTAGGTCAGAGCATGGATATTCCAGAGTCAACCAAATAGTATGGATATTTACAGTGGTTTTCTATGATGTTTACCACATTGCAGCAGGATAGCAACTATCTATAGACTTGCTATGGGCAGCAGATGCTGAGTTGATAGAGGCATCCACTGTCTCTACCGAACAATGTTGAGAAGTTGCAGAAGTGTTATCCTTTAACGCTCTACATGACTCGGGTAACTCACAATTTATTTTACCTACCTTTGTACTAGATTGAGGTCCTTATCTTCAAGAAAGTTATCTAGCTTAGTGTCCTTGCTTGAGTACACAAAAACAAATTGAAGTGTTCTCTGATCTCAAAACAGATACAACTGTGTCCTGCAAAAGGCACATGGGCTGCATGACTAGAAGTTTTGGGTTGAACATAATGGTGTCCAAGTATTGGATCATCTAGGCAATAACTGAATGGCGGCAGCTCTCTGATGTTTGGAGCAGGGGGGCCTGCCATAGAACTTGGTGGAAGCCATATTTACACCTAGTTGGATATTGCATGATGGTAGCATTATAGCAGCCATTTGGAAATGGATTCTCTTGTGTGGACTAGATAATTCACTTGCAAATGATTGCTATAGCTCAGCATTTGTGCAATATCCGGCTGAGGTGTGGATTGAATCTGGTCTTTATGTACTACGCACGCCCACTTCTTCTGAGTTGTGGCCTCTTCCTTTAACCTATTATGTGATATAAAATCTTTGTTTATTTATTTATTTATTGCACTTATATCCTGCCCTATCTCATGGTGGGCTCAGGGGACCTAACAACATAAATAAAATACAATAAATATTTAATGAAAACTAGTTAAATAAAACAAGATGGCAGCAAAAAACATACATTGCTCAGAGCAGTCCTATAGGCCCCCTGTTGGACGTCAGCAAGATAGCAAGCATCTATAAGCTTGCTATGGGCAGGGGAGGCTGAGATGGTAGAGACAGCCACTGCCTCAACCAACGGAAGTTGAGAAGTTGCAGAAGTGTTGTCTTTTAAAGCTCTACATAGCATGGATAACTGAAAGACTGTCTTTTCCCATATATTCTTGCCTGAGACTTAAGATTACAGGAAGAAGCCCTTCTGCCTATCCTAGCAATCCAAAGCAGCTCATCGGGTGGGCCAGGGTTGCCAATCCCCAGGTGGGGGCAGGGGATCCCCTGGTTTGGAGACCCTCCCCCTGCTTCAGGGTCATCAGAAAGCTGAGGGAGGGGAGGGAAATGTCTGCTGGAAACTCTATTATGTCCTATGGAGACTTATTCCCATAGGAAATAATGAATTGATCCGCTGATATCTGGGGGGACTGTTTTTTGAGTTAGAGGCACCAACTTTTCAGCACAGCATCCAGTGCCTCTCCCCAAAGTACCCCCCAAGTTTGAAAAAGATTAAACGAGGGGGTCCAATTCTGTGAGTCCCAAAGGAAGGTGCCCCTATCCTTCATTATTTCCTATGGAAGGCATTTAAAAAGGTGTGTGATCCCTTTAAATGTGATGGCCAGAACTCCCTTTGGAGTTCAATTATGCTTGTCACACCCTTGCCCCTGGCTCCACCCCCAATGTCTTCTGGCTCCACCCCCAAAGTTCCCAGATATTTCTTGAATTGGACTTGGCAACCCTAGAGTAGGCCCACATGAAAGGGCCTTTTCGGTGGCAGCCTCATAATTTGGAAGGTGAGGTGTTGCTGGCCCCCTCACTGGAGGTGTTGCTGGGCCCCTCACTGTCAATCTTCAGGAGGCAGTTGAAGACAATTTTATTGAGGACTGCATTTGACTCTTCCTCCATAGGTTATAATGAGTGCCCAGCAGACATTTCCCTCCCCTCACCCACTTTCTGATAATCCTGAAGTGTAGGGAGGGCCTCCAAACTGGGGGATCCCCTGCCCCCAGTTGGGGATTGGCAATCCTAGGATACAGTATTTGCCAATGAAATGCTTGAATCAGAAAAGTGACTTTAAGTTGTTGATTTCATTATTATTTCACTTTCTTGTTTTTAATTCATCATTTAAATAAAACAAGTTTGCTAAGGGAACAAATACCATTGTCCTATCAGATGGGCACAGATGTATACAAAGGCAGGTGTGGAAAGTGTCCTAAGAAAAGCTTTCTGTTTTATGTTGGGAAGCAATGCAGAAAGGCACAGAAAGGAATAAGGAAGGAGGCAGCATCATGAAAGGAGTGTGCCAAAGTAAAGGGGGAAAGAATGCCTTGGTTTGATCAATGATAGCATGTTGCATTGGTGGATGCTTTTGCTTATTCAAGAACCAACATCCCATTAAAATCTCATATTGCACATTGGGGGGGGGAGACCGAATTCATTCCTCCCCCCCTCCAGATTTTATGGCTTTTTAGTTGGGCAGTAACCATATTTGCAGCTAAATGTTTGACTGTTGATATAAGCAAGGCTTTAAACAGTTTAAAGAATGTAAACATTACGTTGTTCCCTAAATCTGCACGTTTTCTCTCTCCTTCCCCCCTTTCAATCTTTAGCCATTATTGTGTACCGGTTACCGTGGACCTGGAAATGCAGCAAAGTTCTGATGAAATTAATCCATGCTGGGTTAAATACCATTGCTCTGACACTTGTAATTATTTCATTGGTGGCTGTTTTTGATTTCCATAACACCGCAAAGATTCCTAACATGTACAGTCTGCACAGCTGGATTGGGTTGAGTGCCGTCATTCTGTATTCTCTACAGGTTAGACATTGTTTATAAACAGTATTTTAAAAGTGTGTAAGATGTTCTGTTTTATCTTTCTTAGCAATATGCTATCCCAGCTGAATAGCTGCCGCTGAATAGCTTTAATTGGTGGCTTCTGTTCAGCACAGTTCAAAACATGAAATTTTGTTCTCAAGTAAGCCAGACTTGGCAGAATCCATTATACAAATCTGTAAATAGTATTTTGTGTTTCAACATGCAAATTCCTTGTTTGGATTTGGAAAACACATTTTTCTTCCCTCTCTGGTAATCTTGTTGGAAGAGGGAACATAGTTGGCCCAGCATCTTACAGCTGACTTCATCAGATCACAGTCGGTTTGGAAATAAAGACAATGTTTAAAATCAGTTGGAGGTTTTTTCTTCCAAAAGTCACAGCAGAGACAAAGAATTTGAAATAATAATACCCACACTAAGGAGAAATGCCAGTAAATATCTTCTTTTCTGTTGTCCTGAGAGCAAAGACAAAATTAAAAATAAATTGTACAAAGCCAGACCATTGCTGTCTTTTGTGTCATCCTGCTCACAGAAATGGTATCAGTAAAAAACATTTCAGCTCCATTCCTAGTTTCTTCATGAGAGCCACCTGCCGTTGGCACATGTGCCTAGAAAATACTTCAATTTATACAAAGCAGAAAGAGCAACATTTTTCACAAAACAGGAATATCTATCTTAACACAAGTTATTGAATATTACTGTTGTCCCCCACCCCTCAAAAATAATACCACAAGGACACTTCACATAAGAAAGATAGCTCTGTTGTGAAATGGATCCACTCCTAGGATAAGCATTGACTCCCCATGTCCAGCTTGGCCAGTTTTATGGATTAATGCCCAGTTTTGAGTGTTGTGGCTGTCTATCAGATTTGAAGGTGCATACAAGGAATGTCCTCGCTGGGATTTTACTTGTTGATAGTTTATTTTGCCAGAAGATCACTTTAAGATTATTGTGAGATGCAGAAAAATCTGTAGGAAAATGCACGTTAACCAGGATTTATTCAAACTGGTTAAACGGGAAATCAGGATAATAAATTACAAAGGAAATGATTTTTATGTTACCTCAGCTGAAAAAGTCCTGCACTGTTTGTTTAGTCCTCCCCCCCCCAAAAAAAACCCCCTTTGTTTCCTTGGAATGAAAGCCATTTTATTGTACACAACAATGAGCATTTATGTGGCTCAAAGAGTTTCAAGTGAGCATTCAGTATTCTCATAAAGCATATGTTTTTTGTAGGGTGACTTATGTATTCACTTCTAAACTGTAATGGCCCAAAAGCTTCTGAGCACTTCATGATTCACAGATTCATTGCTAAAGGTTATTAACAAAGCTTGCAAGTATACAATACACTCATTTTCAGCTTTACTATTTTAAAGCTGCAACAAAGCATTCTTCAGCTTCCTAAGTAATCCTTATTCCCTGTTTAATAAGCTGAATCTGTTTCTGCATATGTTCATGCGTTATTTTAGAGATTTCCAGTATATTCACGTGCAAATCTTGTTGGCCTAACCATATTGTCTCTTGATAATCACTCACCATTATACCCTTTAACTTGATTAAGGAAAAAATATATATAAGAAGGGAAATTGCAAACAGGATCCTGTGATTTGAATGTCCAAAGTTAAATACATGAAGCTGCTTTATACTGAATCAGGCCACTGGTCCATCAAAGTCTGTAAAATCATAGAGTTGGAAGGGGCCATACAGGCCATCTGCTCCAACCCCCTGCTCAATGCAGCATCAGCCTAAAGCAGGGGTGTCAAACATGTGGCCCAGGGGCTGAATCAGGCCCCTGGAGGGCTCCTATAAGGCCCCTGAGCAACTGGCTGTCATCTGCTTTCTTCTCCCTCTCTCTCTAGCTTCCTTCTGCATCACAGCTTGCTTTGCCAGGCTTGCTCATTTGTGCAGGAGCTACAGAGCCAAGCCTCTATTTTCTCCATTGGCTGAGGCTCCTCCCCCTCCTGGTCCCCTGGGGAAAGAAGGAAAGAGCCAGAGCTTCCTTTGCCCATTTCCCTGGATCCCATAGGAGAAATACTAAGAAAGCACTTTTAACACCAACGAGTGCTAATGTTTTAAACATGTTTTAAGTTTTTTTTAAAAAAATCTTTAATTGTGTTTTTCTGTGTCCTTTATATAGTTTATATCTCAGCTATCTAATCTTAAATAGGTACACACATGGCCCAGCCCGACATGGCATGACCTGGCCCAACAAGGTCTCATTTATGTCTGATCCAACCCTCATAACAAATGGGTTCGACACCCCTGGCCTAAAGCATCCCTGACAAGTTTGTCCAGCTGCTGCTTGAAGACTGCCAGTGAGGGGGAGCTCACCACCTCCCTAGGCAGCTGATTCGACTGCTGAACTGAAAAAAATCCTAGTATCTAGCCTGTACCTTTCACAGTCCATAATTTAAACCCATTATTGCAGGTATTATCTGCTCAGACTGGCAGCAGCTCTCTAGGGTGTCAGGTCACGGTCCTTCAGATCACTTACTACCTGAAGCCATTTTAACCAGATATGCCAGGGATTGAACCTAGGACTTTCTGCATGCCAAGCAGAGGCTCTACAATTGAACCATGGCTGCTTCCCTCCTGCCTGGCTTTCAGATAACCTCCTAATAGTTGTCAACTTTAGAACAGTTCCATGTGTGGAAATTCATTTGTGAATGTTTTTTAAAAGGACAAGTCTTAACCAATGCTTCCTCTAAGCTGCGGAGTCTTGTGAGCAAAAATTCTACTTTGTGAGCTACTGGCATTAAAGTTGTGAATGAGCGATTTGTCTACTACATGAATTCATTTGCTCTGGGGTCATCCTTCCTGAGCTAAGACAAAGATGTGTGAGTTGGAAGCTAAAAAATTGTGAGCTAGCTCACACTAACTCAGAGGGGACACTGGTCTTAACTTGTCATTTGTCTATCCATCTCTCTCTGCTCAGCTAGTCACAGTGCCAAAAAGATGGCTTTAACAGCCACACCACAAGGACAAACTGTTGTTGTGTACAGTGTTCCCCCTAAGCTGAGTTAGCATGAGCTAGCTCACAGATTTTTAGCCTTCAGCTCACACATTTTTGTCTTATCTTTTTTTAGCACAGTAATTTATGCAGTAGCTTGCAACTTTAATGCCAGTAGCTCACAAAGTAGAATTTTTGCTAACAGGACTCTGCAGTTTAGAGGAAACATTGTTTGTGTCTGTACCGTCTCAAAGTAAATTCTACCAATAAAATAACTCAATACTCTTTCTTTTTAGCTCGTTCTAGGTTTTGCAGTCTTCCTGCTTCCCTTTGCTCCCATTTATCTTCGAGCAAAGCTTATGCCAATCCATGTTTACTCTGGCCTTTTAATCTTTGGAACCGTGATTGCAACGGTACTAATGGGAATTACAGAAAAACTTATTTTTGCCTTGTAAGTATTCTTTACTTTTTTAAAAAAAAAAATCGATTTTAAATTAGTTTGTTCTCTTACAGTAATTTTCTTTCTCAGAAACCGTGGACCTACTCCCTACAGTACTTTTCCAGAAGAAGCTACATTTGTCAACACTCTTGGCGTTCTGGTTGTGGTCTATGGTGGTATTATTTTATGGATGGTAACTAGACCCCACTGGAAGCGTCCGCTTGAACAGAACTCAAAAATCCAACAAAAAATTGGAGGAAAATATGAGAGTAATGAAGAGGGGGCAACTATGAAGGACCGCGAGGGAATAGAGAATTCTGAATTTGGTAGTGAGACCAGAAAACAAAATCTCAAACTTGATGATGCTGGACAGAGATCAACCATGTAAAGACAGCGGGTTGGATCCAACCAGCTTTCCCATTGGTGAAAAAAAGGAGAAGAGGGGTCCTCTTTTATCACTAAAAAGGCTTTGCTGGGACTGTGGGAGTATGCTGGGAGGGGATTTGTAGGAAGAGAGGGCATTAAGCAAGATGGATTGAAAAAGCTGGCTGGATCCAGCCCACAGAATAATATAGCAGTACAATTTGCAGTACCAAAGATCTCTCTCGCCATTCCATGTAACTTTTAGAATAATTGATAGGCATTAGTAAGCACTGTGATTCTAGAAGGCCATATATATGCTATAACTTTTCATATTGTATCTTTTAAAAAAATCCAGTAAATGTGGGACTGAAAAGAGATGTGTCTGATTTTCACTGGCATAAACCCTGTTGTCTTAGACTATATATTGGCAGACATCTCTAATGAATGGCTCTGCCTATGTGACACTAGCTTTTCTGTGTCCCTCTCTTGGGAGATTTCCAGAGTAACCATTGCACAAAGTTTTGCCAAAATGTTTAAAATATCTCCCAAAATTGCTCTTATCTAATCTTCTAGATGCAAATTTGAACCTCAACTGAATCTCTCACTGGTGGAGGTTAGTTGATAGTCATGGATACCCTACACTTCCTTCCTAAGGAACTACAGACCTTTTGATTGTTTTCTGAGCCACAATACAACAGAGGGTTTTCTAGTGCACCACTGCCTTAAACAGTTACCCTGTACCAAGCATATGAAACAAGATGCCTCTTTATTTGGATAATACCCAAATAAAAAAAGAACTACTTCTGCTTGTACTATTATCAGACATTTGGAGATGTAGTTTTGTATATGTTCCACTACAGTACCTTTAATTATCATTGATATCCATGTTGAGATCATGTGTTAGGGGACTTATTTTACAAAACCTGCAATATGAGAGCATAATTTACTATGGGGGCCAAGTTCTTCTGCCCTGGGTTACACTGTTCCAACTCGTTAAAATATAGAGTTTTAGGTAAATCCTATGGTTTCTGTTCCCCAGTTGGGGGCAGGAGTTCCCCTGCTTTTGTGAGCGCTTGCCTGCTACTGGTCAGCTGGCCAGTGGGAGGAAACTTCCTATCCCAACAGCAATGTTGCCGGAAATAAACACGACACACCCATGTCACCCAGAAGTAACATAGGCACATTGGTGATTGGGGGGGGGCATGCTTTGGTTTTTGAGCAAAATTCTATGTTTTGGGGCTGATTTTCCCATAGAGTTTTGCTCAAAAACCAGTGTGTTGTCACCGATGTACTTACATCACTTCCAGATATCATGGGGATGTTGTGCAATGTCACTTCCAGTCACACAAAGACACTCCTAGCTGTAGTGTAACTGTAGTGAATCCTAGAGTCTTGCCTCAATACAATGATATCACTTCCAGGTTTGTGCCAGAAGTGATGTCATGGCATTGGCACACTGCCAGTTTCATTGTCCTCGCTTCCCCTCCCCCTAAGCATCTCCTGCTCATTACTGGCTGGGGGCGGGGAGAAGCCTGTAAAAACGGGGGTCCCCCGCTGGGACCTAGGGATTGTGAAGCCTACTCTATTAGGCATAAAGCACCTTAAAAGTTGATTTGTAAGGGAGGCCTTACTTGTAAACACTATGAAAGAAAGTCAAAAATATTTCAGGGAATGTCATATAATTTTGTAAAAGGTAAGCTTTCTTCGTTCTAAGCAATGTTAAATAGTGTACTTAGCAACTCCTTGTTTGAGGTCACAAACTGGCTTCACTTCTGAAAGCATTAAATTTCTCTGAAAGGAACACCTGTTTTGAAAAGTATTTCTGAGGGCTGCTTGCCAAGAAGCACAGAACTAGACAATCTAGAAAGCCTGTCAAATGTTGTATATGCTTTAAATCCCACATATTTATTGCACCAAAAGACAACGGGGTTTTCAGAAAAGATCAAATTTGTGAATAGAAACTGGGTGTCACACCACACACCATTTGTCTATCTTTGTAGTAGGCATTTTGAGGCCTGCTTCTGGGTAGACTCCAAAATAGAAAACATTCATTTTTAATAATAACTAAATTAATAGTTAACGCTTGTTTGTTCTAGCATATCAAACCAGAAACAAAGAGTTGAGTTTCTGAATGACTACACAGATCTACATACAGAATTTGCTAGACCAGGCATAACTAGGAAAAAGAAATAATAAAGAGGCCTGTAAACCTGTCAGGCTGGAAGCGTCTTTTGCAGGCCTGATCAGCTGACTTGCTGGCTGCAGGAATGCTACAGTGAGCCAACATGTAGGAAATCTGAGCATGGAATGTATGCCCAGAACCTTCCTCATGGCAAGCTTCCATGGCACTGAATTTTCAGAACTAATGCTGTTCCTAAATTACTGATGTTTGTCCAGATCCAAGGCTATGCTGTATCTGCTTAGAAGGCCTAGGAGGGCCTGGTTTTGACCAAATGAATATGGTAAAATGTATATTGTTTGTAATTTTAAATTTAAAACATTGAAGTGGCCATAGTAACAGATTTATACTAATGGTTGCCATGTTTATCAGCTCAAATAGTTGAATGTACAATATCATTCATTACATATATCTGATGATTGCATATAGTATTGTAAATAAGAATAAGCCCTGTATGTGGTATAATATAACCTGGCTTTTTATAGGAAGATGCATATCACCCAAATTTTCTATTACAAAGCATTCCTTGCTTGAGTTGGAAGCCTATTTGAATGTAGTGCTTAGTTTACAAAGCAAAAGGGTACAACATTTTTTGTTATAACGTATTTCTTTTTTATATATTGCAATAAAAGATGTTGAAGTCTGTTTGGTGTACTAGTCTGCTAAATTAATTTGATTCAGATTAAAAATCTGCAAGTTACACAGCAGCATTTCTCTCTAAAACTTCCTTTTGTTGGCCACTTCTTGAAGACCTTGTAATTCTTCTGAAACATTGATCCACTCATTCCAAACCAATCCATGTATCCAGGGGCAGCAGTGTAGGTCTGCAGTAGAACAGCTAGATTCAAATGGCAAAGGGAGTTTTAACTTTCTGAAAGCTCATGCCCTGAAAATCTTGCTGATCTCTAAGGCGCTACCAGACTCGAATCCAGCCAGTCCGTGTATAGAAACATGTTTCTAACAAATTTGCTCTTCCATCAGCCCAAGAATTGCTGAGGTGTAAGGAGTGGATCCTGGCAGGCATCAGAGGTTGCATGAGTAAAAATCAGTACCTGCAGACCTAAAGGAGCAATTACTGCTCTCAGCTCTATCATTACCAAATGCCTATGGGGCATGGTAAAGTAGGAAAACACCTGGAGTCTGTGAAGTACAGTTACATACATAGTCTTAAGTGATTAGTCCTGTCAACCTGATACACTGGTTGTTACTTAGGTTAAGTTGATTAGGAAACAAAACAACAGAATTGCTACTACACAGTATACTGGTGTCCTTAAAAGTCCTTGCATCAGACTCATGATTCCTGAGCAAATCAATCACTGCTTTCTTTTCTGATGGGGTGGGGTGCAGAGTTATAATTTTCTCAGTATCTGCAAGGAATACCTGTCCACCAAAGAACTTGGTTAACCAGCCAATGGTATGTAGGCATACAGAAACTAGAACTGAGATTTATCAAGCTGTGCTTCAAATTGCTTGTTCCTATGGGATGCTGTTTCAGGAGCCAGAGTTTCAGCAGAGGACTAATTTCTCTTTCAACACATAGTGTGGCAGGGAGGAAAGTTCCATGAGGGTCCTAACAAACATACCTAGTATTAGGAGACTGGAGTTTCAACAATGTGCAAAGACATCTCTGCTTGCAGTCCTTGATGAAACCCCAATAGAGTATAGAATGAGGGGTAGACAGAGCCTATGGCCACTTCTGGAATTTTAAGAACAGGTAGTAGACCCCATAAAATTACTGCCATTTGGTGGGGCAAATCACAAAATGCTGGAAAGAACCACAATGTTAAGAGGTTGCTAGCAAAGCATTCTCCTGTATTGGAGACTGCTGCCCAAGCTAACTGCTAGATTCTGTGCAGAGGCAATCAAAGTGCCCTTTTGAACCTTGACTTAGATTTCATCACAAGATCTACTATATCTTGATTTTTAGATTCTGGGTTCTAATTTTAAATATAGTTATATGAGATGTCAATTTGTGTATTTAATATATTTCATTCTCTTTCTACTATGTAATTTTATATAGATTTTTTTCTTAATTTTTAAAATTTTAACTGGAGCTTAACTTGAATATTTGTATACCTGATAATGTTTTTATCAATTGGTTTTGGTCACTGACCATAATAATAAAACAGAACTGAGACTGCTGCTCCTTAAAGATAAGAACACAAGAAGAGCCCTGCTGGATCAGACCAGTGGTCCATCTATTCCAGCATCCTGTCTCACACAGTGGTCAGCCAGTTTCTCTGGAAGGAGGATGTAAATATGTTGGCCTCTGGTCTCTTCTGAGGCAACACCTCCTCTATTTAGATGGTGGAAAGCCAAAACTGGCTCTTTTGCTTTGAGAAACATGCTAGAGAAGAAGTAGGTGACAGGAGATACATTCCTACAGATATGTTGGGGATCACTCAGATATAAAAGGATCCACAAAAATATTTAGGTGTTTTGGTGTTTAGGTGTTTTGGTAGCAGCCCCCACTTTGCCAATTCATGAAGCTGGCCCTGCCCTGAAGCCAGAAAAACTAACTGAATGGGCAGTTTGACACCTATCAGACCTTGCTAGCCACTTCTTAAATAGCACTTCCTATATGCACAAGAGTACTAACTGTCCTCCAATATGCCTTGACCAAGACTATCAGTCCTGTACCAAATTATCTGTGTGTATTAAGGTTGCCACGTCCTGTTACTAAAACAGGCAATCTCCTAACTAGTTAGGGGAATTAGCTTAAAGGAAACAGAGCAAGAGAGAGATTAACTGGGATTTTCCACCTATGTATACCAGGATTTTTCCCTTACGAGAACTCTCAAATCAGATGTTCAACAGAGAAGGTTTTTATTGCAAGAAATGAAAAATGAGCAAAAAGTGTACACGCACGCGCTGAAAACACATACAAGGCTAACTAAGAAGAAATTGGGGTGGAAGGGGGAAAAGCAATTTTGTGAATGGCTATAATCACCAGTCTTGAAGAAAGAGGTTTGCAGAAGCAGGAAGTTGAGCAGCAAAATGACCACTGTTTCATAAAGAGAAGAAGAGGCCCAACAAAGTCAGGATGCCGGAGAGGATTCAAGGCACATACATACTCCTGGGGAGCAGACCCTCTTCTGATATAAGGCAATTGTGTCCTCTAGCAAGTATGACATGTTTGCCAGCCAAACAATAACTTAATGGGGTTTTCCTGAGTTGGACAAAAGGATGGTACAGGCTTGATGGATTTTTCTGAGGTGGACTATGGGTGTGATGGGGCTTGATGACCCTGAAAATACTGGATGGGAAAAGCAACAAGGTTTGGTGAGCAGAATTAAATGTTGCTTAATTATGGTAAATAGGTGCAAAGAAGTAAGGCTCACTCTTGATGTAATCTCATCCAAGGTGGGTCAACAGGTTCTTGAGAGACCTATTGTCCTAAATTATGCATCTCTCCTGGGCATGGAGGAGGTTGTTAGCTAGTTTCTAAACTATATGTCCAGGCTTGTTTCTAAACTATATGTCCAGGCTTGTTTCTGACTGGCATCCATTTTGTGTCATTTTGGGCCAAACTATGTCTTGCACTTATATTTGAGATTATATTTTTGGAAGGGAGTTTATAGTCATGCTAGCTATAAACTGCCCCTCAGTGAGAGGAGGGGTCTGACTCCTGGCAACCGGTGTGGGAGGGGGGAATTAATGGGAGCAGGGAGGCCCAGCTGATGTACACTGATGTGTCTACATCACTGACTATATAACAACTGATGTCATCATGTTAAGCAACATTCTGGGATTTGGGCAAAAACTTTATGGTAAATTTGGCTTCCACCATACAGTTTTTGCCCAAATACCAGAGCATTGCCCCAATGACTCAATGTGATGACATCACTTCTGGGTCACATAGGCAGTGACCAAATTTCTGGGAATTTTGCAACCCAGAGCTGGGAACTTTAAGCGGAAGAAAGACAATTTAGTCTAGGCCTCAAGCTCAAAGGGGAGTCAAATTTAGACACTTGTTATGTAAGCATTTGATAAATTTTGCCTCTTGAATCAAGTGTGTCATTTTCTTTATTTTTATTAAAGATAGAGGCCTCAGGAGCCAGAAGTGCTCCAGACCTCTGGACCTCTGAGAGGCCCTACTTGGAACAGCTGTGCTTCAAGCAGAAGACCTTTGAAAAATTGTGATTTTAAAAGTTTTAAATAATAAACTAACAGATTCTGACATTTTTGATGGCAAAAATATGCTTGTGGTGTCAAAGTTCTTTCCTTTGGGGGAATATATTAGAGAAGAGAGACAGTGTGGTGTAGTGGTCAGAGTGCTGCACTAGGATTTGGGAAACCCAGGGCTGAATCTCCACTCCACAATGGATGAAGCTTGCTGGGTGACACTCAGCCTAAACTACTTCACAGGGTTACCGTGATGATAAAATGGAGGAGAGTGCACCTTACATTGTTCCCCTCTCCACTGGGTCCCCACTAGGGAGAAAGGCAGTGTGTTAATGAAGTGAAATAGATAAGTATGTCCATGCGAAGGATATGTGAGCAAGCTATTGCTATGCTTCTCAACAATTCACAGGAATTTTTGGTAATCTCATCAGAACTATAAACCATAATTTAGACTAAGTTCTGAATAAATCTCATTTAATTTGATGGAGATTAATAGTATTGTGGAGGGAGCCTTGTTAGAGCATCCATCAATGTATTGGATTGTAGACAAAGATTACAAACAAGAATCCTGATCCAACTGTCTTTCTGATGTACCCACAGAACACCACATTGCTTCAAGACATCCTGCAACATTCCTGAGGTGAAGCTGTGTTAACCTAAAGTGTTAACTGATTATTTTTGGATTACATAGATTTACAAATACAGAGGCTCAGTTCAAATATCACACCAAGCTACGGTGTGCACTAATGACAAGTTACACCCCAAATCATTGTATGCTGCTCCCCTGCTTCTTTTCTTCTTTTTCTGAGCATCTCCTTTTTCTACTAGTTTGTTTCCCCTCACCCACACACACAGAGATGTTTAAGCATATATAGATATTGTCTGACAGGAAGCTGAAGTTGGTTCTCTGTTCCCTGTTCCTTATTCATTCTTTATTTGTGACTAACCTAGGATGCCAAGGAACAAAAATCCCTTTGTTGATATATGTCTGATTACGGCATGCGAGAGGTTGCTATTAATTCACAACATATAAACTTTTATTTCACTTTTACAGGGAAATGGTCAAGTCAGATTGTCAGGAAGGTTTTAGTTTTAAACTTGGCTGGTGAAAAGGCAACAGGAATGAGGGAAACTTAGTATACCATATACAATAGACAGTTGGCTGCAAAAATGTAGCTGTTTTGTTCGACATCTTTTTAGCCACCCTGAGTCTGCTTTGGTGGAGAGGGCGGGATATAAATCTAATTAATCTAATCTAATCTTTTATACCTGTTGAGAGAGTCCGCTTGGCTGTCACTCCTCAGATAAACTGCAATAAACTTATTTGTCACAAAATTATTAATGTCTGTGAAGGATGGAATATATACATAGATTCCAGTTTTCCTTCTTTAACACATGATAGGGATCATCCCCCTTTCCTAGGAGCTATTTTCCTCAGGGAAAGACTACTGGTTCCACTTTCCTATTTCAGAATCCTCCATGATCTTTAACTCTTCTCCCTCTCTCTCTAACTGCCACTGTCAACTACCACTCCCTCAGTTCAGCAATAGAATTCCATTTGAACTCTCTGTCAGTCAAGGTTCTCTGGCCAGTACAGCACCATAGCCAGGATTTTTTCTTGGGGGGGGGCTTGCAGGGGGCAGTTTAACACAGTGGAGCTTACTTCTGAGGAATCCTGCTAAGCAGATTGGGCTGTGTGAAGGAATGGAGAAGCTTCTCTTGTTTTGACTGAGCAGCCACTTTTTTCCCAGGTCAGGGCTAACTCCAGAAATGCTAATAACCTCCCTGGCCAGAGACAATGACATGCTCAATTCATACCTACTCTCTGGCCCAACAACACTTTAGAAATACTAATGACCTCCCTGGCCAGGCTGGACAAATTGGAGAGGGGGGTATTGTTTGGTGAGATCCCTCTTGTAACTACGGGCCTCGGCCAGTATACCACAAAAGCAGTTATCTGTCCATCACATGGCTTTAAAGGTAGAGGCACACCACAGTTGGGAGTTGCTTGCCTTTTCATCTGCTTAGTGTTTCTGTTTGCTATTGATTGATAAAAATACTAATGCTGCCTTTTAAGAAACCTACTTGAAGAGCTACTCATAAAGTAAAAACAATGCAATAAAATAATGTTTTAAACACAACATTTTATCAATAAAGGCATTAAAAAATCCAAACAGAAGATTACATACACCAGGCTAAAATAACATTCAAGGAGCAGGGGTCTCCAGAAATAGAGCAATGAGCATACCAGCCATGGCACAAGCTATGAATTGTCATCCAGTTCAAAAACTGGTTTCCAGTTTGCTGGCAGATATCAAACTATTCCAAAAAAGACTGCACATGAAGCCATCTTTAACATTCTTAACCCCCATTTGGTATGATGTTTAAATTGAGAAAGCCACATAGGAGAAAGTAATTTAAAAAGTATAATGGAAGTAAGGTTTATTATGACAATTATTATTCAAGAAGCATTTTAAGGTAGATGCTGAGTTGATATAATTTAGTACACCTTCTGGTGATGTCAGAGGTGTGTAGCATATGCAAATGAGTTGTGCTAATGAGCTCCAGCACCTCCTTTTCTACGAAATGACAACTGATAAAATCTAAGGATGCCAAGGTCTTACTGTAAACAGAGGCACCCTCAGTTGTCATTGGAGTAGCTTCCCAGCACCATGCAAATGCTACATTTGGCTTGCATTATATGATAGGGTTGCCATCTCTGGGTTGGGAAATACCTGGAGATTTTGGGTTGAAGCCTGTGAAGGGTGGAATTTGAGCTGGAAGGGATTTCAGCAGGGTATAATGTCATACAATCCACCGTCCAAAACAGTCATTTTCTCTGAGGGAACTGATCTCTGTAGTTGCGAGATCAGTTATAAATCCAGGAGATCCCCAGGTGCCACCTGGAGGTTACAACTCTAATTATATGTTTGGGCTGTGCTTACAAACTGTAGACAGAAGGCATATGATTGGGATAAAGAAGGTCACTATGTTCTCCCCGCAAAATACCAGTTCAGGCATGACACTTAAATAACCATTGAGTACTGCACCACATAGAGTTATCAGTGTTATCTGCAGTCAGAGAAATCCATTGGACTAAGATGCCATAATTTGTGGCAGCTCACACAGATGAGAAATAGAACAGAATAAATGTTTTGTAAGGATCAGTTCTTAGTCATGCAACACACTGAAAGCTTGGAGTCCACTGGAGTATAAATTGTGAGAGTGTTTCTGAAGCCTAAAATAGTAGTGTCACTGCTGCAAAGAAGGTAATTTCTTATGGCCAGTGACAATCCTGTGTCCTGAAGATGTATGGCGCACAGTGGAGTGTAATGAGCTATAACAAGCCCGAGTCTTACATATTCAACTTTAACCACCTGAGAGTTGTGCAATAAATGAAAGCCAAATGTGGAAGGTATTTTAAGTTATGATTCCATTATTAGTTGAATGAGCCAATTTTTTTGGTTTTGAAGTGAGGGAGAAAAGCAAGAGCAGAGGGGTAACATGCAGGCCAATGTACAATAATCTCTTATTGATTGCTTTCCCTGCAGTTCCCTATCCTGCCTGCAAAATACATGCTGGATTCTTTCCATAGACTGAAATGAATGCTGGCCATCACGCAGCAAGAAATCAGGAAGGAAGGAAACCTAACAATTCAACATCGCAATAAGCAGCTACAACTAATTTTCATCGCACTGGCAGCAGTCAGTGTCTGTAGACCACACAAACATAATTAAACTTGTGTTTATCTTCCCAGCTGCAATTCAAAGAAGTTAAAAATTATTGCCCCCCAAGTCAGAATGAAGAGTCAGACACAAGGTATTGGTATAACTAAGGGCCACTTTATTAAGTATAATAATAAATGGCAAGGGCAACCAGAACTGCGGACTGGTCAGGGCCAGGGGTCTCAAGAGGCCACTCCTCTGCCATTAGCGGGTGAGAGACCCAGCCCCCAGCCGGAGCTGTGTGGCACAGCTCCCACCAGGCTGGCCCAGCAAGAAGGCAAGCCCCAGAGGGCCCAACCACCAGACACACATCTCAGTGGATGGCACCCTCTAGTCGAGCCTCAAGGACAGTCTGCATTCTCCCACCCCGGGCCATCACACCCAAAGGTTGATCCTGCCAGACCCCTAATTCCCCAAAAGGGGAATGCTTTCTGGTCCTCTCCTAGCCACATAATACCATAAACCCCATAAAAACCTGCCACTACTAAGGCCAAGTCTCTACTTAGGCCTTAGCACCCACCAGGAGGCCCAAGGTCACCCGCAGCCCTTGCCGGAGATCTCTCAAGAAAAGCATGTTACCTTTTTCAGAGAGATGCACCCTATCCCCTCTGTAGAGGTCAGGAAATTTCGTAGAAATATCCAGGTGGGGCAGATAGTGGCCCAACCCCCCTTCCAATGCCTCCCTAATTTCTTTGTTAGCTTTGTAACGGGCCCTCTCTATACCTGCAGAGTCCCAAGCACTACGCCAAACAAGGCGGGGAATCATGGCTGACCAAATTATAGTGGTCCTGGGCCATCTCTCCCTAATGTACCGAAAATCCTCTTGGGCCTGCAAGACCAAAGCCTTGCCTTTTACTAGCTCGAGATCATTCCCTCCCAGGTGAATAATTAAAACCTGTGGAGGAGGGCCCGCATTCCCATGGAATAACAATGGCAGCAGGCCAGGCCACTGAAGACCCTGGCGGCCACACCATTCGATAGTCTTGAGGTCCTCCTCACTTTCTGCCATTAGAGTGGTGTCATCTGCATATCTGAGGTTGTTGATGTTTTTCCCAGCAATCTTAATTCCGGCTTCTGCTTCATCCAGGCCAACATTCCGCATTTGATCTCTAGTTCCTCTACCTCTCTGAAACCCAGCTTGAACTTCTGGTAGTTCCCGATCAACATACTGCTGAAGCCTAGCTTGTAGGATCTTTAACATGACCTTGCTGGCGTGTGAAATGAGTACAATGATGCGATAGTTTGAACATTCCTTGGCATTACCCTTCTTTGGGAGTGGGATATAAACTGATCTTTTCCAATCCCATGGCCACGGTTGCGTTTTTCAGATTTGTTGACATAATGTGTGCATAACTTTAACAGCATAATCTTTTAGGACTTTGAAAAGCTCAATTGGGATACCGTAATCTCCACTCACTTTGTTGTTAGTAATGCTTTTTAAGGCCCATTGGACTTCATACTCCAGAATTTCTGGCTCAGGGTCAGCGATTTCACTGTCATGGTTGTCAAGTACATTGAGATCCTTCTTGTACAATTCTTCTGTGTATTCTTGCCACCTCTTCCTGATCTCTTCTGCTTCTGTTAGGTCCCTACCATTTTTGTCCTTTATCATGGTCATCTTTGCACGAAACATTCCCTTGATTTCTCCAATTTTCTTGAAGAGATCTCTTGTTTTTCCCATTCTATTATTTCCCTCTATTGCTTTGCATTGTTCCTTCAGGAAGGTCTCCTTATCTCTCCTTGCTGTTCTCTGGAAATCTGCATTCAATGTGGTGAATCTTTCTTTTTCACCTTTGCCTTTCGCTTTCCTTCTTTCCTCAGCTATTTGTAAAGCCTCATCAGACAGCCACTTTGCTTTCTTGCATTTCTTTTTCTTTGGGATGGTGCTGGTTGCTGCCTTCTGTAGAATGTCATGAACCTCCGTCCATAGTTCTTCAGGCACTCTATCAGCTCTAGTCCCTTAAATCTATTCTTCACCTCCACTGTATATTCATAAGGGATGTGATCAAGGTCATACCTGAATGGCCTAATGGCTTCCCCAGTTGTCTTCAGTTTAACTCCAATTTTTGCAATGAGTAGCTCATGAGTAGACATTTCAGAGAGCTTTTGCCCGGCTTCATTTTGTTCTCCAAGGCCAAACTTGTCAGTTGTTCCGGTTACCTTTTGACTTCCCACGTTGGCATTCCAGTCCCCTATGATGAGTAGAACATCTTTTTTTGGTGTTAATTCTAGAAGGTTGTAATGTATTGAGTGACGAGACGTGTTGAAGGCAACATACTTTATTGGCAAGTACATCACAAGAGAGGGACACGCGGGCCACAGATCTTGATTGGCGGAGCGTCTTAGCGAGCTACATCTGGGGGCCCATGGGCTTCCACTGGTTGCCTTTGTAGCGTTCGCTATGTTGTAACATTAAGACTTAATTGCAAGACATAACAAAGGTGTTGTAGATCTTTATAGAACTGGTCCACTTCAGCCTCTTCTGCCTCAGTGGTTGGGGCACAGACTTGGATTACTGTGATATTGAATGGTTTGCCTTGGATACAGACCGATATCATTCTGTCATTTTTGAGATTGTATCCCATTACTGCCTTCTTCACTCTCTTGTTAACTATAAAGACCACACCATTTCTTCTACAGGACTCTTGCCCAGAATAATAGGTGTAGCGATCCTCTGAGTTAAATTCACCCATTCCCGTCCATTTTAGTTTGCTGATTCCCAGTATGTCGATGTTCGGTCTTGCCATCTCTTGTTTGACTACATCCAGCTTACCTTGATTCATAGATCTTACATTCCATGTTCCAATGCAGTATTGTTCTTTGCAGCATCGGACTGTTCTTTCATCATCAGACACATCCACAGCTAAGCGTCCTTTCGGCTTTGGCCCAGCCACTTCACTCTTTCTGCAGTTACATGTATACGATAGGTTATCTATTTTCTTTATGAGTATATATGATCAATAGCCACTAGGTGGCAAGCACTACCAAAGTTGAATGTTGGCAGTCCCCGGTCTTATGTGATATGTATGGGGGTTTCAGACTGTGATACATCTTGCTGATCACCAAGGGCAATTCCTGCACTTAGATTTTATGTTTTTATAAGAGAAAGCAAGAACCACCAAAATCAAAGTGTCACTTAGGCCCACAAATTCTTTTTATCTGCAGCTATAATGAAAAGGCCCAATTTGGCATGATATCAGGAGATCTGTGAATAGATCTCTCTTTTAAAATAAAGGTTAAATAGCAGTTGCAGGGAAGGAAGAGACTGATTTAGACTGGGGACATGATATTGGGGGAGGCTTGGAAAAAACACATTTCCCTTCTGCCATTTTCAAGACTTCACCCTGCCCCTTCAGAACAGCTATTTGCCTCATTGAGGGGAGGTGACACAGGAAGGACATGTCTCACTGTGTATTGCATTTGGGCAATGGCTTATCTTCTGGTTATTTCCCACACTGCTCAACCCACCTGCATGAGACATTGCCTTGGACTGAGTTAGGAGGAAATGAAATTGGTTGTAAAAATAATCAAGAAGCTGACCTTCTTTCACAACAGAAGTTGTAACTGTAGGAAGATGAAGTTCTTTTTAGACATAGCTGAAGGTAAAGAACCCTGCCCTACTGTAGGGACTACTCTAGACTGCCACATAGGATCACTCAAGAGCTGCTATGTGTCTCATTGGGGAAACTGGTGTGTACTGAGAGGGCTACGTGAAACTTTCCCCATTTAGGCAATAGCAGCTCTCGAGGGCCTTATCAGGTCAGGAAAACAGTGAAAGGGCGAAGGCTTTAGGGTTGCCCATAGTAGGAGATGGGGGACATGGGCTCCTTATTGTGTGAGGGGCAGTGGTTTTGGGTTCCAGGCAATGATGTCACTTCTGGGATGACCCAGAAGTGTCATCATTGCATCGGCCTCGGGAGACATTCTAATACTTGCCCAGAAACTCCGTAGAGTTTTGGGGAGAGTGCTAGAACACAGTCTGGGTGTGATGCTGGCACTTCCATGTCACCGGAAGTGACATCATCATATGGTGATCAAGATCATCACAGCCCATTTGGTTGGCCTGCTTCCATCTGCTAACTAGATAAACAGTGGACTTTGGCGACAATTACCAGGAGTTTGCCTGCCATTAGAAGGCACCTGGTAAGCTTATTTAAGACCGCTCCTCCCACATGCCATCTTTCTGATCTGAATGGGGCCTGTGCATGACTGGAAATGAAGTTTCCACTTTTAATAGGGTTGCCAGCCTCCAAATGGGGCCTAGAGATCTCCCAATTTTACAACTGATCTCCAGCTAGCAGATATCAGCTTCCCTGGATAAAATGGCTGCTTTGAAGGGTGGACTCTATGGCACTGTACCATGCTGAGGCCCCTCCCCTCCCCAAACTCCACCCTCTACTGGCTCCACCCCCAAAGTCTCCAGGTGTTTTCCAACACAGACCTGGCAACTCTATTCCATCACCGGAATTCTCAAACCACATCTGTCAATACATCTGTTAATACCCCGCATGTAGACTTTGTAACACATAAATAGGCCATCAGCTCCACAGAGATGTACAGTTGTGCTAAATGCAGTTTCATATAACACAGTATGGTGTTCTGTAAATACATCTAAACCATTTTGAAACAAAAGCCAAATGTTATAAATATTTCCAATATGTATTTTATACCCTGTTTTAAAAATAACAACTGTGTCCCAACGAATGAACAAAGCATGAAAGATCAGGCAGGCAGTTATAACTCTGACAAAAATATTCTTTTCTTAAAAAAAAAACCTTGCTGTCATGCACACACAAGACAAAACAACATCTACCAGATTTTAATGTCTG
The DNA here is from genome assembly GCF_032191835.1 of Heteronotia binoei. Taxonomy (NCBI): domain Eukaryota; kingdom Metazoa; phylum Chordata; class Lepidosauria; order Squamata; family Gekkonidae; genus Heteronotia; species Heteronotia binoei. Next base: position 31,332,743 of record NC_083238.1, read on the forward strand.
TCTCCTTGGGCCCTTCAAATTACAGTCTGACCAGCATTAAGTAACAAGGCGAAGGCTTGCAAAATGGAATGGCAACATTTAGCAATGGATTCATGCCTAAATTGAAATCATTCCCTTGTTAATCTTAGCTTTCAGTTTCAGGCCAACAGACTTCCCTGAGCCTTATTAGGTGTAGTAGAATCCAAAATAGGAACTGAATAAAATAATTGAATGGGAAGATGGCATTGTCTAGGAGCCTCGCTTCCCTCTTTCTTTTTATTCTCTCCCTGGGGGGAAAGCTATTATCCTTCCTCCTGCACAAATCCAGTTGTTCCTCCTGGCAATCATGTAAATCTTTGGCATCTGTCTCACAGCAGAACAACAAGTCCAACCAGCAGGAAGTTTCTTGTGAGAGCAACAGGCAGCCATAAAAGAAGAGAAGCGCAAACAATCGCTCTCCAGCCGTTGCAGGTTTTTTTAAATTCCTTTGTTTAAGGACCATTGAAAACACTTATATATTCTGGAGAACAGACTGCCTCTGATAATCAGTTCTCAGAAAAATGAGTATCTGTTAAATCCTCCCATCTGAAGCCATTTCATTCCAAATCGCTAAATAGAAGGAATCTGAACCTATTGGTTTCTCTTATTTTTTAAAAAAATTAGTCATGCACACTACCTGTTGCCTTTTCCACACAGGTTATTTGTCTAGGGCTGGATGCTGTTGGGAAGTGGGGGGTTTCCTGCTTCCCTATAGCACTGCTGTACATTCGTGTACCTCTTGGGTTTCCCCTGGCTTTTCTCTGATCTTTTTCAAATCTGCTGAGGCTATCGTACTTTGGTCACATTATGAGAAGACAAGACTCACTGGAAAAGACAAAAATGCTAGGAAAAGTTGAAGGCAGCAAGAAAAGAGAGAGACCCAAGAGATGGATTAACTGAAGGAAGGAAGCCATGGGAGGCCCTCAGTTTACAAGATCTGAACAAGGCTGCTAACAAGCAGATGTTTTGGAGGTCATTAATTTGTAGGGTTGCCGTAAGTCAGAAGCAACCTGAGAACACTTAACACAGACACACACAACAAAGCTTGGATGGCTGTCATGCTGGCGGGATTTCCCAGTCCCACTCACAATAGCAGTCATTTTCCCTGCCCTGTGTCTTGGGTATGATTTGTTTAAAACTGTAAATCAATATATCTTATAGAGTTATATTGTTATGCCAGTTGCCAGTTTTAAATGTCCTTTAAACAGCCCCTCGGTGGTACAGGAGGGAACAGCTGCAGCATGTACTGGGGGAAGGGAAAATGTAGGAAAACTAACCATCTGGAACTGGAACCCCCTTTGCCACTGGCAACTGCAGCAACAATACAGCTTCCGAATGAGAGTGCTGCTGAGTGGAGCAGGTCCAACAGAACCCCACCCCAGAAACCATTACAATGAGTGGCCATTGTCAGACCTGTGCAACAAATAATTCATCAGGAAAAGGGCACAACAATGGCTTTTTGAGCCCATCCTCATAACCTGTAGAACTCCTCAGTACATTTTTATCCTTGAAGTCACACCGGCAGAGTAGTATGGAAGCTGTGACACTGTTAACTACTGTCTTTAATGGAGTGGCATATAAAAACAGGAGATTAGATTTCACTTCCTTGAAGTCCCCAAATATACACTTTTATAAGAGGACAGCTGCTATTTACTCATATGTGCAAAAATGATATACATAACTGCTATGACAACAAACCCTGTGCTGTATCCCAGAGAGACCCTGCTCTCTGAAAACTTTTCAGGCCCAGCTCTCTCCACTCAGCAGATTTCACAAGGGCTTTTTTGGTAGAAAAAGCCCAGCAAGACCCTATTAGGTCTCCCCACCCCCCTTATGCCACCAATGGTTCACACAGGGATTTTTTGTAGAAAAAAGCCCAGCAGGAGCTCATTTGCATATTAGGTCACACACCCATGACACCAAAGCCAGCCGGAACTGCGTCCCTGTGCATCCTGCTCAAAAAAAAGCCTTGGATTTCACTGAGTAGACTGGTAATTTCACTGGTAAGACACTTACCAGTGTTGATGTTTCTGCAACATCAACATCAATGTTTCTTTGCCAGGGTTCAATTTCCACAAAACTGATGCTATCAAATTGATGCTATCAAAGCTGCATCATGTGTACAATATGCATCATGTGTATACAAAATTTGAAATTTTGTTCTTATGAGTTTAAGAAATAATTTAATTTCTGTGTAGATATGTACAACATTTGACTTCAGTGACAAAATTATAGGGCATGCACCAAGCATGGACTTCAGCACATATTCTTAGTCTTTTTTTATTTTTTACCTCTGTACTAAATTGATAACTGCAGACATTGGGGAAAGGGTGACGGTTGCCTTAGGGCAACGTGACCATGTTAAGCCATTGAGCCATGTTTCCTCTCTCCGATATGTCCCTGATAATTTTAACATGCAATGGGACATCATCATGTTCACAGCCCCCCTCTTCCCCTTCAAGCAACAGCCCATGAAGGGCAGGAGTCTCTGAGCATGATGATGTCACCCCATGTGTCTTCTTTGAACCTTATGAGAGAACACATAAATTGGTGACATCCTCATATTGTTTGGGCCTTGGCACCTGCTCTTACTAGGGCTTCACTCTGTTGGGAATCAACCATGCACTTCCTTTTGTTGTTGTTGTTGCGCTTAGAATAAGATCTTGGTCAATACTCCATTGATTAACTATTACCCCCAATTACAGGATTAGAAGCAATTGAAGTTTTACTGCCGCTGTTCCCAGAGAGGTGCCTCTCCCCAGGCCATGGCAGAATTGAAGGAAGAATTATTTTTCTATACACTCAGTAGATAAGTTAACTGCATCTTAAAGAAGTAGGAGCTCAGGGTTTAAACCTGCAGGCTTAATGGTCCTGCCAGTAACTTTGTAAATACTGACTCCTGGTTTTCAACAAGTACTGATTTCCTCAGGCAACTTGCACTTGGGCGAGCCTCTGGAAAAAGCATCTGCAATATGAAGTACCTGCTTGTGTTTTCACTAAACAGAAATTTAAGTACATAAGCTGCTTGCTTCCATATAGTCAGGATTCTTATCCACCATCCCCACCACAACTTTTCCATTCCACACATATTTTGCAGTGCTTCCACATGGGCTCTCAGGGGTCATCATGGCTGCCATGGTGGTGACACCACTGCTTTTCATACATGCACTATAATGCTGTAAAGACTGTGCTTAAAATTATAATAGTTAAAAAGCAATATAGCATTATAGCACTATAGGGAAAGTTCTCTTGGTGGTGTTATAGCAATTGCAGATTTTTTTTATAACATTCCATTAATGCAACAGGAAAAATAGGCTTGCCAGCCCCCAGGTCCCAGCAGGGGATTCCCCATTCTGCAGGCTCCTCCATGCCCCAGCTGGCTGGCGGGGGGAAACCCTGCCCCAACAGCCACAATGTGCCTTTAAACCTCAACAGGCTTAAAATAATCTTGCAAGCTGCTTGTGTTTTGGACTCTGTGTGTGTGTGTGCCTTTAAATCTCAGCAAGAAGAAAGCTTCATGAGGGCAGGGTGAGTAGGCACAGCCAGGTGGCTCTTCTCGGTGAGTGTGTGATGCATGTGAAAAAGGAAGAGAAATGAGCACAGTCCCTTGGTTTGTTTTGCATTCATTTCAGAAGTAGTATGTTTAGTAAAATGGATACTAAAGAGTTAACTAGAACTTGATTATAGGATGGAGGAAAACTCCACCCCCTAGACAGCTCTTCTTTCATTTTCCTGTTAGTCTGAAGAAGTTGGTTGAAATACAGCAGGTGGTTACATTCAGCAACTCCCATGCGTAAATTGTCCCAGTGAGATCACAAAAGTATGTGCTTGAAAAAATGTTGATTTTGGCTGCTTTGTGAGTGTATGTGTGTTCACTTTCATTTAGTGGAAGTGCAGCTGGTGGGGGGATGCTGAAATTAAGACTATATTCAGGAGAACCGCACTGCTGTATTTTTATTTATTTATTATTTTTAATTATTATTTATTTTATTTATTTACTTGGGGGCTCCACCCCCAAAGTCCCCAGATATTTTCTGAGTTGGACCTGGCAACCCTAGCTAGGAAAATGGTGCCCATGAGGGACTGATGGGGGGAAACTAGTACTGATATGGATGAGATCTTTGCAGGGTAGGAAGATACACACCATTCTTCTCAAGTGGCATGCTAACATGCTTGAACTGCATTCCTTCAAAAAGACCAGAGTGAAGCAGGTTTGGGAAAGAGAGCTCTGAAAACAGAGAAAACCTGGAAACAACTCCATTATAGCACAATGTCTTGTGGAATTTCCTCCCCAAAAGCTTTCCACTTTGGAAGCCAGCGATGTGCTATAGGCTTTCACTTACATCTCCATTCTTAATTGGTCTCCTGATATCCATTGCAGTACTGTCACCTACTACTGAAATGCTACCAATGATTTGTTGTTTAAAAAAGGAAAATGTTCAAAGCCTCTGAGATTAGTTGGGTCAGAAATTATACACTATGCTTCATTACCATATTACTGGAATTATGCATAGTCTAAACATTGTGTTTCTCCTCTTGATGTATAATCACATCATGTTAAGATCTGATGGCAGAAGACTTAGCTAATTAGTTTTCGTCATCCTCAGCTTATGTTTACATTGCCTAGTTACTGCTGTAAATCTCATGCCAGTTTTTTTTTTTCCAGCAGAGTTTGACAAAGTAGTTAACCCTGTTTTGGCTAGAAGCCTCGGGGGGGGGGGAATTCTGTGCTGTGGCTTTGGATCTGTGTTCCCTGGGTAAGCCAGGTTGATCGTACTGTCCATCATGCAAATTACAATGTGCCATATCTGCAACCTTGTGCAGTTAGGCTATATGACTCCCACTGGCATCATTGCAAAAAAGCTTGTTTAATGTAGTGGTTAAGCGTGCAAACTCTTATCTGGGAGAACCGGGCCTGATTCCCCACTCCTCCACATACACTTGCTAATGTGACTTTGAGTCAGTTGCAAATTCTCACAGAGCTGTTCTGCTTAAGAGCAGTTTCTATCAGAGCTCTCTCAGCCCCACCTACCTCACTGGGTATCTGTTGTGGGGAGGGGAAGGGAAAGGAGATTGTAAGCCAACTCCTTCAGGTAGCAAAGGGTCTTCTCTTCCTCCTCCTCCTTTTGCTTGATGCATGCAACTTTCTTGTTTCTGTTTTGTCTTTTATTCCTCCGTGCCTTTGGTGCTTTCCCCTAGCTTTTGTCTAATGCCTACTACCATTATTGCAGATATGATTATGTATCTAGTATTAGCTATTCTTGATGTAGTTAGGTGGGATAGTAGTCTGAATATACATAGCTACACTTTATATCAGTATAATTGAAAATATTATTAGAAGTAATACTTTCAAATCCTTGTTAGTATAGCAACAATGTCAAGACAGCATGAAAGAAGTTTAATTTTAATGCCCACATGTCAAGAACATGTGAACACATGAAACTGCCTTATACTGAATCAGACCATTTGTCCATCCAGATCAGTATTGTCTACTCAGACTAGCAGCAGCTCTCCAGGGTCTCAGGCAGATCACCCACTAGCAGATCCTTTTAACTGGAGATGTCAGGGATTGAACCTGAGACCTTCTGCATACCAAACAGATGCTCTACCACTGAGCCACAGTCACTCCCATCTACAGGTATTAGGCTGGATCCTATGCAATGCCAACAGGAGTCCCTGGCAGAAGCGGCTCTTTCACATACAACATGGGCATTTCACAGCAGCCAAGCCTTTATGAAAATATCTAGTTTAGAAAGAGATTTATTTGACAAATATACATCCCCCCAGCAAAAGTCATTCCCATAATGAAGTATTACTAGTCGAATTTGTCAGCTTTCCCCTCACAGTTATTGGATGGGGAAGTGAGTAACAAAATTATAGCTCGTATCATGCCATATGCCCTGACCTGATTAGCCCAGGATAGCAGGATTTTGTCAAGTCTTGGGAGCTAATTGAGGTCAACTCTAGTTAGTACTTGGATGGGAGACCTCCAAGGAAGTCCAGGGTTGCTACACAGAGGCAGGCCATGGCAAACCGCTTCCAAAATTCTCTTGCCTTGAAAACCCTATAAGGTCACCATAAATTGGCAGCATCTTGAGGGCAAAAAATTAAATATATCAAGGCATATACACTGCAATATAATAACACTGCTGCTGTAGCCCTGTCTGTTTCTGGTAGATCTCCTCATCTGAGGATTGTCATATGATTGAGTCATGCCAGAGTATCAGCAGGACAATAATGAAGCTCCCATAATGAAGTATCACTTGTCGAATTTGCCAGCTTTCCCCTCACAGTTACAGCTCCCCTGTCATTTTTATACTAGCAACAAACCCTAGAATAAAATAAAGCCACTACCATGGATCCCAGGTAACAACAGGAGATCTAGGCAACTAGATTGGAATACCTAGCATGTTTCAAAGCAGTTATGTTATTACACTTCATTGTACACCATTGTTCTGTGAAAGCCTCTCAGATAAGCTTTTGCCCAGGAGATATGAAGGGAGCAAATGGCTTCAGAGCACTGCAAGGCTGAGGATCTCCAGTGCAGTATAAGTCCCCAATATTGCCCAAGATTAGTGGTCAAAGTTGTTCCCATCTAGCATTTCAGCTTCTACCTTCATGGCACTGGCTTGCAGAGTCAAACAGAAAGCCTATCTAGTGCCAATTACTTAATTTATTGTAAAGTACTGGGGTCGGCGCAGTAAGAGACCAGAGTCGGAGAGTGATTTCAGCAAGCTTTACTTCAGGAACACCAACACAAACTGAGCTCTATTCAAACCTCCCGCTCCTTTTATACAATTCTTGCCCCCTTCTGATTGGACCTTAACTATGTACATGGATTGGCTATTTACAGAGGCCTAAGGGCCTATCAGGGTACAGTATGAGCCTAGATGTTGATTGGCTACTTATGTTTCAATCCTTCCCCTGATTGGGCATGCTTAGGCCTTCTCTGGAACCCTGGTGTGGAGTACAAGCTTGGTTTGTTCAGCTTCCCTCCAAAAGTAACAGTTCCCTCCAAAAGTAACAGTTCTCCATTTGAACCTAGGACACAACACCCCTTCCCCCATAGTTCCAGCTATCAGGTGACATAGTCCTGGAGATATGCCGGAGGGCGGCGGTCTCGTGTCGAGCGTCGGAGCTCCGAGGGGACTGGGCGTTCTGACTCGGTTGGTGGTTCCGCGGCTGCAGAGCTGGAGACATCTGGGACGGCGGCCCCGGAAGACCTGGGTTCAGCTGCGCGGTCGGGGGTCTCCTCCTGCTGGGCCGAAGCGGGCTCCACGGAACCCTGTTCTGTGTCAGGCTCACGGGGACTTACGTTGTCCGGATCTGGAGCCTCTGACCTTGGCTCCCCGGCAGGCAGGCGACCACGGAGTTGGTCGATGTGTCGCCTCAGGAGATGTCCACCCTCCAAGGTCACTGCATAGGAGACCGGTCCTGTGACGTGGTCCACCTTTCCAGGGAGCCAGGCGGGGCCAGTGGTGGCATAGTTCCGTGCCCACACTGTCTCACCTGGGTAGAACCCTCTGGGGGCTTTAAGGTGTTCCGGCGCCGGTCGCCTGTCTGGGGCTCGGTCAGGGTGCAGCTTGTCCAGCAGGGTGGTGATGCGGCGGCCCATGAGGAGTTCGGCTGGACTGCGACCTGTGGAGGCGGTGGGTGTGGTCCGGTAGGCCATTAGGAAACACGCCAAGTCTTTTGGCCAGTCTGAGGGGCCCAGACGGTTCAAGGCCTCCTTTGCTGTGCGCACCATCCGCTCTGCCTGGCCGTTGGTGGCTGGATGAAACGGGGCAGAGCGAATGTGCCTGATGAGGTTCCTGGCTAAGAAGTCCTGGAACACTGCGGACGTGAATGCTGTGCCGTTGTCAGTGACGATGGTCTCCGGCAACCCGTGGGTTGCAAAGATGGCCCTCAGAGCCGTGATGGTTGCCTGCGATGATGGCGAGGGCACCTGGACCACCTCCAACCACTTGGAGTATGAATCCACTAGTATGAGTAGAGTCCGCCCATGGAAGGGGCCAGCAAAGTCCATATGCAGTCTTGACCAGGGGGTTTTGGTGGATTCCCATGGTTGCACTGGGCCACGTGGGGGGTCAGGCCTTGACACCTGGCATGTCGGGCACCTTTTAACCCAAGCCTCAATTTCTGCATCGAGGCCGGGCCACCAGACATAGCTTCGTGCGAGAGCCTTCATGCGGACTATGCCCGGGTGTGCCTCGTGCAGGGCTCTAAGCACTTGGTCTTGCAAGGGTTTGGGGATGACGACTCTGTTGCCCCATAGTAGGCAGCCTTTGTGGGTGGATAGCTCGTCTTTCCGGGCTGCAAACGGAGTAAATTCCGGCCCAGTCGAGCCCTTGGGCCACCCCCTCCCCACCCAGTCCAAGACACGGGAGAGGACTGGATCACGAGCGGAGCGGGCAGCAACGTCGCGGGCGAGCAATGGCCTGTCCGGAAGCATGTCCATCAGTAGGATCTGATGAGCCGGGGCTGGATCGGGATCCACGTCAGGCAAGGGCAAGCGGCTCAGGGCGTCAGCATGGCCCATTGCCTTGCCCGGGCGATGCACTAGGGTGTAAGTGTAGCCGGCTAGAAAAATGGACCAACGGAGGACCCGTGGGGACAACACCTGAGGGGTCTGCCGGTCTGATGCAAAGAGGCCCAAGAGGGGTTTGTGGTCCATATAGAGGGTAAAGGGCCGGCCGTAGATGTAATCATGAAATTTTTTGATGCCGGCCACAACTGCCAACCCTTCTTTGTCGATTTGGGCGTAGTTCCGCTCCGCCGACGAGAGGGTCCGCGAGTAGTACGCGATAGGGACTTCGGTCCCATCAGGGAGTCGGTGGCCCAGAACTGCCCCCACGCCATAAGGGGATGCGTCGCATGCAAGGACCAAGGGCAGGGTCTCGTCGAAATGGGCAAGGACGGAGTTGGACATCAGGAGGCCCTTGATATCCTGGAAGGCTTTAGCGTGCTGGCGGCCCCACGCCCAGGGTCGGTTCTTGTCTAGAAGCCGGTGCAGGGGTTCGGCCACCGCTGCCTTGTGGGGGAGAAAAGCATGATAAAAGTTTAGGAGGCCGAGGAAGGCCTGGAGTTCTTGCTTGTTGGTGGGCGCTGGAGCATCTCTGATGGCACGCAGCTTGGCGTCGGAGGGGTGGACCCCCTGGGCATCGATGGAGAACCCCAGGAATTCCACCCGATCCACGCCCAGGAGGCACTTCTCCCGTTTGACCTTGAGGCTGGCTGTTTCAAAACGTTGTAGGACTCCTCTAAGGCGGGCGGCGAATTCTTCAGGCGAGGCTGCAGCGATCAGCACATCATCGAAGAATGGAGTGACTCCGGGAAGTCCTTTTAAAAGAGAGTCCATGAGTTCCTGGAACAACCCCGGAGCCACACTCACGCCAAATTGCAACCGCTTTACTCTAAAGGCCCCCCGGTGGGTCACAATTGTTTGGGCGTTGGCCGTGGCCTCATCCATCGGCAGCTGTTGGTAAGCTTGGGCCAAGTCCAACTTGCCAAAAAATTTTGCGCCGGCTAGGGTGGCTAAAACGTGGCTGACGATGGGCACAGGGTATGCGTGGGCCTGAAGAGCCTTGTTGAGGGTGCACTTATAGTCTGCACAAATCCGCACTTCCCCACTGGGCTTGACTGGAGTCACGATGGGCGTTTCCCAGGCTGCGTGGGTGACAGGCTCTAGTATTCCCTGTGCAATCAGTTTATGCAGTTCCTCCTCAATTTTAGGCTTGAGCGCGAATGGAACTCGCCGCGCTTTAAGCCTAATAGGCCGCACTGTGGGGTCGAGGTGTAGTGTAACCGGGGGACCCGTGTAGCAGCCCAAGGTGCCATCGAAAACGGCCGGGAACTCTTCGCAAACCTTGTTAAAGTCCACTCCGACAGTCTTATTGACCCCCCTGATCTCTATTCCCAGGGGCTTGAACCAGTCGAGACCCAAAAGGTTTGTAAGGTGGTTCTTGACCACTAGCACTTGTAGCCGGCCCTTGAACCCCTTGTATTGGACTGGGACCGGGCCCACTCCCAAGATAGGCACCTTATTCTTCTGGAAGTCCACTAAGGTAAACCCCGGGTCCCTGAGACGAGGCCTCAGCCTGGTGGGGATTTTAAAAAATGTCTCTGCCGCTATAATAGATGATGCTGACCCAGAGTCCACCTCCATTTGGCAGGGCACCCCCCCGATCTCTACAGTGACCCGGATTTTGGAGGGCCTGACTGGCGAGGGTAGGTACTGTACCGGGTATTGGTGGGCGTGGAGAGCGTCGGTCTCGAAGTCTGGCTGGCCTTCGGAGTGCGCAGATCTTTGCGGGACGCGTGCTCGGGATGTGGATCTGCAGGCGCAGGCGATGTGGCCTTCCTTGCTGCAGAGTCGACAGGTGGCATTCCGGAATCAGCAGGTCTTTCGCTCGTGCTGGCCCCCGCAGCTTGCACATGCAGGTGGTGTCTTGTGTCTCATGCCCTGTGGGGTATGGGTGGTCTTCCTTCCTGCTGAACGATAGCCGGTTTGTAGAGCTTTGTCCTTGTCTGAGTCCTCTGTAGATGGTTCAGGGTTGATCTGGTGTGCCGCAGCCTGTCTTGTCAGCCGTGGCCCTGCTGATCTGCCCTTCTCCCAGCTGGTGGCCACATCGATTGCCTTTGTTAGGTCGCACTCGGAGAGGGACAGGAGTTTGTGTACTAGTTTTTCGTCCCTCAAGCCCCATACAAACTGGTCAAGAAGGGCTTCATTGAGGTCTGCGAAACTGCATCGGCTTGCCACCCGGCGCAGGCTTGTCAAGAACGCCATCGTGGTTTCGCCTGCCTTCTGTGTCCTTTGTCGGAAGTCCCAGTGCCGGGTGAGCTTGGTTGGCTGGGGCTGGAAATACTTCTCCAGAGCGCTGATGATGTCGTCCACCGGCATCTCTGAGAGCTTCCTGGGTTGGAGAAGAGCCCTGGCTAAGTCCACGGTCTCCGTGCCACACGTACTGATAAGCAGAGCTCTCTGCATGGTAGTCTCTGTAATCTTCTGGAAGGTCAGGTATGACTGGAAGCCTTCGACCCACGAGTCCCACAGCTCGGGGCGATCGATGCTAAAGGGCTGCAGGAGGTTAGCTGAAGCCTCCATTCTTGGCAGCATGTCTGGGCGGCTTGAGAGATGGGGTGTGCGCAGAGCGGAGGTGCGGACCCAGATGGCTTGGATTTAGCCACCTTTCCGTGTTCCTGGTTCTGTTGCTGGTTCTTACTGGCATCCCACCTTCGTCGCCAGTGTAAAGTACTGGGGTCGGCGCAGTAAGAGACCAGAGTCGGAGAGTGATTTCAGCAAGCTTTACTTCAGGAACACCAACACAAACTGAGCTCTATTCAAACCTCCCGCTCCTTTTATACAATTCTTGCCCCCTTCTGATTGGACCTTAACTATGTACATGGATTGGCTATTTACAGAGGCCTAAGGGCCTATCAGGGTACAGTATGAGCCTAGATGTTGATTGGCTACTTATGTTTCAATCCTTCCCCTGATTGGGCATGCTTAGGCCTTCTCTGGAACCCTGGTGTAGAGTACAAGCTTGGTTTGTTCAGCTTCCCTCCAAAAGTAACAGTTCCCTCCAAAAGTAACAGTTCTCCATTTGAACCTAGGACACAACATTTATTATCATGAAATACTACTTACTAAACTGTATATTTATTATGGCCAGGGCTTTTTTTGTAGCAGGAACTCCTTTGCATATTAGGCCACATATCCCTGATGTAGCCAATCCTCCTGGAGGTTACAGTAGGACCTGTACCAAGAGCCCTGTAAGCTCTTGGAGGATTGGCTACATCAGGGGTGTGTGGCCTAACATGCAAAAGGAGTTCCTACTACAAAAAAAGCCCTGATTATGACAATTTTCCAAGTACTCCAATATATTATGTCAATTTTCCAAGTACTCCAATATTTGCTATGGTCTACTGACAGCATTGCAGGAGGCCCTGCCTTCAGCCTTTGACCATGTAACTTAGGGCCAAACTAGATTAGACATCTCATCATTTTGAAGGGTGAGTGCCCACCAGGAAATTCTTTTTAACAGCACTTTGGGGGCCCAGATCTTATTGGGATCACAGCAGCACGTAGAAAGGAGGGGTATCTGCCTTCCTTCTTGCATGGTTTTTCCCACAAATGGCAACAGGGGCATTATTTACCAACATGCCACATGGCACCATTTTGAGTTAGAAAAACAGTGTGGGAGGAGGCAAAGGCCTTTCCTTCCGTACCATGGCGGTCCTGGACAGCATTGGGCCCTCACAGCAAACTCTCATCTACTTTGACCCTCAACCCTACATAAACAGGTGGCTCCATTACAAAAAAAATATTTTTCCCTACAAGCAAAGGCAAAGAAACAGTACTTTTTGTCATAACATATTTTATTACAACCATTATTTTTTACACATAACAATCAGATAGGATAATAAAATCAGTAAGCATGACCAGTACAAAACTATCAGTAGATACAGTGCTATTATATATATGTCATAAATTTATATTAAAACAGAAAGTAGAGAAGAAAGAAGAGAAAAGAGAAAGAAAGAAAAAAAAGGACTCTTCAGCTTTTCAATAAAGAAAATGTCTTCTAATTATATCTGGAATTTCCCCTTGAGAGATGAGGTATTCTAAAATTGGGTTCCATACATATTCAAATGAAGTATCTCAGGAAAGATTTAACTTTTTTTTTATTTGCTGTGATTTTGCTCATGATATATGTTCCATAATGTTTTGTGCCAAATCATTAAGGATGTTTTTTTCTCGCTTTTCCACAAGAGGGCTATTGTTGCCTTTGCTGCATAAGTAATAGGATTGCCAAATCCAATTCAATAAATATCTGGTGATTTTGGGGGAGCAGCCAGGAGACTTTGGGGGTGGAGCCAGGAGCAAGGGTGTGACAAGCATAATTAAACTCCAAGGGAGTTCTGGCCATCACATTTAAATGGACAGCACACCTTTTAAAATGCCTTCCTTCCATAGTAAATAAGGAAGGATAGGGGCACCTTCTGTTGGGGCTCATAGAATTGGACCCCCTTGTGCAATCATTTTGAAACTTCGGGGGTATTTTGGGGAGAGGCACTAGATGCTATACTGAAAATTTGGTGCCTCTACCTCAAAAAACAGCCCCCCCCCAAAGCCCCCGATACCTCCAGATCAATTCTCCATTATACCCTATGAGAATCAATCTCCATATAGGGAATAATGAAGTGCCCTGCAGACATCTCCCCCACCGTTTCTGAAGCGAGGGATTGGCATCTCTACGCACAAGCTGCTGCCAACTTCTTCAAAGTAATACAGACACACCATCCCAAGAGGAAGCCTTTCAATCAGCCTCCGGAGGTGGAAAGTCACATGTTGGCTGTGGGGGCGGGGCTTCCTCCTGCTGGCCAGCTGACTGGGGGCGGGAAGGAGCCTGGGAAAGCAAGAGAACCCCCACTGGGACCTGGGGATTGGCAAGCCTAATAAGTAAGGATTGTTATAGTTTTGTGTGCAATAGGAGAGAGTATATCTTCAGATCTTAAATTTAATAATATTGATTCTGGAGAGATTTTTAAGGTATATCCAGTAATAGTTTTTATTTTTTTAGCTATTAACAACAGGATTTCTTAATTATTGGGCAGTTTATCCAGCAGTGCAAATAAGTACCAATTTCATTACATTTTTTTCCAACACTTTGGTGCAGAGAGTTTAATATATGTGATATTTGCTGGGGAACATAGTACCAAAATGGTAATATTTTCAAAGTTTGATGTCTCAGTTCTAGGATAGAGGAAGTGCTTGTGGTATCATTCCAAACTGATTCCCACTTTTCAGAAGTCAAAGTAGTTTTGCATAATGTTTGCCATTTGTTCTGGTAGGTTAATGGTTTTTCTTCAGTGAGGATAAGAATAGATTGATATATTTTAGATAATGTTCCTTTCATATGAAAAAGAGCTGAATGTAACCTCTTCAAAAGGGGTTAAAGATTGTCTTATCAAAATCGGTAGTTTGAGTCACACAAATGCTTAATTTGAAGATATTCCAGCCATAAAAGCTGGGTTGCTAAGTTTAAAAAAAAAGTTAGTTTCTAGTGTAATGTTTTCTATTATTTTCCTGTTCAAAATTAAATCATTCAGAATAGTTATACCCACTTGGTGTCATCTGGGAAATGTTTGTGGTTCTGCAGTCGGTGGATACCAAGATTGGCCTATAAAAGAGGAAAATCTAGAGATGCTTGGGAGTAATTTGAGTCTCATATTGTCCCAATTATTAGAGAGTCCTTAGAAATGCAGGGCCTGTAAGACCGAATTGTTTAAACAGGCTTTTGCGGTCTAATTGAAAAAGGGCTGCCACCGGACATCCTACAGAATGCTGGCGATCATAGTCAAGAAGTCAATACCGCCTATACTGGACTGAAATAGCGCTATAGAATGGTTTTAAAGTTGATATGTAAATTATGGTTTTATATGTTTTATTGGACTGATTGTTTTTATAATATTGTAAGCCGCCCTGAGTCCGCTTGCGGAAAGGGCGGGATATAAATGGAAAGTAATAAATAAATAAATAATGTGTCTTGTATCACTTCAAGTGGTCTTTCAGAATGTTATTGCCATATCACATCTTGGATATAAAAAGGTGACAGAAGTGATGACAAAATATGGACCCAGTCAGGTATGTTTTCTTTTCTAAGCATTATTGTTATTTTATTGTGATGCTTTGAAGTAGTTCAGCAGGGATGGGTATTGTATGCCACCTTTTGTTATCTTACGACAAAGTGTATTAAAATGTATCCTGTAGCGTTTGTGGGCCCATAAAAATTATTTAAGGTATTTTGCCATATGTTAAGATATTTATTGGGGATATGGAGTGGAAAGGCTCTAAATAAAAATAAAAAATTTTGGAAGAAAAAATGATTTTATAAGAAGATATCGCTCTATCCAAGAGAAGGGAATTTCCCCCCATTTTTGTATTTGTTGGTTTAGTTCTTTTTGCCTGGTTAGATAGTTTGTTTTGAACAAGTCATTTAGATTAGCTGATATTTGAATACATAAATATGTTATTTGTGATAGAGACCATTGAAAATTAGAGATCTGCTTAAGATCCATTTGTTGATCATGATTTAAGTTTATAGGCATCAATTTAGATCCCAGTAGGCAGCCGTGTTGGTCTGAAGCAATAGAACAAAGCAGTAGACAAGTGCACCTTTAAGACCAACTAAGTTTTATTCAGAATGTAAGCTTTCATATGCTCTTAAGCAGACTTCATCAGACAAATGGGAATGGATGCAGCAATTCTTAATATAAGTGTGCAGTGTGGAATCATGGGAATGTTTTTAGCAGATTAAAAGAATCACAAATAGGATCTGTGTTTGTTAATGTAGGACAAAACAAAGTTGAAAAAACACTAGGTGATAAAAAGCAGACTGCTGTCGTGGGGGTGCCATAAATCTAAGTAACATTCTGGCTTTGTTAGTTTAAATATGCCCTCTATTTAAATTAACAAAGCCAGAATGTTACCTAGATTTATGGCACCCCCACGACAGCAGTCTGCTTTTTATCACCTAGTGTTTTTTCAACTTTGTTTTGTCCCACACTAGCAAACACAGATCCTATTTGTGATTCTTTTAATCTGCTAAAAACATTCCCATTGTTCCACACTGCACACTTATATTAGTAGTAGTAGTAGTAGACCTTTATTGGCATTGATATAAGAGTACAGTATACTTTAAAACCGACAGTAACACTATAAAATATAGTAAAACCTTAGAAAAACCAGCAAAAGTTAAATGACATAAAATAGCTGTGGGCTCTACATGAGTAAAAGCCTCTCTGATTTGGATCGCAACCTGTAAAAAGCAAGCCACGTGAGTGGTGACAAAGTTGTGTTTCCCGTGGAGTAAAAAGCGAACTTTAGCATTGACAGAGAGGCCTTGATGGTCAAAGAGCAGAGCATCTAAGTATCTTGCTCGTGGACTGCTATAGAAAGGGCAGTCCAAAAGAACATGAGAGACCGTTTCGATGACTCCTTGGCTACAAGGGCATCGTCTAAGATTGCGGGGGATTCTGTGGTATCTTCCAGAGCGGATGGCCGATGGTAGTGCATTAAATCTGGCCAGCATGAAAGCTCTTCTTTGGTGAGGATCAGTTAAAAAGAGGAAATAGGGAGCTAAAAACCCAGGAGTCAGGGATAAACCCAAATAGCTTGGGGAGCAGGTTTTCTGAGCTGCCTCAGTTAGACGTTGCAACTGGATATCTAGTAATCTGCGTTTGATGGATTGGAATACCGCAGGAGCAGAGGATAGATAAAATGCATCCAAGGAAATTCCTATGGATGTAATTTTCTTTTGGATCAGGGTCAACCATTTGGATGCATGATGGTCCATCAGCATCAAAAAGGTGAAAGAGTTCTGATCAGAGTTAAATAAAAGGCGCAGCCAAAACTTAAAGGTCAAAAGCCAGGCACGAGTTTCCAGCAACAACAGTCCAGTTTCCATGCAAATTGCAGCATAAGGAACACAGTTGGGTAATCCCAGTATTTTCCTCAAAAAAAGGGATTGTAGGCCTTCGGTGGTGTGATCGAAGGCGCTGATCCATATGGGAGCACCATATAAGAGTTGGGGGCTAGATTTCGCATTGAAAGCTCTTAGGGCCATGGGGACATATCGGTTCCCTTTCAGATAAAAAAAACGGGCAATAGCCAAGGCACTAGTTCTTGCCACTGTTAGAGCGCACTTGCGATGGGTTGCCCAGCTTCCATTGTAGGAAAAATTAATCCCCAGATACTTGGTAGTTTTAACCTGTTCAATAGGGTTTCCCTGGACTGACAATAAATGTTGCTTCCAAGATCTAGAGAAGACCAAAATCTTTGTTTTCCCATAATTGAGGGACAACTCGTTGTTATTAAGATAGGTCATAACTTGGCATAATTGATGCCTCAATCCAATTTGGGAACATGACAGTAAGACGGCATCATCCGCATATAAAAGGATGGGAACATGACGGTGAGCAATTTTAGGGGCATGCCCATCGATTGCATATAAAACAGAGGCAAGATCATTTAGAAAAAGATTAAAAAGTGCTGGTGCAAGGATACAGCCCTGTTTCACACCCTTGCAAATTGGAATTTTGGAAGTTAGATTTCCCTGAAGGTTATACTTAACTTGACAGGTGGTACATGTATACAATTTTTTGATCAAGGCAAGCAATCTGGGATCCATGTTCATCCTGGCCAACTTAACCCAAAGCAACTCTCTGGGTATTGAGTCAAACGCCGCCTTGAGGTCTAGAAAGGCAGCGAAGAGTTTGTTGCCAGATTTCCCACTGTATTTAGAAACTAGGTGAGATAAAATGACACAGTGGTCAAGGGTGGATTTACCATGGCGAAACCCTATTTGTTCTGGGCCTAGTATGTTGTTTGTTGTCAGTTATATTAAGAATTGCTGCATCCATTCCCATTTGTCTGATGAAGTCTGCTTAAGAGCATACGAAAGCTTACATTCTGAATGTAAAACTTAGTTGATCTTAGTTGATCTTAAAGGTGCACTTGTCTACTGCTTTCTTCTAAGACATCAATTTAGATTTCATTTGATTGACCAAAAGTCCAGAGATTTCTCCAAATTCTTGTAGAACTGATTGAAGTGCTTTAGTAGATTCAATAGGAGGGGAAAGTAATAATAACATATCATCTGCAAATAAAGTTAATTTGTATTCTTTTTTTGGCCAATAAATATACCTTTAATTAGCAGGGATTGTCTAATTTGAGCAGTGAGTGGTTCAATAGAAAGGGCAAACGAAAGAGAGGAAAGGGGACAGCCTTGCCTGGTCCCTCATTCTAAAATAAAGTTTTGTGAATATTGTGTGTTGATTCATAGTGAAGCCAATGGTGATTCATAAATAGCATTAATGGCTGTTAAAAAATTCGTTCTGAGGCCCATTTTTAAAATAAACGTTTTAAGGAATGGTATTTCCAATGAATCAAAAGCTTTGGCTATATCTAATGATAGCAATATTATTGGCAATTTTCTATTCTTTGAGGCCTTAATGAGATTAATGACCTTATGTGTATTATCAATCAAGTCTTTTCCTTTTATAAAATCTACTTGATCTGGTGATATATAATCTTGGATAATCTTATTTAATCTTTTTGCCAAGGAGGCTGTAAAAATCTTGAAATCAACATTTAATAAAGAGATGGGTCTAAATGAGGAAGGAATAGTCATATCTTTTTGTGGCTTCGGTATAACTATTACAATGGCTTGCTTCCAAGTAGGAGGTAAGATGCCCTCCATTAAAATATGATTACATGCATTCAATAATGGGTCAACTAATTCTAAAGCAAAAGATTTATAGAAAGATGTGGTGAAACCATCAAGTCCTGGAGCTCTGTTAACCTTAAGAGAACGGATTGTATCTATGAGTTCTTGTTTAGTAAGTAATTTATCTAAGAAGTCTCTATGTTCTTGCTTTAAAGGTTAGGGGCTAGTGTTTCTTAAAATATTATTCTATTTTTAGTTGTGTAGGAGCAGTAAAAGTATACAGATCTTTATAGTAATCATGAAAAACCTGGCAGATTTGATCTGTTTTAATTAATACTATAAAAATAAGGCTGGAAAATTAGTAATCATCCTATTGGACCAAGATTGTTTAGCTCTTTTTGCTAAATATTGCAGAAATTTTGGTAAGTTATGCCAAAACTCTTGTTTAAGTGTAAGTAAATCTTTTTGAATTTTATCAATTTCCAATATTTCCAACTGTCTGTGTTTTGTTAGCAATTGTTTATAAATTGATTTGCTACAGGTTTTTTTTAATGTTTCAATTCTAAAAGTTGAATAGCTTTCATTAACTCTTCTCTCATATGTCTTTTCTGTTTGTTTATATAGGAAGAGTTTGGCCTTTGAGGACAGGTTTGAATGCGTCCCATAGAAGAGCAGGTGAAATATTTTCTGTAGAGTTTTCCTTAAAGTAGTTTTTAATCTGTGAAATTAATTCTTCTCTAAATTGTTGATTTGATAATACATTTGAATTAAATATTCAATGAAATCCTTGATTGGTGTCTGCCTATAATTTTAAGGTTGTCTCCACCCAGGCATGTTCACTCCATAATTTATAGCCTATTTGAGAAGAAATCAGATGTTGAAACAATCCAGCAGAGAAGAACATAATCTATATGTGTATGTACAGAGTGTCTAAAAGAAAAAAAAAGCAAAGTCCTTCTCACTAGGGTGTAAAAGACTCCAATAATCTACCAATCCGTATTCTGTCAGTAATGAGATTAGTTTAATATTCTTTTCCCTTCTTGCAGGTCGTTTTCCAAGTGGGTAAGTTCTGTTTAGTCGATAATTTGCTATTAAATTTAAATCACCTCTGATTATACATTCACCTTCTTTAAAATTGTCTAAGAATGGTACTTGTTCTGTGGTGGGGCATAGATGGACCCTAGTGTTATTTTCTGATTTTCCAACACTCCCTTTATAAATAAAAAATGTCTTTTGTAGTCCCTAGAAATCTCTTGCTGCTGAAATCGAATATTTTTTTATAGAAGAATAGCTACTGGTCTGGATTTTGACGTCCCATATGTTTGGTATTGATGGTTGAACCAATTTGTTTTAAAAATCAATTTACCTGTATCTTTTAAGTGGGTCTCCTAAAAAAAAAGAATATCCAGATGCAGTTTCATTAAATTAGAATATACATGTTTACATTTGATACAATTGTTAAGGCCTCTTATATTCAGAGAGCAAATTTTGGATTGTTGCACCATATTTAAAAAATCTAGATCAAAATAATGATGATGATATCAATTTAAGTTTGCAGTTTAAGAATGTTAATAAATATTAAGTAGATTTTATATTTATATAAAAATATTTTAAATAAAGCACTATAAAATAAATTGTCCCAAAATTCTGATCTAAGTTATAGTAAACTTACTATTAATATTTACTAAAAATAAATGTGTTGTATATTGAATGACTGGTCACACAAAAGAAAAATATACACACTGTACTCTAATATTACTTCTTATCATAACTATTTTATGTATCTATACTCCTGTCTTAAGCTATCTAAATTTAAACCTAGCTAATCTATCTATCTATATACTCTAAAACTAAGATCTGTCTTAACTAATGACTCTCTAACTTCCTAATTAAATAACAATAATGGTTTTTCTACTAAATCTTCCTAACTTATCTATTCCTTACTCTCTAAAAAAAATACTACCCTATGGCACCTGAAAATAGGAGAGTGAAATTGTATTTTCACTACCAACTCTGGGTAACACACAACAATGGGGATTAAGACCTCAAAAAGTTAAATATCACATGTCTCTCCTACTACCAACAATATTAAAGCTAATACAGAGCAATAGCTTTTATAAACAGTTATAAGAGCAAGAGAGAAAAGACAGAAAAAGAAAGTAGCCGAAAAATATATAGCTGTTCATTTCACTGCAAGATTTGATGAGGAGGGAACAGGAATGCTACTGTTTTTGTTCTTTGGGGGTGTAGATTGTTGAAACAGCTTCCTCTTAGTGATTTTCTTTGAGATGTCTGATGGTTCCTTCAAGCTCAGTTTTTTGGGTAGCTTCAAGTCAGAGTCTAAGTCTTTAGCTTGCAATGTCATGCCATTGTGTAGGATTTGCAGGGTGGTCGGTTCTGCCCATTTATATTTCTGGTGAGCTTGCTGCAGTTGCTGGATAACTGGTTTGAGTTCATGTTGTTCGGTGATAGCCTCTGAAGGTCGGTCAGGAAAGGTTTCGATCTTTATATCCTTATACTGAAAAGAGCCTCTTTGTCTTGCCTCAGAAAGGATTTTGGATTTAACTCTAAAGTCCAAGAAAGATACAACAATATCTCTAGGTCCTTTTCTGTTTGGATTAAAAGGAGCACCCGGTCTATATGCTTTTGTTACAATCGGTATTACTTCATCTTCTAGCTTTAATTCCTTTGCAAGCCACATTGCCATAAATATCTGGAGCTGATTCATTTCTGGCTGGTTCTCAGGAAAGCCTCTAAACTTTATATTATTTAGTCTCAGTTCCATTTCCAGGTATAATATTTTATTTGCCATACTCTCAGAGTCCTTTCGCATAAGCAGATTTTCTTCCTGTAGGGTTTCAGCTAGAGTCATTGCAGACTCCACTGTTTTCTAAGGTAGTCTTTATTTCAGAGAGTTGGTTCTGTATTGGTTCAAAGAGACTTTTTATTTTGGTAAGAAGATTGAATTCAAGTTCATTTAAGTCTGCTTTTGTCAAGGGATCAGTATCTTCTGGTTTTTCCATAGTTCTGGCAGCCATTTTAACTCTGCTATTTTAACCACCCTCCTCTTGCATCTTTAGAACTTTAGGTAAGAAATAGGTGCTTACCGGCCACATTTTCATGTCTGAGTGCTGCAGAAGAGTCATGGTTTTGATTTCTTTTGGTTTTTTGCCCATAAGATGCTATTGTCACCGTTTTGGGGTATTTTTGTGTTGGTTTTGGGGGAAGCTAGCTCTCTAGGCATCCATCTTCGCCCCACGCAATGCCATGCCCCCAAGAAACAGTACTTTTATACTAGTTAATTATTAGGAAAGAAGGTTAAAAGGTAAAGATAATATCATATGGAACCCAAACCTAAATACTTGAGCAGATACATCTGCTATTGATGCCTGCATATATAAAAGATGCCTACATCTTTTTCAATTCCACTGAGACTATTCAACTTTGCAGCTATCGAGCAGATGACTGTATGGAGGCCCAGGTCACTGCAGTTGCCAAGTCAGCCTTTTACCATTTTTGGCTGATCAGGCAGGTGGTTCCTTATCTCACCTCTCAGAATTTATCTACAGTGATCCATGCAACGGTCACTTCCAGGCTGGATTATTGTAATTTGCTGTATGCTGAGCTGCCCTTGAACCTGACCCAGAAACTACAAAATGCAGTGGCACTGGCATGCCTGCTGATGGCGACATCTGTATGGGCAACACATTCAGCCAGTATTAGGTCAATTGCACTGGCTGCCAATCGAGTACCAGAACCAGTTCAAGGTTTTGATATTGACCCTATGCAGACAGGGATCAACATTCCTACAGGACTGTCTCTCCCTGTATGTGCTGCAGAGATCTTTACACTCCAAACAACATCTCCTGGCAGCCCTCAGCCCGAAAGATATCTGCTTAACCTCAATCAGGGCCAGGGAATATGCTCCCCATTGAAATTAGGGACCTATGGGATTTACTACAGTTCCTTAGGGCCTGTAAAATGGAGCTGTTTTGCCAGGCCTTTGGTTGAGGTGGCTGTCGTCCAACCATGGCCTTTCCTGCTTGCATTGCCCACATTGCTGCACTGTTTACAACGCTAGTTACAAGTTGCCCTGTTTATTGAGACAAACAGAGCACTCCTGTCTAGAACTACTATATCTCCTGCCCTTCATGGGAGAGACTGGAGTGAGGCTAACCCTGGGCTGCTTGTCATTAGTTCCTTCACTGGGTACCTGCCTCTGCCTTATTCCTCCTTCTCTGATCCCAGTGCTCTAGGGGAAGACTCTGTGGTGTGGGACCTGGGCACGGCTCCTGCAGTGTCTCTAGGTCATAAGGTCACAAACTGGGTTGTTGGCCTCCTCAAGTGGTTTCTGGTCTGTTGGTTCTCTGGCGACAGAGTCCATCAAGTGGGTGGGGATCAATGAGTCCACCAGCAGAGCATTCAAAGATACCTGAACCTTGGAGATCTCAGGGCCTGAAAGGGACTTATCATCCAAAAATTCTGCCTCAGTGGAACTTTCCAGATTTATTATTTTGTTTGTAATATAATATATACATAGATACTAGATATATGCTGCTGCAACATATCTTACGGCCAGCTATACAGGTTGTTTTAAAGGATTAAAACTACTAGATCAAGATACAGATACATATATACCAGGCATATACCACTGCAATATATCTTAGGACCAGCTGTCTTGAGTTTCAAATATTATCTGATAAAGTGTAGTTAGCATGGCAAGAATTACTGATCTGATATAAAACATCTTGGATATATTCCATATGGGTGTTATTTACAGTGTATTTTCATTGTTGGTTAAATTACTTGTCAGTTTTCTGACATATCAATTAGATTATGACAGATCAGCTTCATTTGATGAGAAGCAAATGTTCATATTGTGATTGCTTACTTAAACAAATTAGTTTGGATTAAAAATGAAATATTGGCAGTGGCTTGCATTTAAAGTACCAGTGAATAACAAATGACAAAAGTTAAACTCTTTTGCATATACTAAGTTCAATCGAAATCAATGAGATGTCTAAGGGAACAATTTTAGATTAGGAAGTATAAAGTCAGAGGAACTGTTAATGGTATGACTTCTGAAAGGCCAAATTCATAGCCGTAAACATGATCTAGCCAAAATTGAGCACATTTCCTCTCCCTCTTCAAGCAAGGGAAAAGTGACCTCATTTAGCCCCAGTGATTTTGCACCCAAATCTGACTGGCTACTCTCACATCATGACATTTATTAAGTGATCCCTAATTGCCTGGGATCACTCAGGTAGCTAATTCAGACAAGGGGAAAAATGTCACTAAAGCAGCAGAAGAGGAAATGAGCCACATATAATCTCAAACAGTAGCAAGCAAGGCACTATTTAGGGTCTTTTCAGTGAATGTCTCACAACATCCCAAGTCCCCTTTTGCTCGGAAATTTTTGACAACACAAACAGCTCTGATAAACACACATTCTTCTATGCCAGCTGTAGTATTCAACAGGAACTGGTGTATGAGCTAAAAAGCTCTTGTAAAATGGATTGTAAAAACTGGTGTGATGAAAGAACAATCACCCAAGATGTTCCAAAGGGGATCTAAATTACTAGTTTAAATATCAGCAGGGAGTCCTACTGATTTCAGATGCCAGGGGACCCAGCCCAATTGATTACTGGGATGGAAAGGTATTATTAGCTGCTTTAAACAGAGTCTTGGATGGGAATGGATTCCTCATAAAAAAGGTTATTTTCTTGTTTGATGTTTATTCACATTTCGAGAGCCTTTTAAAATTCGGATGAGTGGACATGCTAGTAAAAATGTTGTGGACTTATTTGTAAAGTATAATATATATCATTGTTATCATGGCCAGCCCTAGACTGTCTGGCACCCTAGGCAAGGCTAACTTCTGGTGTCCTGCACTGCACTGATAATGTCACCAAGTCATAAGAACATAAGAGAAGCCATGTTGGATCAGGCCAATGGCCCATCCAGTCCACAGTGGCAAAAAATTTTATATATACACACACACTGTGGCTAATAGCCACTGATGGACCTCTGCTCCATATTTTTTTCTAAACCCCTCTTGAAGGTGGCTATGCTTGTGGCCGCCACCACCTCCTGTGGCAGTGAATTCCACATGTTAATCACCCTTTGGGTGAAGAAGTACTTCCTTTTATACGTTTTAACCTGTCTGCTCAGCAATTTCATCGAATGCCCACGAGTTCTTGTATTGTGGGAAAGGGAGAAAAGTACTTATTTCTCTACTTTCTCCATCCCATGCATTATCTTGTAAACCTCTATCATGTCACCCCACAGTCGACGTTTCTCCAAGCTAAAGAGTCCCAAGCGTTTCAACCTTTCTTCATAGGGAAAGTGTTCCAGCCCTTTAATCATTCTAGTTGCCCTTTTCTGGACTTTCTCCAATGCTATAATATCCTTTTTGAGGTGCGGCGACCAGAACTGCACACAGTACTCCAAATGAGACCGCACCATCGATTTATACAAGGGCATTATGATACTGGCTGATTTGTTTTCAATTCCCTTCCTAATAATTCCCAGCATGGCGTTGGCCTTTTTTATTGCAAATGCAAAATTGCAAAAGTCACATGGAAGGTGCCCAATTCAGCACTCCCAGAAGGCCAGCGTCCTAGGCAATTGCCTAGTTTGCCTTGTGGCAGGACTGACCCTGATTGTTATGAACCAGCAGCTAAACTTCTATGCTGAATAAGCACTTCCATCTATAATGTAAATGCAAGTCATGCTGAAGTGTACCTATGGTGAGATTGTGGATTGCCTACTGGGAAACATCTTTCTAGAGAGAGTTGACCTAGTCTGATGCCAAAGCATTCACATGGCTAGGGATGGGCAGAGATCAGGAATATGTGGTTCAGTTCATGGTTCATGGTGTGCCTGGTTTGTGAACCACAAATGGTCACAAACTTTTAGGGGCCTAACAAACTGGTTCAGTTCAAGAGGTTCATGGCTCTCTAGAATCGCCCTCCAGCATGCTAGAGGCACCTAAATCACAGGGAATCTCCAACTGATTCTCCTCTACTTGCCCTCAGAATTTGGTGAAGCTTGGATTTATGGGGTCTGAGTTACAGTCCCCCAAAGAAATTGCCCTAAGAAAAGTGCTTTATGGGGAAATGACCATCTGGCCCAGCTTATTAGCCCCAGAACTTATTTTCAGTGCAAAGTCTGAGTAATCATCTATCACTTTAGGATAGGGTTGCCAAGTCCAATTCAAGAAATATCTGGGGACTTTGGGGGTGGACCCAGGAGACATTGTGGGTGGAGCCTGGAACAAGGGTGTGACAAACATAATTGAACTCCAAGGGAGTTCTGGCCATCACATTTAAAGGGACAGCACACCCTTTTAGACACCCTATGTCTTCCTTCCATAGTAAATAATGAAGGATAGGGGCACCTTCTGTTGGGGCTCATAGAATTGGACCCCCTGGTCCAATCGATTTGAAACTTAGGGGGTACTTTGGGGAGAGGCACTAGATACTGTACTGAAAATTCGGTGCCTCTACCTAGAAAGACAGCTCCCCTAGTGCCCCCGAAACCTCCAGATCAATTCCCCATTATACCCTATGAGAATCAATCTCCACATAGGGAATAATGAAGTGCTCAGCAGACATTTCCCTCCCCCCCCACACCGCCGCCATTTCTGGCGACTCTGAAGCGAGGGAGTGGCCTCTCTACTCACGAATTGCTGCCAACTTCTTCCAAGTAGCACAGACACACCATCCCAAGAAGAAGCCTTTCAATCGGAGACTGAAGCCTCCAGAGGTGGAAAGGCACATGGTCCTCTGGGGGAGGGGCTTCCCCCCACCGGCCAGCTGACTGGGGGCGGGAAGGAGCCTGGGAAAGCGGAAGAACTCCCGCTGGGACCTGGGAAAGGTTAGTGGGCACCACCACAAAATGGCTTCCACAGGAGGTAAAACCAGTCACAAAATGGCTGCCATGGAGGGCAATCACAAAATGTCAGGAGTTTCCAAGTAAACATCTTACTATGGTGGGAGCAGCCATTTCCTTGCTTTTTAATTTGGGGAAGACAGGCTTTGGGGGGACATCGAGTGGGCACTAGGAAAAGGAAACACATCAGCCTGTACCCTAGTGTCCAAAAATGCCATGCTGGGGAATACATCTATGCAAAGAGAACCTGGGAATAAACTGCCTTGGCTGCTGATCTAGGCATGGCGTCTGAAAGCTTGATCTATTGCTCCTAGCAATCTGCAGGAAGTGAAACTGTTGTGGCAGATGGAAGCTCCTGTCGTTCCTGCAGTCGATCCTCAGTGATGCTATTCCTCAGCATTATACTCTAAGGGCCTTCCCTGCTCTCCAGTGAATGATTTCAGTACAGTTGCCTCGGAAGAGCACCCACCCCAGAGTCGATACACTTTCAGCTCAGCAGTAATGTCAGCCAGTAATAGTAGTGATTTCAGTAGATCAGCAAATAATAGAGATTTCATCTCAGCAGAAACGTGATACAGCTTGCTCTTTTCACCTTTTCTCAGAGATGCAGCACCTACCCTTGCGCTAGAACAAGTAAAAAGCTTGCCTGGAGCCAGCTGCATCCCTCAAAGGCTCTATAAAATGAAACCTTCCCAGTTTTATTCTTCCATTCCCAGGGAAGGTGGTACCCATACCAAAATAGTGACATGGTCTCTTTATCAGTCAGCCTAAGCATAACCATAAATGCTAAATGCTAAAACCCAAATTTCTATCTACAGTACAGGCACTGTGTTCAAACGGGTAACTGAACTCCACCCAAGTTTGCAAAATTAGGCACCTTGTGGACTGCTTTCTAGACAGTGCTCAATTTTTGCCACTAGATGGCTGCTATATACCATGATGATGGTATAGCAAATAACTCCAATGCAACCTACTCACCCTTCTTCCAGCAGACAGAATTAAATTGCAATTCAATGGTCAGCCAAGAGCCGGCGTAATTTGAGAACAACATGGAATTGTAAATCCCACTGAAATCAACAGAGAATGTTTCATCCCATTGCTTTCAGTGGGCCCCAACTAGCTGTTGCTGAATTATGCCCTTAAAGTGTAATTATAATAACCATCTAGCAATGACTGCCACTTCAACCGGGGCCAATACGACATCTTACGGCAACTTAAGACTGCCCATGATAATTACTCCCCATGTGCTCAAACCATCCATGCTGCTCTGATTGACATTGTGTGTGACTGATGCCATGCATTCACTTTGCCAAGAATCTCTGGGTGCTTCCACACCAGCTGGTTTTTTTCTCTGGCATTGCCACCAGACGACATCCACCCCGAGCCACTGTATTGCACTAGATGACATTCACACCAAGCTGTTGCATTTGCATGTTTTCCCCACTGTCATTCCATTTCCCCCCAAATGCTGCGATTTATTAAAATTATATTATTATTACTTCCATAATATAGGACGATAATTACAGGCACAAGCTAACTTGTCCTGTTGTCTCACAAATCAGAGGAGTGGTCTGTGATGTTATCAGGGACCCAATTTAATCCCATCTAACATCAGCAGCATGTGGTACCCTGCCCCCCTCAGCCACCATTTTTTCAAGCATTGGCTCTTACAAGAAGCCTGCTGGGCTGTTGAAGAAGCTAGGAGAAACAGAAAAGGCCTTATTAGGTTTGCAGACTCTGCTTGCAGAGGTGAGGAAGCCCTTGTCAGTTTTCCCAGGGATACTCAAGGCTGTAGCCAGGATTTTAAAAGTCAGGGGGCACCCTTTCCCATCCACTGTGGTGCTTGCTGCTTCTCAGAAGCTTTCTGGGGTAGGGGCAAAAGCTGGAGGCTCTGAATGTGGTCAAGTTGAAGCAGCCAACACTAAAACTTTGGAGTCAAGAAGGGACTGCACCTTGTGTGCAAGGAGGGAAGTTCCTTCCACTTCCCTCTTCCCCACCCCGGTGCTTTGCAGCCAGCAGCTCCATCTGCCCCCCTCAACCTGGCCCATTCCACACAGCTTCTTCCGCCTCCTGCTCCTCTGCCTCCCTCCTCTTCGCCTGCTGCTTTTGCTGCTGCAGTGCACTGTGCCCTGCTCAACCCTCTCAGCTCCAGCTGCTGCTGCTTTGCCAGCTCAGCCATGGCAAAAAGAAAAAGGGGGAAAGCAGGCTGCGCCCCAGAGGGCCCCCTGGGAGTTGGGGGCCCTGCCTGGAAGTCATGGGGCAATGCTCCCACAGGCCTCCCTGTGGCTACGGGCCCGGGGATGCTAATCTGCCTCGGACTGCATTCATACACACACAAAAAGAAAAACCTGAGTAAATGATGACTGTTCATTGATGTAATTGAAAGAGTCTTGTTAGGAATGCCTCCAGTCAAACTTGCTTAATCATAGACATGTCTTTAAAAACACACACACCTGAATGACCAGGCTTTAGGCTTGCCAATCCCCAGGTCCCAGTGGGAGTTCTTCTGCTTTCCCAGGCTCCTTCCCACCCCCAGTCAGCTGGCCAGCAGGGGGAAGCCCCGCCCCCAGAGGACCATGTGCCTTTCCACCTCCGGAGGCTTCAGTCTTCGATTGAAAGGCTTCCTCTTGGGATGGTGTGTCTGTGTTACTTTGAAGAAGTTGGCAGCAATTCATGAGTAGAGAGGCCAATCCCTCGCTTCAGAGTAGCCAGAAATGGGGGTGGGGAAGGAAACGTCTGCTGAGCACTTAATTATTCCCTATGTGGAGTTTGATTCTCATAGGGTATAATGGGGAATTGATCTGGAGGTTTCGGGGGCTCTTTTTGGAGGCAGAGGCACCAAATTTTCAGTATAGTATCTAGTGCCTCTCCCCAAAGTACCCCCCAAGTTTCAAAACAATTGGACCAGGGGGTCCAATTCTATGACCCCAAAAGAAGGTGCCCCTATCCTTCATTATTTCCTATGGAAGGTAGACATTTAAAAAGGTGTGCTGTCCCTTTAAATGTGATGGCCAGAACTCCCTTGGAGTTCAATTATGCTTGTCACACCCTTGTTCCTGGCTCCACCCCCAAAGTCCCCAGATATTTCTTGAATTGGACTTGGCAACCCTACCAGGCTTTCTTCCCATTTCTGAAGATAGTTGTGAGAAATCTAATAAAACTGCAGGAGGGAGGGGGATACTGTTTTTATTTCCTTAAAATAATGCAGGGAGCAGGAGTTAGGTGAGTGCTACTAAGGCTGCAGAGGGACTGCCCTTCCTTTCAAAGTGTTGACTTGTCTTTGTGTGGAAAACAGATGATGTGCAATTGCATGGGACTAGACAGAGCACAACTGCTCTTGAACACAGCTAGTGCTGATAAAAGAAATGGCTTTTCCTATCTGCAAGTACCCAATGTCAAGCATCCTGAACTTATAAGAACATATAAGTAGAGTTATAACTTTATGTTAAATTGCTTAATAGAGTAGTTTTAAGGACAATTATCAAGACAGAAATGGGCCATTTCTAGAGTAATTATACAGAAATTAGCTGGTTTTACAGAGAAAGAGATGAGAAACATAGCATATCACTGTTTCTCTACATTCACCAAAACATTAACAAAAAAACCCAACCCAACCCTAATAATGCCTGAATATTTACTGCTGTGTATTCCATTTAGCTTGGCAAAGGATCAATTTCATCTAAAGGCAAGTGGAATATATTCCTCAACGTCTTATGCAAAGCAGTGACCTTATTCAATTCAAATGCAAAATGGCCTTTCCCCTGGCAGATGAAATTCACCAGGAGAAAAATGTTCAATAGAAAGATTACATTTCCAGTGGGGCAGAAAGGTATTTGCCAGTGTCTCATTATGGCTTTGATATAAACATCCTGGATTTCAATCAGCACGAAGCAAGAATAGTAATAATCCCATAGTAAGGTGCCGGCCAAAAAAGCTTTGCTATCTGCAGTATTATGCCGACTCCCTCCCCCATATATTAGAATAAAATCTTGGATGATTTTCAGGAAGGGAGAAAAAAGAGGAAATAACCTTCTAGTCATTTTATCGTCAGACTGATGATGCATCTAGTGATGTTGCCTTGCCTGATAACTTTGCAACTGGGAGGCGAAGGTTACATCATTTATGTTATTTCCAGCATACATGAAAAGCATGAATTCTTTGAACTGGAAGTGTCCCATCAATTCTTCCCCCCTCTGCGGCCCACCTCCTATCATTACTGTGGCATTCCCCACTCTGTGATGTGTTTGATCCTTGTCCGTAAGAAGTAATTTGTCTCCTTAATGGAAATGGATGAAATGTGTCTTACCAGATTTTATGGGATTTAAACGAAAAGGTCCTCTAAACGTTTCATAAATGCATTTTTATGTGTGCGTGAAACATGCCCGATTTGGGCATTTTAAAAAAGGGGTTCTGTTTTGCGGTGTCGCTTAGCAAAGGATATATTATGGTTGGCACATGTAAAAGGTGGTTTGAAGGAAGCAGCATAACTGTATAGTGTGTATGACTGTAATGTGTAGACTGGGAGACAAAGGCACATGTGAAGAAGCAGAAATATTAGGAACAAACTCACATTAATGGAAATCTCAATTAATATTAATTGGGGTCTTTTCAGTCAGCATCCTGACCTGAATAGCCCAGGCTAGCTTGACCTCATCAGAGCTCAGAAGCTAAGCAGAGCGAGCCCTAGCAAGTTTCTGAATGGGAGACCTCCAGGGAATGCCAAGGTTGTGAGGTGGAGGCAGGCAATGAAAAGCCACCTCTGAACATCTCTTACCTTAAAAGCTCCATGAGGTCACCATAAGTCCACTGAGACTCGATGACACTTTCCAGGGCGTTTTTTGTAGCAGGAACTCCTTTGCATATTAGGCCACACACCCCTGACGTAGCCAATCCTCCTGGAGCTTACAGTAACCCCTGTACTAAGAGCCAAATCATTCTGCAACTCTATCAGAAGAGCCACACACAAAAATTGTTTGCTCCCTTGCTGAGACAATTCCCTTTGTCTGCATTCTTCCTCAGGCATCCGTCAGCCTCCCCACTCCTGTGCTTTTCCTTTAACTAATGGTACCCCTTCTGAAAGGTGACTGGATACTGTAGCAGCACTCCCAGAGGCTCAGGTGTGAAACAGCTCATTGGCTATTTTTTTTTAACTTGTTGGGGTAGAACAGCCTTCTGTCCCTCACATTGACTCTTTCCTTCTCCCTTGTCCCCCTAGTTATTGACAACTGCCAGAGAGTGCAGTTATTCAGTTTCACTTTTCAGACAAGCTACTTAAGTTATGAAATTTCTCAAATCCAGGTACACGACACCAGTTGGGATCAGAGCTTTTCTTTCTTGACAGAGATTACGCCAATCTGCAGAATCAAAAGAAGCCATCTTCCCCCTCACAAGAATCTCCATATACTTGTCATGCTGCTTGAAAGACAGCCATGACGGAGGGGGGATATGACTGCTGTCACAACTATTGGTCCCCAGTCTAAGGCTGCAATCTTATGTGTGCTTACTTGAACACTGAGCACATTAGATTTACTTCTGAGTAAATATAAATAGGATTTAAAAACCTGACACAACAGTTGTACATAATGTGGAGAAATGCCCTCCACCCAAACATTTACCCCACCGGAACTACACTCTGTTCATGAGATGAGGCTGATCTGCAGAAAGGAGGGGGCTGGGGGGTGAGCTGTCAAGCCTCAAGCACAAATGCTAATGGCTCTGGCCAAAGCAGGACAATAGGCTTTCCATCTCACACCTTGTTAGAACATTACACAAATGTAGTTGAAATATTAATACACAAAGAAAATGGATTTGCTGCTTTAATTTTTTTTTTTTAAATACACATCTAAGCAGTGGATATTCTTGAAAAATGGCTACTATTGTGTTGGCTGGTGTTTGTATAGGGGGAAGTCCTGCCTGTTGACGGGAATTTGTGCTGTGTGCATGCAGACACACTGAGCCTCCTCCAGAATCTCTGTCAGTGATAGTGAGCCACTCACAATCAGGAGTGCAGGACAGGCCATGCCATTCAGAACAACAGAGTCCCTAAACAGAAGGGCTTTACTTTCCCCCACAGCAGCTGCTGGGGATAAAATTGGCAGTCACTGGGGATAAAATTCAATCTGTTCCTAGTGCTTCCAGCCACTGACATTTAAGGCTTCTCCTATTGGCACAGCCCCATTCTGGCTTCGACTTCTTCCCACTAGAACAACAGAATGTGAGAGGTTAGGTCGCAGCCCTTGGCACACTTAACTGGGAGTGGGATCCAGAGAATACAGTAGTAGTAGTAATAGAGCCCACTTTATCACTTAGCAAACATGGGGTTAGGCTGTTAGGTTGAGAGTTTCATTAGATTCAATACAGCTCCTTCCTGCCTGCCTTCCTGTTTGGTGTAGTGGTTAAGTGCACAGATTTTTATCTGGGAGAACTGGGTTTGATTCCCCACTCCTCTACATGCATCTGCTGATGTGACCTTGAGTCAGTTACAAGTTCTCACAGAACTGTTCCTCTCAAGAGCAATTTCTGTCTTGCAGCTCTGCATGCCTCATGTCTGTTGTGGGAAGGGGAAGGTAAAGGAGATTGTAAGTTGCTCTGAGACTCCTTCAGGTAGTGAAGGGCCAGGGTGTAAATTCAATCTCCTCGCCTCTCCCTCCCTTCTTTGAGGAAACATATCTAGAACTGGGCCAACAGATGATGAAAACACATTTTTAATGCACAATTCAGATTTCTAGAATAAGGATTACAATATTTTTAGAGGCCTTTTTGAAGAATCTCCTTTCGAACAGTGATAAACCTTGATGCGTGGCAGAATTCATGCACAGAGGTGTCACCTACTGTACCCAGAAGGCCTTGTGCTCAAAAGAGCTTTGTGTCTGTTGCCACTGGAGTTTTGATGTCAGCATTTGAGCCAAAATGATTTTTGCCTCAAAAAGCCACTACAACACACATTTTTTTCCTGCTGCAAATACAGGCTGCACACCTTCCGGGAGACTGACAGATGGGACCGATTGACTCCACAGGAAATTGAACACTAAGAGCCATGATGACCTGTGAAGATGGCACCTATGGTTAAAAAGCATTTACTGGATAAAAAAAAATTGCCAGCAAGGGAATACTAACTGTTCTGCACATATTTACTGGCTCACTTCTTTAAACCTTGAACCACCACAATGCAGGAAAGGCTTGAATCTCTAACATTATCTCATGTGTGCTTTTTCATTATTGTGTAATTGGATCCTAGTTACATATTATATATTCATCACGTGAAATATAGCAACACAGAAGCCAGGCTTAGAGGACTGTTTTATACAGGATGTGGGCCACAGGTGAGGCCCTTGGTGCAAGTCATAAGCCATCATATTTACACAAACTTACCCAGGGCTTTTCTTGTAGAAAAAGCCCAGCGGGAACTCATTTGCGTATTACACCATGCCCCCTGAAATCACCATTGCTTCACATAGGGCTTTTTTGTAGAAGTCCAGCAGGAACTCATTTGCATATTAAGCCACACCTCTGACACCAAGCCAGCCAGAACTGTGTTCCTGTGCATTCCTGCTTTTAAAAAGCCCGTAATTTACCACATAGTTTTTTGGTCCACTTCTGCTTCTGGCTGGAATATCGTTTTAGGCTGCTGGATGTTTTATGCTGTTTTTATGCTCCTGCCTTGTTATTTATTCATTATTTTGTTTTTGTTATTATTATTATATCCTGGGGAGGGCAGGATATAAATGCGAAATAAATAAAAAATAAATAAATATTTCATTGCACTGTTCTTATTTTTGTGGGCTGCCTCAAGGTTTCTGGAAAATGGCATACACATTTTCAAATGAACAAATAAAAAGCAGGCCCATTAGCATGCAATGATACAACACACTGGTAATCAATGTGGGCTTGCCAGGTCTGTGTTGAAAAATGCATGGCAGCTTTGGGGGTGGATATAGGAGAGGGCAAGGTTTGGGGAGGCGAGAGACCTCAGCATGGTCCAATGCCATAGAGTCCACCCTTTAAAGAAGCCATTTTCTCCAGGGGAGCTGATCTCTGCCAGCTGGAGATCAGTTGTAAAAGTGGAAGATCTCCCGGCCACACCTGGAAGCTGGCAACCCTATCAGGATTGTTGACATTTAAACATGACTAGGAGCACATGTGAGATGCCAGCTTTGGCAAGGACTTTACCGGCGGCCTAAAATAAACTGTTGTGAATTCTGAAGGCTCTCTTTGACATAAGCAGGGAATGCTTGGGAGAACTCGATGACTGTGTGGCCATTTTGCTTGCTTATCTCCTCAACAGGTAATTGTCCCTAGAGGTTGTTAGGGAGAGAGGCATGGTTTAGATCATTTAGGACAAATATAATTTATGTCAGCATCCAAAATGAAAACAGTCTCAAGGAGAAGAAGAAAAGGCTGTCTCTGTTTTGAGTGTAAATTTTTGCATTTTTAAATTTTTAAAATTTCAAATGTCTAATATATTCTGTGTTTATTAGCATAGATCTTCATGCAAGATCTCAAAAGGATTTCCTTGTCAGATGAGAGGGCACTTCATTTTAATTAACAAATACAGGGGTCTCCATAGGGTTGCCAGGTCTGTGTTGGAAAATACCTGGAGACTTTGGGGGCAGATCCAGGAGAGGGCAGGGTTTGGAGAGGGGAGGGGCTTCAGCATGGTACAGTGCCACCCTTCAAAGCAGCTATTTTCTCTAAGGGAACTGACCTCTGCCAGCTGGAGATCTAGGGTTGCCAAGTCCAATTCAAGAAATATCTGGGGACTTTAGGGGTGCAGCCAGGATGTTAACCGGTTTTGAGCCTCAGCCCTGAACCCCAAACAATTTACCAGGCGGAGACTTCTTTGCTCAAGATCCGAAGGTTTATTTGGAAGAAGAAGAAGAAGAAGAAGAAGAAGAAGAAGAAGAAGAAGAAGAAGAAGAAGAAGAAGAAGAAGAAGAAGAAGAAGAAGAAGAAGAAGAAGAAGAAGAAGAAAAAGATCATTTGCAAATGGAGAGAAAGAGATTCCAGGCTGAGCTGATTTTCTCTCTCTCTGTCTTTCTTAGCTCAAGCTGTTGTTTTTAAAGCATTCTCGAAGCAAGAAAACCCCCCTCCTCCTCCTTCTCTCTGCCCCCGTGACCAATCAAGCCAGAGGATTCACAATCTAAGACTTCTCCCGAGCGCAAAGCAGCAGCCCCCCTCCCCTCACATTCTACATTACCTCATTCACACTAAGTTTCTTTTCCCACAAAGCAGTGGCCTTTTCGCTATCTGTCTGCTCATAGCACAAAGCCTCCCGTTCTGAGCTTCTTATCTCTTTCGGCTCCAAGGCACTCCACTCCCCCTATGCAAGATGTTTTTCGTTGTGCCATTCCGTTCCCCAGACCAGAGCCAAACTCCCTATAACCTTTCGTGCGCAGATAAGCAATATACAAGCAATTCCAATACATCAATAATTATGAATGAGCCAGACGGGTTTAATTATTTTTCAACAAGGAGACATTGGGGGTGGAGCCAGGAACAAGGGTGTGACAAGCATAATTGAACTCCAAGGGAGTTCTGGCCATCACATTTAAAGGGGCAGTACACCTTTTCAAATGCCTTTCTTCCATAGGAAATAATGGATAGGGTCACCATATTTTGGGGCTCATAGAACTGGACTCCCTGGTCCAATCGTTTTGAAACTTGGGGGGGTATTTTGGGGAGAGACACTAGATGCTATACTAAAAATTTGGTGCCTCAAAAAATAGCCCCCCCAGAGCCCCCAATACCCGCATATCAATTCCCCATTATACCCTATGGGAATCGTTCTCCATAGGGAATAATAGAGTGCCCAGTAGACATTTCCCTTCCCCCTCACACTTTCTAAAGCGGGGGGAGGGCCTCCAAACCAGGGAATCCCCTGCCCCCTCCCTCTCTCTCTCACACAAATACTTACTGGGTCTTGTTCCTGCAGAACTTTACTTGCTCTGAAAACGAAAGCAAAAGAAAGGGAGGGGCTGTTGTCTGAGGAAACTGTTACTGATCCTTTCCCATGAAGCCCTTCCTGTTTCCTGCTTCCTGCTCAGCCTTGAGGGCACACATTTTAAAAACGGACCTGTTTGCAGATTTCTAAACCTGCAGGAGCTCTAAAACTACAGGATGACAGTGGGGGCGGGGCTTCCCCCACCAGCCAGCTGGCTGAGGGCGAGGAGAAGCCTGTCAAAACGGGGGATCCCCCGCTGGGACCTGGGGATTGGGAAGCCTATGGAGATCAGTTGTAAAAGTGGGAGATCTCCAGGCCCCACCTGGAGGCTGGTAACCCATGGGTGCCATGGCACCCAAAGACACCTAGAAAGTGGGCAAGGCCAGGTGGAGCTTTTGCCCAGCAAGACTTCTGGTTGGCCACTAGAGATCTGATGGGCTTTGCAAATTTTTGAAAATGTTACTTGGGCAGCAGCTAACATCCCAGCACAAGGATCTTCACTATGTGACTGAAGCTAAGCTGGGGCAGCCATTTTGCAGATGGCTGTACCTCCTGCGGCAGCCATTTTGTGACAGTGCCCACTGCACCATGTCAGAAGTTCAAAGGTGCCTGCAGGGCACAGGCTTAAAAAGGCTGGGGACCCTCAAAGTAGCAGTTCATCCCCAGTGAAGGTTCTTGTAATTTTCATAGCGAGACGAGGGATTCTTGCATTGTGGCTTGGGCAACTACAAAGGTTTTCTTTAAATCTACTATAAAATCTGACATGTTCCTCCCCCTCCCCTTCAATCAGAGCGCATGCCACAAATATGAACTAATGGGTGGTATATAGGGAAGAATATACACTTTGTCAACTATATGGCTTAAAATAGTTCCTTTTGGGGTGTTTTCAATTTGCTTTTAGAAACCATTGCAACAGCCGAAGTTTGGGGGCTTTTAAAGAAGCTTTCATTTTCTCTCCTCTTAACCACATAATAGGAAGAAAATGAGAGTACTGTACTGAGACCAAACCAAGGAAAGGAGAACTTGTCTTGTATTTTTGAACCCGGGGGCCTATTTTCTGTAATGTGCAGCAGCGCACCGTTCTTAAGTGCTCACCCATTCATGAGTGTATGTTTTTCATGGCAAAGGTGACGAGATTGCAGGAGTACTCTTCTCAGGAGGGAATCATAATTCACAATCACCTTATTTTGACACTAAAGAAGGAAATGCACATCAAGCAAAGGGAATAATAGAGGAAAATGTATTAACGGTGTAACAAATATAAAGGGAAAAGCAGGGGCTAGAACAATAATGGGAAAGAACGGTGTCCACCTGATAAGGGGAGGCTTGCCTGCTAGTGAATGCACTTCAGTGGATTCCTGAAATACAATGACAGCTACTCACACTGTAAGAATTTGGAGAGAGATATAGCAGTTCACCAAAATGGTGTGCAGAATTTATCATGACTTGAAAGCACACATAAGTAACAAGGGAACTGTTGACCATTTATGGGCAGGCAGGAAAACTCCCACTTTGCGCGATTTGGGGATGTGGCACCTAGTAGTTGGAAACTGCTCTGATACAAACTATAGTCAAAACAAATACCAGGACCTCTCAGCGTATAAGAACTAACACTGCTAAGGCTGATCATCAAAAGAATAGCATATTATAACATTTTGAAATAATGTCCAAATTACTAAGTACTAAACAAGCTTTATAAACAATATTGGGGATCAAACAACGTCAAAGATATGTAGAAATTACAAAAATGCAGATAATAATATAGCCAGAGAATATACAAAATCTTCAAAACCTTTGCTACCGGGAAAGTCTGCTAATGTGTAGAATTCAAATACAGCAATCTAGAACCAGCAGAATAAACTTTAACAGCCAGTTTGCAGCAGAATGAACTTCACAGCTGGTTTGACGTCCTTTGCAGATTATGAGACGTCTCAAAATCTTTCATTCAAAAGCAGCTGAGCATTGGAACCTGACCTCAAATGTAACAGATTTATTAGGATCACAAAGGTTCCTGCAGATAAATTGTATTCTTGGCTGTTAAAGTTTATGCTACTGTTTATCATAAGAGTTTTTTCCTAATGATAGAGCATCCCCCTGGCAATGTGCCCGGCACAATAACATTACTTCCGAGTGATGTCATCGTGCCACAAACGCATGCAAGAGGACAATCCCCTACCCAAAGCCAGGTAGGACCTGGCACCTATAAGCAGGGTCGACCCTGGTTAGTATTTGGCTGGGAGTTCTTCAAGGAAGTCCATGGTTGCTATGCAGAGAAAGGCAATGGCAACCCACTTCTGTTAGTCTCTTGCCAGTTTGGTGTAGTGGTTAAGTGTGCGGACTCTTATCTGGGAGAACTTGGGTCAGCCAGAGCTCTGGCAGAGATTGTCCTTGAAAGGGCAGCTTCTGTGAGAGCTCGCTCATCCCCACCGACCTCACAGGATGTCTGTTGTGGGGGAAGAAGGTAAAGGAGATTGTGAGCCGCTCTGAGATTCAGGGTGGAGGGTGGACTATAAATCCAATGTCTTGCCTCTCTTGTTTGGTGGGTCTAACTGGCTGGAAACCTTGCCTTGGACTTCGGAACCTTCATGGACTCAGTCTGCTTTGGACAATATCTGGATCTTGAACCATTGTTTGTAAAAGTGCTTTAGCTTGCTTTTAAGTTTTGCTGTTTTAACCTCACTATCCACTGCTCTGTTTTCTTTTTGCAGATTTTAAAATAAACTACTTAGATTTTTGTGAAGTTCTTGAGTTCAGGAAGCTTTGATCTGAATCCAGTACACTGGCTGCAGCTACCAGAGTAACTGTTTTGTTAAACTTGCCCTTTAAGTATAGTACCTTGCAAGGGTGACTTTCTTGACTTTAGTTCCAGATAGGGTTGCCAGGTCTGTGTTGGAAAATGCCTGGAGACTTTGGGGGTGAATCCGGGAGAGGGTGGGGTTTGGGGAGGGGAGGGGCCTCAGCATGGTACAAGGCCGTGGAATCCACCCTTCAAAGCAGTTATTTTCTCCAGGGGAACTGATCTCTGCTAGCTGGAGATCAGTTGTAAAAGCAGATCTCCAGGCCCCACCTGGAGGCTGGCAACCCTAGTTCCAGGAGGGCCTGATACTTCATCCCTTGGTCCCTGGCTGTCTGGATAGCAGAAGGGTGCTGATGGCAGATCTGTCTTGGAGTGTGAGGACTCACACTTCAGTCAGTTTTTGTTGTTTGCCTTGCTTGGCCAACCTTCATAAAATACCCTTGCCCTTGTTTGGATTAAATGGGTGGTGGAGTCTTTTGATTACCTCCCCCCCCCCAATTCCTATAATTTCTCTCTCTAGTTAATTAATACAGCTGAGTTTGAATATACCCTATCCCTATTTTTTATCAATAAATTGGACATCATGCTTCAACCAATGACAGGAATTGCATTCCTTATGTGAGCCTTGCTATGAAAGCTTCTCAAGCCTGCCAGAGAGCAAGTGACAGACAGCTGTTAAGGATATCTGTACGGCTGACACTGATATTATGGTGTCATGTTGCACTACCTCAACCAGCAGAAGTAGAAAACTGCCCTGAGAATGCCTTGATACATCCTGCTGTCAACCTGCTTTTAAGCAATGTGGGCT
Source organism: Heteronotia binoei (assembly GCF_032191835.1). NCBI lineage: Eukaryota > Metazoa > Chordata > Lepidosauria > Squamata > Gekkonidae > Heteronotia > Heteronotia binoei. The sequence goes on from NC_083238.1 coordinate 31,372,429, forward strand.
GCGCTGTCTTCTCACATAGCAAATGGTGGTCAGCAATTCATTCAACCTTCCTGATATCTGCCTCCCCTGCATTGCTGACATATCCTAAACCTTTCTCTGGTGAGAATAAAAGGACTTAAAAAAAAAAGTCTGATCATTTAGCTTTCACTGAGATACAGCTGAAGTACATGCAGACTGTTGGGAAGCCAATGTTCTCTGATTACCTTCCAATATTTTATAGACATATCTAAAATTATGTATGGGATGGGGAAAGTGGATAGAGACAGCTTTTTCTTCTCCCATAGCACTACAAATCAGGGCCCCCAATGAAGTTGGTGGATGGACAACATGTTTAGGACAGACAGAGCTGGATTTAGATGAAGAGAGGCCCTAAGTTACTCCACTTGTGAGGCCCCTCCCAATCCCCCACACTCACGTCTAGAAGAAAATGGAAGAGTGTTATAAATAAAATTGAGTGAAGCCAAGGATGATGGGTATTTAAAATTCTGCCATTCACAATTTCTCCTCTAAAGGACATAAGATGTTATTGTTAAATACCATAGCGACTGAAAAAAAATGCATAAATGTTTAACACGGAAAAACTTTGCAATAGCTGAACTTTGTAAACCTTTTGTGGAATAAGCATTACTTTTTAGGAAAATGAAGTTGTAATGCTATTCTTAAAAAAAACCCCTTGAGTTTACAAATTATATTGCCTGGGAAGTGTAAATAATATGATCATGATTACCTGACAGTGTGGCACTTTTAGAATCTACTTTATGTTGTCATTAAACAGTTTTAAAATACATATTAAGTAAACTCCAATAATCAAATACAGCAATACTAAAAATGTTTTTTTCTAGCCTTTCTTCCTCATAGCAAAATCATCCAAAACTTCATCAAAATTTGTTTGTCTGTCACTTTCAATGTACAGATGCTCAGTGTGGACAACCTCTCTTGAGACATCATGGCCCTTAATTAATTTTTAATTATTTTGAGTCTTGAAAAACTCCTCTCTTCTGAGCAGTTAGTGACCATAAAGCTAAGAAATAGCCGCAACATTGCTTCCATATTAGGAAAGACCATCTGAATTTTTTCCTTGTATATAATTTGATAAAAGTCTGTATGAGACAGAGAGTGCTCTTCTGTAAGCCTATGGCTTTGTCTCACATACAGGTGAAAGTGCAAAAGTTCATCAATAAGTTTCAGGTCAATATGTTCTGGGTATGCTTCCATCAACAGCTCAACACCTTGCTGAATTTCTTGCTTAGATGCTGTTAGATTAGCAAGAATGGAAAACAACTGTGCAGCATCACTGCACACAGCACTTCTTTTTAAATTGTCTTCAAGTGCATCTAATATAGGAATAAAGGATTTTATCCTAAATTTATCTCTTGAAGAAAGTGCATCTAAGGCATCAGATGCACTTCTATCATTTCTTTGCTGTTCCCTTACTCTTTGTCTCCTTGATTTGTAGTTAATATTTTGGCAAGGTGGCTTTTGCTTGTTTCTCAAGCTCATCAAAATCATCTCTAATTTTCCTTTAAAAATCCAGAAGTGAACTGTACACACTTGCACAAGAACTCAATAACAGGTCTGATTTCTGAAGGGCTTTGCTGACCTTGTGAAAATGACCTAGCACACGGATCCAAAAATGCAGCATAAACACAAATTCCAGTTCTTTCATTTTCTGCAAAAGGTTGTTAGCTTGTAGCCTGGTCTCCCCCTTCCCATTAATGTCAGAGTACAAATGACTGAGGGCATCAGTGATAGCACTGCAACTTTCCAAAACAGCTTCTGTGGCTTTTGCGTGTGCATCCCACCTAGCGTCTGACAAATATTTAGGTACTTTAGACTGAGGTGGCAAAAATTATTTTAGAGCTGCCCATCTCTTTGTGGAGGATGAAAAGAAGGTATAAATTTCATTGATAATGCCAAAACAGTTCACTGCATCAAGGCAGCAATCCACAGTTGAATGGCCCACCAGATTTAAAGAATGACCTGCGCATGGAATAAATCTTGCAAATTGGTTTTTTTTTAATGATTTTTTGCTGCATACCATTGTACTTACCAGCCATGTTGGCAGCATTGTCATAAGACTGCCCGTGGCATTTTCTAAAGTCAATTTCAAGCTCAGTAGTGAAATAGTTGAACGCTAAATCAGCCGTGCTTTCTCCTGAGTGGCCTTTTAGTTTAAGGAAAGTTAAAAATCTCTCAGTTGACAAACCATCTTCAGGTGATACATATCTGATAATTAAAGTCAACTGATCAGTTTGTGAAATGTCAAGAATGGAATCTACTGAAAAGCTGAAATATCCAGCCTTTCTCACATCAGCCAGAATTGCATCCTTAACTTTTTTTTTTGCCATGAGTTGAATCATTTCTTCACATATAGTTTTTGACAAATAAGAGGGATTGCCTGATCCAGACCGATTGTCCATACTAATTGAGATGAACAAGTAAAAATGGATCAAATTTTGCCACTAGTTTTAAAAGACCAAGATAATTGCCATTATGTGGAGATCCAAAGTGTTCATTGTCTCCTCTGAATGGTAAGCCTCATTCTACAAGAGTGCATATTACAACAATAATTCTCTCCATTACATGCCACCAGTACTGCTGTTCTGCTTTTATTTGATCGTCTAGCTTGGAAGTTAACGTTTGCCCTCGCTTCCTTGTTAGGTAGGCCAACATGGCATTCCTATGCTTTTCTGAGTTTTCATGAGTTTGGATAAGATGGGGGTTTTGCCAGTCATTAAACCCTTTAGTAGCTAAAGCTGTGGAAGAAGATGCAAGGTTTGGAAAGAGTTTACAAACAAAGCAATACATCCGGCCTTTTGAGGAAGAATATACAAGTGACTCTTGGCTATATGTTTCTCCATTTGCTTTTGCTGAATAAAAAAGAGATTTCCAAAACAGCTTCTGTAAAACCTGGACTGCTTTTTCTACACTCACTTGGAATTTGAAAATGGCCCACAATTATGCAGAACTTGAGAGGGACCCCTCTCTACACAATAGGATACTTCCTCGTGTGATAATTCTGACCATAAACCAACATCTGTTACAGTAGATCTGTGTTTGGCATTATCTTTATCTGCATCTGGAACACCTTGGACTTGGCCTATCTTACCAGGTGTGAACTGCAAAATCTGACTATTTACATTATTTTCTTGTGGCTCTTTAGCCTCTCCCTGTCCAATAAGTGACTCTTGAATTAGTTCTATATTTTCAGTTTGAGCCAGCATAATAGCTGCTTCCTCATAAGCAGCTTGCTGTTCCACATCCTGCTTTGCTGTTTCTCTTTCAGGGAGATTTTTGTCTGGTTGCATGCTAATAGTTGGCTCAGGCTGGATAGTTTCACTGCTGGCTCTTGTTGCTTCAATGAATGGTTGATGCATGAAAGCAGTGATTGGTCTTAACTTCGTTACCATAGCATTTTCAAGTCTCTGTCTCTTGCACTTGCTAGCACTACTTTCAAATCTTTTACTCATGATCAGATTAGAATCTAAAAATAAAAAGTAAAATTAATCTTCAACTGGATAAACACATGGATCAGAGGTCAATCAGTGGCTATTGGCACAAGGTATAGCTGCTGAAGGGTTACAGAATTCAGTTTTCCACTGTGGCAAAATGGGCACCCACCCTCAGCCCTGGGGGACCGAGTAGCCAGTTTGTGACTTGTAAGCCCCACTTCGCCTTCCCACTAGGGGTGTGCATTCGGTTTGGCTGAACCGAATAGACCGCTGAATACCCCCTGATTCAGAAGTATATGGTGTCGTATACGTCTGAATCCAATTAGAAGGCATTACACGGGAGCCGTATACGGCTCCCCGTATACTTCCGAATCAATATTTGGAAGTATACGGAACTCAATGTAAAAGGCAGGAAAGGAGCTTCTGCAGCCTCAGGGAAGCTGCTTGCCTCCTTTCCCGCCTTAGGAAGCCTTTTCCCACCTCTCCCATAGCCTCCCTGGGATCAGGGAGGGAGAGGGGGGGGGAGAGGAGCCCCAGCAGCCAATCCAAAGCATGCATTTGCAAAATGCATTGCAAATGCATGCTTTGCAGGACTGTCGTGTATCTGATGGCTGGGCTAATTCCCCAGCCATCAGCAACATTGTTGTTCTTTTATTTACTTGGGTATCCAAGCAAACACTGTTCTCTGGCCAATCACAGAGCACTGTTATTTTTTTAAACTGCTCTGTGTAGGACCAGAGAACCTTTTTAAGGAGTCTGCCTGGCTGGTCTTCATTCCATTGCTGCTGTGTTGATGTGAGAAAGAGAGATTGTACTGCACTGGCCCTTGGCCTCAGCTGCTGCTGCTCTCTCTCAGCCTTCCCTGACCTGCCTGGAGAAGACATCTAAGGTAAGACAGTCTTGGGGTTCTTGTTTTTATTTTAGTTAGGATAAAAGTAAAAGGACTTTTTAAGACTCAGAGTCCCTTTGCTTATCCAGATTTGGGTGGGTGGGTGGGTAGCTTATTTGGGGTTAGGGTTAGGGGGTTCTACTGGGGCTGGGGGCCTGGGGTGGGGGGTTGCCAATTTGCCTATATCTAACTTTAGTGAGAGGACTTTTAAAAGTGCAGTGTCCTTTTACTTTTCCTGATTTGGGTGGCTTGGATTTCTTGGGGTTAGGGTGAAGGTTTGGGGGGGGGAGGGGTTGGTTAAGTTCTTGTATTGTTAAAAGTCATTTTTTTACTGTTTTAAAAGGATTCTGTGTTTTATTTGTTGCTGCTGTGTTGTGCTGCTGTTCCTTTTCTCTTCTGGTGCTAGTTCTTGGGGGGGGGGGGTTGGCCTAATGTTTATTGTTAAAAAGCTCAGTTTTTAACAGTTGAGTTTATTGGCCTTTTCTCAATTGGATTTGTTTGGATCTGTGTTGTTGTTGGTTTTGCATCCTATCCTGTTGTCCCTTTTCCTGGTTCTGTTTTTTGGGGGGAGGGGGAGGTTAAAAGTTAAATTTTTCCTGTCATGTTTTGGTTTTTTTTAATTACCTCTGGTTGGTGTGATGGAGTTGGTGTGTGGGCTATGTGGGGTGGGTCACTTTCATGTTTTTATAGAGCTATTTTTGGAGTCTGAGGGTTCCATGCAGTTTTGGGGGCTCACCCTCAAACCCCCTGCCCCCAAGTAGCCTCTGATTATGAGTTCAATGGCCCATAGGGTATAATGGTGGGATAGGGGCACCCTCTTTGAGCTTCCCTGGAATGGGAACCCCTGGCCCAAACTTTTTGGGACTTGGGGGGTTCATAGGGGAGAGTCCCCTGCAGGTCCCCTGCAAATTTGGGAGCTCTCCCACAAACCCCCTCCCCTCCAGGCGGCTTCCAATATACCCTATACCCTATTTTGCCATTGATTTCAATGGCCCATAGGGTATAAAGGTGGGATGGGGCACCCAAAGAGGGTGGGTGGCCATTTTAGCTAACCTAAACAACCTAAACTAAAGCAAACACAAGATGGAGTCTATTCTGTCACATCCAACAAGCCAACCCTATAGCACAACATCATTTTCCAATTTAACATTTTCAAAAATTTATAAACTCTCAAAATTGCCAAAAGGATTCAAAATAATTTTTCTCCAAGACACATGTAATTGAAAATGATGCAAAACCATAGGTTAATAATTAACTATAATTTCTCATCTAATAATTCCAGCAGCAGCAAACACCAGGCTCCACCCAACAATCAATACTAGCCATTTAAAAGAGCCAACTGCCTAAAAATGTTATATAAAATAAATATGTAAAACTTTAATTAGATTCTGCAATGGCTTTAGAACAATTAATCCACTATTAATGTATGAAGTAGTATCGTTTGGATTTACTGGTATGACAATTGACACCGTCAATATTTCTTTTCATATCCAAGAAGTTCTGAGAAAGGGGTTGTAAGTGCATGCTGCAGGCACCGACAGGGCTCTGTGAAGTGTGAAAGATAGACTTCCATGCCTGGGAGAGGTGAGGCCAGTGCCAGTTACATGTGCTTCCTCTGTTCAAGTCAAGAAGGAGGGAAGGAATGGAACGGATTTGGGAGAGCTTGCTTGCCTGGTCTGTCTGCCTCAGCTAGCCCCCCACTCTCACTCTCCCACTGATTAAAGTGCAGCACGTACCACTACTGACCTGACCCTTGAGCTGGGGGAAGGCTGTGCAGCTGGTTGTTGACTCTGGGCTGCTGGCTCTGGAGTCTGTACTCTGAATAGTGGCACCAGAGACCTAGAAGGGGCAGGGCTTGTCAGTACAATCCCTGCACAGTCTCATCAGGGCTGGCCTTAAGGCAACTGGAGCAATTTGGCCAAATAGGACCCCGTGGGCCGCTCCTAAGGCCCCCCCACACACAAGGGCAATCTAGATGGATTTTATTTATATCTCTAAGATTCTGCAGATTTTTGGCTGTGAACTGGGGCCCCACAAAAATTTTTCCAGTTGGGCCTGAAGGGAACCCCCTGAATAATTAATTAATACCACCAATAATAATAATAATATTTGTCATATTGAGTAAAAATATGCTTTGCCTTCAAACTAAGCAGTCTGTTGTAAAACTGTCGTTAGAAACTGACTCTACTGCCCAGCGGATGTGAGCTCCAGCTGTAAGATTAGATAAGGGAACAGCCTCCTACAGGCGACTTGCTGTATATACATAAGTAAGGAAACTTAGTCATGGAATTTTACCAGGGGGAACTTAGTGGAGGCGGGACCATTTGAAATCAGATAAGCTTGTGTGCCTGCCTGCTGGTTTTCTGTGTGAATAAAACTGTCTGTATGTAGAATGATTTTAACTCGGTTATTGTGGGGGCCCATGCCCAACTGGGTTCTGCTTATGGTACCATAACGTAAACCTCGCTTCAAACCAGTAAGTCTGTGCGGACCTCGTTATTTCTCTGCTTCAGGCCCCAGAGTTTCAAATTAGGTCCCACTGGCTGACCCTGAATCTCATAGTTGCTGGGCCCGAGTTGTCCTGCCATTGCATGTGGTCTTGGGTTTGCAATTTTGGGAAAGGGGAGACTGCCCACTGGGGGGGGGGCAGGGCTGTGGAGGCCTCCTAGATTTAGAGGCCCTAGGCTTCAGCCTACTTAACCTATACATAAATCCGGCACTGAGGACAGACAAAAGAAAATACTTCTTTACTCAGACCATGTCCTACAGTCATTAAATTCCCCACATTGACATTTTTAAAATTGCAAATTATGCAACATTTTCTGCAATAGATTTCTCCCCACCAGGTGCAAAACCAAAGTTTTCTCCTTCTTACCCCATGTTTCCAGAATCCCAAGTTTTAGTGAGTTCTGGAAATGCAGGGTAAGGAGGAAAAAACTTCAGGTTTGTGAGGAAAAATCTACTGCAGAAAGTTTCACATAGTGCCATCTCCTCCCTTGGTCTAGTTTCAGACCATACAGTCCAGCAGCGTTTTAGGCTGGACCTGTTTGCTACCCTGACCCTGAATCATCTTGTGAGTGGTCCCTCAGCTTTCCCACTTGAAAGACTTACAATAGGAGTTACCATGCCCTGCCTAAGAACCTGAATTCCCTCAGCTTGCAAACTACATCTCTGCTTTCTCACTAGAAAGGCTTACTGTAGGAATTTAACCATTATGCCCTGGCGTTCTGATGCCAGCCGGTCTTTCCTCGTACCTGGTTCTTCATCACTTCTGGAGACATCCAGAAATGCTTGGGCAACTGCTTTTATGAGCTATAGCCAGGACTAGCTCAACATGGGGGGGGGGGGGGGTTGGGGGGGAATTAAAAAATGACGCCCCTTATGGGCCATTCTATCTTATGGTCCCATAGAATACAATGGACTCCATACCCAATTTGGCACCCCCCCCTCCGTTGGCACCCAGGGCAAGCACCCCCCTCTGCCCACCCCCCTAGATCCGGCCCTGGCAAAAAGTAGAGCTGAAATCAGCCAAGGTGCACCTTCTTCAAGAATCACCTGCTAGTCATTTGCAGTTTGCCAGGTGTCCGCCAGTTGTCCCATCTGGAAGATCTCTTTTACTGCCAAGAGAGGCACCGACCATATATGTGCAAGAGACGTCTTCAAACTGCTCATGCGCATGCTGGGCGGGTGTGGAGTGGTTGCAGCACACGCCTGGCCATTCAGACAACCGGGAAATACGCCCTACATATGATTGAGAGGTTTTCTACCAGAAAGTTCCCAATAGCTATTTAATCTGGTCTCAGCCCATCCTGAGATGAGGTGGGTACAGGTGGGACTCAGGAGGCAAATGCACTCATGTGATCAAGCACATTAAATCCAGATGGGAGGCGTGGCTAGGTCGGGCCGAATCTCTCATGTGACTGAACCCATTGTTAAAATAGTTGATATTGTTCAAGTACTGTTTATATATTTGTTTTTGGTATTTTGTAGTAAGAATTTTTAATCATTAAAAATATTTTCTTAAATTCCTCCCCCCCCCCCCCCCCGCAAATGTCTTTCAAGTCTTCTTCTCTCAACATTCTGCCTGCTCTCAGTAGCTGTTCTCAGAGAAAGACAAAACCTAACCTGCTCCTCATGGCATGTGTACAGGACTGCAGTTTTAACATTCAGCTTCTGTTACGAATAGCTGAAGCAGCAAAATATAGTTTTAGGTCTTTCCCCCCCCCCCACTTTATTTCTATTATAATCTATTTTAAGCTATCTTAAATTTCCTCATGAATTTTGATTATCCCTACTGTAATTTTTCCAGCTTCCTGAGAGTCAGTTTGGTATAGTGTTTAAGAATGGCAGACTTTAATCTGTGGAACTGGGTTTGATTCCCCACTCCACCACTTGAAGCCAGCTGGGTGACCTTGGATCAATCACAGCTTTCTCAGCCCAAAAACCAAACCTAGCTCACCACAAAAAGAGCTAGCGATTCAGGCTTCGGATCTCCTGGCTATATTACACCCACTGCCATATGATGATGATTACAGCTTCCTTTTAAAGAATCCTTTAACTTTCGTGACGTTTCTTCTTCTGAAATGAAATTAAACGCAATGGCAGCCAGTTGCAATCCTATACACACGTAGCATACTCAGGAATAAACCCAACTAAAATCTGCTTCTAGCCAAAGGAGATGTCAAGAACAGGGCCTGAAAACTGGGAGGCAGTTACTCTCCTTCACTGAGAAATGGCACAGGGTGGGGGAGGTTGTGGCACCGAACCTGAAGATGCAGCAACTAGAACTCGTAGCTGTCAGATTCCAGGACCAAATGCAAGGGCCAACTGATTTGGGTTGTAGAAGTTGACGACCTCCATCCTCTTATTGACCGCATTTGAAATCAGGTTTAAAGCACGCCACAAAAAAGGTGGATAAGACGAGGACATATTAAGGAAAAAGAGGCAGAAAGTCCTTTGTTGTTGTTGTTCAGTCGCACAGTCGAGTCCGACTCTTTGCGATCCCATGGACAAAGTCACGCCAGGCACTCCTGTCTTCCACCATCCTCCGAAGTCCTACCAGCGCTAAAATTATACAGAAAATCTGCTTCTAACGGACTTCTCACTTTGAAAAAACAAACTTAACCGTCCAACTCGTAAGTTTCTTTGATCCTCATCATTTCTTTTAAGTGTCTCCTCTGCAGACACAAAACTACATTTCCAATTTGCAAAGCTCGGGTTCGGCCCTCATGACAGCTCCCAGAATGCACTGCTGTTAAGTTTCTTTGACAGTGGGCCTTAAGAAGGGACTTATTCTTGACGCACAGCATTCTGGGAAGTGTAGTCTGTTTCCCCTTGTGGACTCTGTGAGAGAGGCTAATCGCCTGTAACCATATGGTACCTCCTTTAAACTTCTTTTTGGTCCCTGTTTCTGTTCCATAGGTTTGATATCCGTTGGTAACGTAAGGCGCAGGGGGCGAGAAACAAGGATCTTGCCTTGCGCATGCGCCTCGCTTTGTATCCGCCCGACAGAAGAATGACTTGGTCTCCTTTGCCGCCGGCACTGTGGATCGTTTTAGCGCATGCGCGTCCTGTCAGGTGACGCTGTGCCGTCTTCTGTGGGCTTCGCTATAGGGCTCCGGCTTCCGAAGCGCCTGCTTTGTCACGGAGCCGGAACAAAGTACCGGGGTGGCAACTGTGGCCTGAGCGGAGGAACGCCCCGCGGTCAGCTTCATTTCGGCCTTTGAGACTCCCGATAGGGTGAGTTTTGCCGTTTCCTCATCGTCAAAAGAGCCGCCTGTGGTGTCAGTTAAGGAGATGCGGTTGGAGTCCTTGTCAGTGCAGTCTGTGGCGGCTGCGAGGGGATGGGCACTCGCGGGGGGGAGGGGGGGGACTTGACCATTATGAGGGCCGCGCCCAGAAACAGCCTGCTACGCGCGTGGCGTCTTCCTGCAGTCCCTGTGGGTTTGGCCTTTCGGCGGTTCCCATAAACCATCTCTCAGTCTAGATTTAACCGTGTCAGTGGAGTTGAAGCGCGCCCGTTTCTGGATCAAGAGGTTGCAGGTTGGCACATTGGTCCAGAGTAAATTCCAAAAAAATACTTTGTTGTTGTTGCGTTGTTAGAACCGACCCAAGGCTAGCCCACAGCTATTTTATGTCATTTAACAGCTATTTTATGTCATTTAACTTTTGCTGGTTTTTTTAAGGTTTTATTATATTCTATAGTGTTACTGTTGGTTTTAAAGTATACTGTATTCTTATATCAATGCCAATAAAGGTCTATGGTATGGAAAGTACTTCCATCATTGCATTGACCGACCCAAGGGCACTCTTGTTTGTGTCGTTTTGTTTGTTCCTGGTAAAACGCATGTTGTAGGTTTTGTATTTATTGATTTAGGGCAATGGTGTCCAACTCATGAGGGCCAGATTTGATATAAATGAGAACTTGTGTGTCATAAAATGTAATGCCAGGTAGCAGAGATATAAACTTTATAAAGGAGGAGCCTCAGCCAATAGAAGGAAGAGAGGTTTGGCTCAGTAGTTCTGCTGTGCAATTGAGAGAGCCTAGCAAAGCAAGCTCTCCCCCCTTTCTCTTAAAGGGAGAAGCCTCAGCCAATGGAGAAAATAAGAGGTGGTTCTCTGTCATTCCTGTGTGATTAAGTGAAGCAAGCCTGGCAAAGCAAGCTGTGATGCAGAAGGAAGCAGGAGAGAGGGAGAAGGAAGCAGATGGCTTCCAGTTGCTCAGGGCCTGATTTGGCCCCCAGGCTGCATGTTTGACACCCCTGATTTAGGGGATTGATTTTGCAGCCTTTCCAGTGTCCTGCTTGAGGCATTTTTTTTTGTCTGTGTAGGACAGACCTGATCTAAAAAACATAGCAGAATGCTCTTAAGAACATTGAAGCAATAACAACCAGTGAAAGAATCACTGAGTCTTTAGTATAAGAATAATAAGCAGTCAATAAATATGCATGTATAACTGAGCAACTAATGCATAAATACACAAACCCATATGGTGCATGAAGAAAAATTCAGAGTTCACCTTTAGAAGTAAAAAGAAAACAATCCACAAGATAAGTGCATAGTCTGCTAAAATTCCATAAGTGGCAAGCACTGTATCTTTATGATGCAGCAGAAGGAATCAAGCAGAAATAAGACCCTAGTTAATATTGGGATGGGAGGCTGCCCAGGATGTCCAGGGTTTGTTTGTTTATTTAATTTACTTATACTCAGTCTTTCTCCCCAATGGGGACCCATCATTCTCCTCTTCATTTTCATCTCACAACAACCATGTGAGGTAGAATGGGCAGAGAAACTGTGGCTGGCTCAAGCCTCAAGGTCTCCCAGTGAGCTTCCACGGCACAAATGAGAAGTCAAATTCCAGATACTAGTCTGACACTCTTAACCACTACACAGTCACCACACTGATTCTTGTGTATGTAGGGTAGAGATTAGAGTGTCCTCCGCTGTCCACCTCTCTCCTCAATGTTGATTCCTTAAAACAAGTTGCTGACTTGATGGCACTTTCTGCCACTATAGGCAGAGAGAAAGGCAAAGTTTAAATGAAGTAAATAAATAAATTACACACTTTGGTGGCCTTAAGGTAACCAGACCTATTGTCTTTGTTTCCCAACCCAGGAGGAAAAAGGCCACCAATGTGTGTAATTTGGTGTAGTGGTTAAGCGTGCGGACTCTTATCTGGGAGAACCGGGTTTGATTCCCCACTCCTCCACTTGCACCTGCTAGCATGGCCTTGGGTCAGCCATAGCTCTCACAGAGGTTGTCCTTGAAAGGGCAGCTGCTGTGAGAGCCCTCTCCAGCCCCACCCACCTCACAGGGTGTCTGTTGTGGGGGAGGAAGGTAAAGGAGATTGTAAGCCGCTCTGAGACTCTTCGGAGTGGAGGGCGGGATATAAATCCAATATCTTCTTCTTCTTCTTCTTCTACTTCATTTAAACTTTGCCTTTCTCTCTGGTGGGAATGTTGCTGAATGTGTGTGGCTGGTTCAAGGTCATGACAGAGTGTAAATTCAAACCTAGATGTCCTAGATCTTAATCTGACTATCTAACCAATACACTACACATCTTCAAGAGTGCAGTCCTTAGCATGATTACTCAGAAATAAGACCCAGTGGGTTTCATAAAAGTTGTTTCCTATTAACAATGTCCTAGAGCAAGAGTACCCATCCTTGCTGCATTGGTGGATGCTTTCAGAACTTTGAAAACAGGTTGTAGACACCACAAAAAATTGCTGCCATGGAGGCTGGAACCAATCACAAAAAGTTTTGGAGGTTCCAAGACAAGTGTCCCCCTATACTGGAAGCAGTTGTTTTTGAAATGGTCCTCCAGACAGATTCTAAAATGATTTCTTCTGGCTCTTCTGACTCTTTCTGCTACACTGAAATGGAAGAAAGCAGAATTGGCTCTTTGCTTTGGGAAAGAAACCAGTGGGTGCCAGAAAACCCATCAACCATCAGACCTGATTAGGGTTTGGCCTGAAATCTATTTAAAGTAGCAAGGTTCAGCAGATTAAATTATTTACTCCATCTAGTATTCATAACTGTAATTCTGGAGCTGAGGCTAAGGGTTTGCTGAACAATATATTAGTTTCAGGTGCACTTGAGCCCACACCTCAGGTTTTAGGAAATAATTGTACCTAGGATGTTAAACTTCTTGCCTGTTCCAAGTCCTTTGCAAGATCACATGTCTGATACAGTTCTGTGTGCAGATGTTCAAAAGATATGACTCTGCAGCAGTACAAGCTGCTGGCATTTTCATGCAGCGTTTTCAATCTTGGTTATATAATGTATGGCGAAGCTATTATGGTTTTTGCTTTTGAAGAAACCAGGTTTGAATATTATGTTGATAAATTCACTGAGAACTTAAAAACAACCCTTTATTTTGAAATATTAATTTCATTTTAATGTATGCACAGCACACCACTGCATTTACATTATCTTGATGTAAGTTAAAAGGTATTTTTGACCTGATTTAAAAAGTTATTTTCTTCCCCAAAATAATTCGAAGAGTTCTGCCAACATCAGCTGCTTTCCTGCATCAAGCCTGAACAGAGACTTTCTCTACAAGAAGAGACTTTTCTGGAGAGAAGGCAACTTCCTTAGCCATACTGAATGCTATTGTATATATGTGCTAAGTCACATGCCCTGTCATTTCTACAACGGAGATTCAGTATTACCAGATGAACTTTTCCTTTCGTATTTTATTTTTATATTTTTGTTGACCTAACAGTGTCCTCCATTAGAGCTGGGTTTCTTCTCATTGTTTAAATAGTGGGTTTTGTTTTGTTTTTAAAGCAAGAAGGAGGTTTTAATCTTGAGGTGCATGACTAGTGCACAAAGTAATAATGCAGTAAGGAGGGCTGATGTTTTGTGCAAAATTGTGATGTTGGGGAGAAATGCATGGGATGGAGAAAGTAGAGAAAGAAGTACTTTTCTCCCTTTCTCACAATACAAGAACTCGTGGGCATTCGATGAAATTGCTGAGCAGAAAGGTTAAAACGGATAAAAGGAAGTACTTCTTCACCCAAAGGGTGATTAACATGTGGAATTCACTGCCACGGGAGGTGGTGGCGGCCACAAGTATAGCCACCTTCAAGAGGGGTTTAGATAAAAATATGGAGCACAGGTCCATCAGTGGCTATTAGCCACAGTGTATGTGTGTATATAAAATTTTTTGCCAATGTGTGACACAGAGTGTTGGACTTGATGGGCCGTTGGCCTGATCCAACATGGCTTCTCTTATGTTCTTATGTTCTTAAAGCTATCTGTATGAGATTGTGCCTTTGCTTAGTCTTTTTTATATTTTGGTACAGCTACTTACACTAAATAATCATAGTGGATAGATTCACAAAGGTTTTTTTATTTATGTATAATTCTGCATATAACTTTTGTTGTTGGCAGAATTCTAATCATGTCTGACAAAAGTGAACTGAAAGCGGAATTGGAGCGCAAGAAGCAGCGCTTGGCTCAAATCAGAGAGGAGAAAAAGAGAAAAGAGGAAGAAAGAAAGAAAAAGGAAGTAAGAACTTTGCCAATTTACATCAAAAGATTCCATCATCTCTTGTAGCTATAATAATTATATTGCTAGCACAGATTAACAGTTTATAAGCATAGTGAAAGATCTTTAAAATTAAAACCAAATATACATCATTTTGTGCTATGAGTTACTTTGTATCTTTACCATAAATGGAAAGAATTAATGTATTTCAAGCTAAAGATCATGCATATATAATATATTGTATTATGGGATATGGAAATATATTGTTTGTGAATAAGTGTTTAAAATGTCGGAACTTGTAATGAAAAACTGCTTAGGCTGTTTTGTGCAGGGAGTGAAGTCATAGGCATCTTATTTTATCTTGGCTAAAGATGGAAAAACTCAAATATCAACATTATTTATCTAATTTTTTCAATCCAAACTAGTTGCATGTACTATAACACAAGACACATTTGAGATAGCTTTATTAGCTATGATAAACTAAAAGATAATTTGAAAAAGATCCTGTTTTGAAGCTGAATTAAAATGAAACTTCACAGAGGTTAAAAGATAGTATAATGGTGTCCAGTCTATTTGGCACAAAACATCGTAATTTATGGATAGGTAAGAGCCCCATGCTACAGAGTGGTAAGCTGCAGTATTGCAGTCCAGGCTCTGCTCACGACCTGAGTTTGATCCTGGCGGAAGCTGGATTCAAGTAGCTGGCTAAAGGTTGACTCAGCCTTCCATCCTTCTGAGGTCGGTAAAATGAGTATCCAGCTTGCTGGGGGTAAAGTGTAGATGACTGAGGAAGACAATGGCAAACCACCCCGTAAAAAGTTTGCTGTGAAAATGTTGTGATGGATTGTCATCCCAGAGTCAGAAATGACTGGTGCTTGCACAGGGCATTACCTTTACCTTTAAGAGCTCTTCAGATTTGGTGGCAGCTGGTGGAGAGTGGATGGCAAACTGAACTCATTCCTTTCTCCTACCTTGTTTCCTCCTGCACAGCTACAGCATCTCATATTACTCTCCTTTTCACTACTTGCCTCTAGATTGTAGTTGCTCTAGAGATAAGATCAGCTTAGAGGCTGGAATGATGAAAGAGCGCTACAGAAGGAACTTATCTTACTCCCAAAGCCTTTCCTATTCTTTCACTGTCCACCATGAATAACAGCATATTTTCTGGCTGGCAAGCTGCTAACCTTGTTTGGTGATGGGTGAGCACGATTGGACTTTCTCTACAAGAAGAAGCTTTTCTGGGGAGAAGGCTTCCTTAGGCATACTGAATGCCAGTTGTTTTTTTGGTAGAAAAAGCCCAGCAGGAACTAATTTGCCTATTAGGCCACACCCTCTGACAGCAGCATTGTTTCAGACAGGGCTTTTTGTAGGAAAAAACCAGCAGGAACTTATTTGCATATTAGGCCACACTCCTTGACCAAGCCCGCCGGAACTGCACTCCTGTGTGTTCCTGCTCAAAAAAAGCCCTGCTGAATGCTATTGTGTACATGTGCTAAGGCACATACCCTATCATTTATGCACTGGAGGTTCAGAATTGCCTGAACATTGAAGTGCCTTTGATTAATCTTTCTAGCAGGTATGTTGTATTAATTAGGTAATTTGCTGCCAAGAACAAAAAAAAAATCACATCTGAAAAATTTAAACCAGAGACACTGTCCAACAGTTTTTTTTTTAAAGTTACTTGGATATGTGAATAGCTTTTCGTGATGATGAAAAACTGAATAAAACTCATAGTTATACTGTTATTTAACTGCTACAGAGCTCCTTCAGGACAGTTTCTGAACATTAGCATGCAATTTCAGAGCCTTAGTATGTTGCAGAAAGAAAATTGGTACATAAAAAAACTTGGGGGGAAATTGCATAAGTGCACAGCTGTTAGTAATCCTGTTTTTTTGACACAGCCTGCTTGGGAATTCTAAGGTAAAATTAAACTTTGACAAGTCAGGACCCTTAAAGATAAGTTTTGTATACTTGGACAGTACAATTTGGAGATATCCCAATACAGTATAGAATTGAGCAACAGTCAGTAACCCTTTTCAAACTGCCTTTGTATTCCATTTTTGTAACTGGTTGCTAATGGATTTTTTCTGTCATTTCAGACAGACCTGTTTTAGCAACTGGTTGCTAGCAGAATTTATTTACCTGCTCATACAAACCTGCATGATTGAGCCACTTGAGGGAAAACAAAGCATGGTTGAGTTGCTTTTTAGGGAAACTGCTTTTTTCCATTTTCAACCCCCCTCATTGCGCTTCTGAATCACTGTGGTGTGCTTTTTAAAATGTCCATAGTGCTTCCTACAATGCCGCTTTACCCTATCCTTTTTCATTACACAATCTTTATTTTTATTTTATTTTATTTAGTAGATTTATAGTCCACCCTTCCCCATAATGGGCTTAGGGCGGATCACAAGCACGATAAAACAATAAAACTGTAAAATCCAACAATAAAACCATAAAAGTTTATCTTCTTTCTCCAGTCAGACGATGGATCTAGTGTCATCCATGGCGACACTGGGGCTCTCCCAGTTTGTTACATCGCCCACTCACCAGGCAGGACTCATGTTAGATTTGATCTTTGCGGCTGGGGTTTTGGTGGCCGATATTACTGCTGAGGCGGTGCCATGGTCAGACCACTTTGCCCTTAAGGCTCGTGTGGATGTCCCACCTCAAGCCTGTTTGGGCGGCGAGCCTATTTGGGCTCGCCTGCGGAGTCCAATGGGCCCTGAGCAGTTCCAAATGGCTCTACGGGATCCCTGGCCCCCTGGCAATTCTCTTGATGACTTGGTTGAGTCTTGGCAGAGCTGACTCTCCAGAGCCATTGATGAGATCGCACCTCGGCGCCCTCTGCGCCCCTGTGTTAAGCTGGCTCTGTGGTATACCCCGGAGTTGCGGCAGCTGAAACGAGGGCTTAGACGGTTAGAGAGGCAATGGCGGCGTACTCGAGACGAAGCAACTAGAACATCTTGTAGAGAGTTTATGAGGTCTTATGAGATAGCAATCAAAGCCACAAAGAAGATTTACTTTGCAGCCAAGATTGCATCTGCAAATTCGCGCCCAGCGCAATTGTTTAGGACAATTCGGAATCTTACAACACTGTTGCAAGGCAGGCCAAATGCTAGGGAATTGGAGATAGGCTGTGAGGCTTTTGCGAAATTTTTTGCAGATAAGATCTCGTCGTTTCGCCACGACCTTCCCACCACATTGGATACAGTATGTGAACTCGGGGCCCTGTGCCTGTCTTCTGGATTAGTTCTGGATCGCTTCAACATGCTCAGCTTGAAGGAAGTTGACAGAATCCTCTCCACTGTCCGCCCAACAACCTGTGATCTGGACCCGTACCTCTCCTGGCTAATTAAAGCTTGCCAGAGGGAGCTTAGATCTCCTATACGGGACATCGTAAATAGATCTCTCTTGGAAGGGCTTTTTCCAACGCCTCTTAAAGAGGCCATGATCCGCCCTCTCCTGGAAAAGGTTATATCAGATCCGACCGAATTGGCACATTACTGCCAGTCTCAAATTTGCTCTTTTTGGGCAAAATTATTGAGAGGGCAGTAGTGTTGCAGTTACAGGGTTTTCTGGATGATGCTTCCATCCTAGATCCCCACCAGTCTGGCTTTCGTCCGGGTCATGGGACAGAGACAGTGCTGGTTGCCTTGGTGGATGACCTCCAGTGGCATCTGGATCAAGACAGCTCGGCAGTACGGATGTTGTTGGACCTATCGGCTGCGTTCGATACAGTCGACCATCTGCTGACCCACCACCTAGCCGACACAGGGATTTTGACCCGGCACTGCAAGCGGTGGCAGGGCGGCTCAGGCTGAGTAGGTTGAAGTTGAATCCAGCGAAGACAGAGGTCCTTTGCCTGAGCTGTGCGGTCTGGGAAGGGAAATCCCCCTACCAACCTTCGATGGTGTGCCGTTGAAAATGGCGCGCAAGGTCAAGAGCTTGGGGATGCTACTGGAGCCTGCCTTGTCAATGGAGGCCCAGATAGCAGCCACTGCTAAAGCCGCCTTTTTTCATCTTAGGTGGGCAAGGCAGTTGGTTCCCTTCCTGGAGCGCAATGACCTGGCAACAGTGATCCATGCAATGGTCACCTCGAGGTTGGATACTGTGATGCACTCTACATGGGGCTGCCCTTGTGCTGAACCTGGAAACTGCAGCTAGTGCAGAACGCAGCAGCCAGGCTGCTGTTGGGGCTCCCTAAGTGGGAGCACATACAACTGAGGCTGCAGGAACTGCACTGGCTGCCAGTAGTGTACCGGATTCGTTACAAGGTGCTGGTTATCACCTTTAAAGCCCTATATGGCCGAGGACCTGCCTACCTTAGGAACCGTCTCTCCCCATACGTACTCCCCAGAGGATACTGTGATCTGGCTCTCAAAATCTTTTGGCAGTCCCTGGGCCGAGGGAAGCCAAATTGAAAATCACATGGGAAAGGGCCTTCTCGTTTACAGCTCCCCACTGGTGGAACCAGCTGCCGGAGGAGGTGCGGGCCTTGCGGAGCCTTACCTAGTTCCGCAAGGCCTGCAAGACTACTCTCTTCCAGCTGGCTTTTGCCTAATATGGAATTTACTGTAGAAGAAAGCCGTCACCAGGGAACAACTGTAAAATGGACAACACCGAGATTTTAGCACCAAACTAATCTGTTGGTTTTAATTAGTTGGTTTAAATGTAAGATAATACTATGTATTTATGATTTGTAAATTGTTTTGTATACTTCTTGTTTTAACTGTTGAAATGTAGCATATTATGTCATGCCATGTGAGCTGCCCTGAGCTTGCTTCGGCGGGGAGGGTGGGATACAAATTAAAGATTATTATTATTATTATTATTATTATTATTATTTGGACATCAAAATAATCATTCTAAAGTGAGTGCTATAGTGCTCACTGTAGAATGTTCTTTAAAAGTCTGAGGAAGATTGCATGGTGAAAAAGGGGAGGGGAATGACACTATTTGAAATGACCATAATGCTTCAGAAATTTATTTTTACTTATTTATTTAGTTAATTTATATTCTCCCCTTTCTGGAAACAGACTCAGGGTGGATAACAACATAAACAATACTTAAAACTTACAATTAAAACAAACAGTGTAAAACAATATAAAAGCTATAAACAGTTATAAGCAGGTTAGATGGCTGCTTCAGTTGAGTACATTCTACAACATACTGAAGTTCTAAAATACAGTAATTGAGGATGGTAAGATGATATCACAGCAAAGATGGTATCGCAGTAAAGAAGGCCGGCTGATGGAATAGGATGCCTTCTGCCTCAACCAAAGGCCTGGTGGAATAGCTCCATTTTACAAGCCCTACGAAAAGATAACAACTCAGTAAGGGCCCAGATCTCTGTGGGGAGCTGATTCCACCAGGCTGGGGTCAAGACCAAAAAGGCCCTGGCCCTGGTTGAGGCAAGTCGAATGTCCTTTGGGCCAGGGATGGTCAGTAGATGTTACAAGCCAGATTGTAGCGATCTTGGGGGCACATATGGGGAGAGGCGGTCCTGTAGGTATGTCGGTCCCAGGCCGAGTAAGGCTTTAAATGTTGGAACTGGGTCCTTGAAATGGATCTGCTACTCAATTGGTAGCCAGTGCAGATGGCTCATTAATGGAAGGAAATTCGCTGTTTGAAACTCCCGTCCCTATATCACTTTACTTGAAATTGGGCCAACAACAAATAATATCTGGTTTAGAACAGTAATGTGAAAAGCGCCAGTATCAATGAAAAGCTGCAGTTTCTCATAGTACAGTGTGCAATTCAAAGACTACAGATAAGCAGATTGCTTGCTCTTTATTAGTCACATTTAATGGTACTTGCAGTTAAGTTCGGTAAAAAGTTTGAAACTGTGGGGTTCATTAGATTTCATCCCTGTTGGATGAAGTCTAGCATGGGAATCCTTGAAATAATGGCTAATTGTTTAATTATATTGAGTTAATTATTAATTATATTGAATAATATTGAATTGTTTAAATATAAAGAAAGTATAATAGTATTACCCTGTTTTAAAAGCTCTGCTTGTTTATAATTAAGCTTTAACAATGAGAGCCATCCCAAGTCATTAGGGGAACATTTGAATATCCCATGATCATGATATTTAATAGTAAAGTGGCTGAACCTTGTGTGAATCATACAAGCAACAAAACTAGGTTACACACAAAGTAGCAATCTAAGTATATTCTGGGAGTTCTCTGTATAAGCAGAAAAACATGACACTGAATTAACTAAAGAAAGAAGCCCTTCAGAAATAGGCTAAATATATTTCAAGAACATGGAATATTGAATGTCAGAGCAGGGGGAAAGGGGGAAGGAAATGAGCTTGCTCAAACCCCTGAAAGCTTTAAATATCCAGTAGTAGAAAATCTTATAGAGAGGGGGATCTTTCCCAATTCCCCTCCTATGATTCCTTGTGGGCCTTCTAGATTCTTCACCCAAAGGATGATTAACACATGGAATTCACTGCCACAGGAGGTGGTAGCAGCTACAAACCTGGACAGCTTCAAGAGGGGGTTGGATAAACATATGGAGCAGAGGTCCATCAGTGGCTATTAGCCACAGGGTAGATGGAACTCTCTGTCTGGGGCAGTGATGCTCTGTATTCTTGGTGCTTGAGGGGGGGGCCACATTGGGAGGGCTTCTAATGTCCTGGCCCCGCTGATGGACCTCCTGATGGCGCCTGGTTTTTTTGGCCACTGTGTGACAGTGTTGGACTGGATGGGCCATTGGTCTGATCCAATATTGCTTCTCTTATGTTCTTATGTTAAATTGTGTTGTCTACTGTTGACACTAAAGTTGCCAGTACATGGTTCAACAGATTTTACTGGGAGGCTAAATGCATCTATCCCATTTTTGTCCTGTGATTCCTCCAAGAAACTCCCATTACTCATTTATCCTTGTAATATCCCTGTGAAGGAGGTTGGGCTGAGACAACTTCTCAGATCGCTTTGCAAGCTTTGCAACATTACAGGGATTTGAACTAGTCTCTCAGTCCAGTATATTCTAGACAACTCTGGTTCTGTGGCTGAAATGAGGTCACTAACAAACTTATTTTGCTTGGTTTGAATAAAGACAATGGGCAATTATTTAACTATAGAAATCTAATTGTCCTCCATAATGCTTATAGTTCACTCATATTGAACTCAGTCTGACACAACATAGGTGTCAAACAGAGTTCAATTTGAGTGAGTTCTAATA
This sequence comes from Heteronotia binoei, assembly GCF_032191835.1. Classification (NCBI taxonomy): domain Eukaryota; kingdom Metazoa; phylum Chordata; class Lepidosauria; order Squamata; family Gekkonidae; genus Heteronotia; species Heteronotia binoei. Next base: position 31,393,952 of record NC_083238.1, read on the forward strand.
AAATAGGCATCTCTGTTTTTTTTTTAGTGGGAGTCAGCTTTCATCTGTGCTGTCTGGTTTCAGCAGGTTGTATGTCTTGCCATAGCACTTTGTGCACTTGATAACAAAGGGTCTAGCTGACAATTCTATGTTACAATAAATGCAGGAAAATCTTTTTACAAAGTGCTTATGAACCTGTTTTGATTGTCTGAAATGAACTTCTTGTGTGAGTATCATACCCAAACTTACAAATATCAAGATTTCTTTGCTTGTGTATTAGTGCAAGAGAGATGTGAAACTAACTGCCACATACACTTTGTTATTTTAAAAAATTCTAGACAGATCAGAAGAAAGAAGCTCTTCCTGTGCAAGAAGAGTCTGACCTTGAAAAGAAGAGGAGGGAAGCTGAAGCCTTGCTTCAAAGCATGGGTTTAACCCCTGAGGCTCCTATGGGTAAGAATTCCAATGAAAACATACCATGTAAATGTCCTTCCCTCGTGAGTGTAGCATGAAAGCTGGATTACTAATTCATGCATGTATTTGTTGTTTGTTCATTATTGCCACAAGTTATCCAGCATAGTGTTTCAGAATTTACTGCTATGTCAGACCTTAAATACATGGATCATACAGTTGGTCTGCAATTGTTATATTGCTCTGTTGTTATTTAATATACCATCTGATCAGAGTTTTAAGGTAATTTTTAAAGAAAACTTAAAGCCCTTCAGTTTTATTAAACTAATATAAATAGGAGTCTGTTGATGCCAGGTCACAAGTGAATCTCAGGATTGGCAGATAGCTGTTGCTAAATATCATCCTGGCTTGTTATTGAATACCTTAAAAGGTACTGAAGCAGAACTCTCATAGAAGTAGTTCAGTTCTTTGTGAACTGGAAATACACTTCCATTCAGACATTAATCTTCTGTATGCTGTAATACATAAAGGATACAATTTCCAAAACATCTATAGTAAATTTTGCATTAACAGTTAAATTCCTGAAATTTTAAACCAGAGGCACTGAACTCATTTATTAATGAGGGCCAGATCTGACATAAATGTCCCTTTGTTGGGCTGGGCTCTTTGTGTCATAAAATGTAATGCCAGATACTGGAGATACTTTACTATTGACTGTGACCCACACCCCTTCTCAGCACTTGACCACATTTTGCTCAATATGCACAAGTAGTTTTGCACAGCACAGAGAGCTATTGCCTGACAGTCAGGGGGCAACAACCAGAGACTTTTGTGGCTCTAAAGATGAAAACATTTCAGATGTTTTTGAGAAGCTGGAGCATGAAGGGCTGCATTCCGTTGCTGCAGGCACAGCCTGCCAAAGACAGATGGCCAAGTGGCATCAGTTTGGAGAACTCAACAAACCCTGCCTTAAAGAAACTGCTATGGTCAACAGGCATTGGGAAGGGGCGGTGAGGCAGCCACACAATGCACCACCCTCTGCCAAAGTCCCAAATTCCACACAATAAGAAAAACAAACACTGTGATGTACTGGCTAACAATGTTTAGTAAAACCATTTAAGAAAACCATTCAAGAAAAACTTTTTAGAATCATATAATCTTTTGCTACGTTACAACAACACTAGAAATGTCCATTCACATAACAATATTACAAGAAAAGTCCAGTGTGAGCACCCGGATATAGGCTCATTTTGTCAGTGAACTTTCTCAGGAGTAGTCCTTCCTATTTCGTTCAGGATTACCAGCCTCATGTAACAATCCAATATTAATGCAACATCTTTTACTTCATGTTCTCACATCCACTCAATGACACTTAAGTGTATACATTTATATTAGGAGCTTAAGCCAGTCCAAACTTCTTCTTTAACCAGATGCAAAAGCCTTCTGGAGTTTGCTGGCAAATTGCTCTCTGCAATATTTTTATTAGAATCAAGCCATTCCTTTTGATGGCAAAAATGCTCTCATATTCTACAATTTTTGTTTGTCACTTTTGCCAGCATACTCTAGAAGGATTTTGCATCTAGTTATAGAAGAGGTACAGGACTGGCTTGCTCAAAATTATACACTTAAGTGGCATTGAGCATTTTGCTGTCGAATAGGAATGGCTTGCTCAAAATTAAAAAAAATATTATTGGTGCTTGTGAGGAGGGGGCAACAGTGGAAGGGCTTCTAGTGTCCTGGCCCCACTGATGGCACCTGGTTTTTTTGACCACTGTGTGACACAGAATGTTTGATTGGATGGGCTATTGGCCTGATCCAACAGCTTCTCTTATGTTATTATGTGTGCATTTAGGCTTTGCCTCTTATTTAATCCTCTCTGTGCTGCTGAGGGAGGGAAGCAGGAGAGGAGCTGCACACATTTGGGTTGGCAGGCCTCCTCTGCCCCCAACCCTCAGTGTTTTGCACACATTGTCCCTTTGACAAAAGTGCAGGGCTTTTCTGTCTCACCTGGGCTGCTGTGCCCAGCATTCCTGGCCAGTCTCTCAGTTCACATACTTGCATAAGCAAGCATGCTTGGTGAGCTGGCCAGCAGCTTTCCACAGGCAGCTGTGCCCACGGGCCCCTTCCCTGGGCCGCTTGCAAAGTGGGAAACCACTCGCCTGGAGTTTGGGAGGTGAGGCCAAAGAGGTTCTGCCTACTGCACATGAGCAGACAGCCATCTTTCCAGCAGTCCAGGTGGCACAGGCAGGAGTCCAGTGTACTCTGGTTGAAAGAAGAGGTGGCAACTGTGGCAGGCAGCATGTCACAACCTGATGCCTTAGCCAAGGGCAGCAGGCAGGCCCCAAGGAAACTGGCTGCACAGTACTTGTGGCCAAATCAGCCCTTGTTGCCCCTTATGTTTACCAACTCTGGATTGCACAATTTCTCGAGATCTGGAAAAACTCTGGGGAGGGCCCCCATTTGAGGTAGGGAAGAACCTCAGCAGAAGGTATAAATACCATAATAAAGGCCCTTCTGGTCCATATTTGGACTGGTTTCCCCCCCAGTTGCTCTTGAGCTGGATAAGAACTCTGGACAAGCTGGTTCCGTTCCCTGGGCTGTATGTCTGACATGTCTGTTTTGGACGGTTTCTTGCAAAACTTGTAGTCTTATTTTTAAAAAGAGACTATGCCACTAGGGGGCATCACTGCATTACAAGTGGCTATGTAAATGCTTACAAAGGCATACTTTTCCTGACTTTAGGCTACACCAGTTATCTTACTAGCAAAACAAAAAGTACACTTTTCAGTAGGTGACATGAATTACAACTTATTTTGTTACTTTAAAAAATAAGCATTGGGGTATTTCCAAATACCAGAAATGAGTGTACCATACCTAGATTGTTGAAGCGTAAAGAACATAGATAGAATTCAACAGTTACATTTAGTACAAGTAGAACTTGGTTGTTCTTCTGTGTCAAAATAATTATTTTGTTTTTTTTAATGTTGGCTTTAAGGGTTCAGCCTTTGGCTGTACAAGTCTTTCTTTTTGAGTAATGTTATTAGCTTAAAACAATCTGCTTAGAGTAAATGGATGGTTGATTGCAGATTGAGCACCAGATGAAAATGGGCCCTGGGTTTGTTTAAAGGTCTGGCTTTCCCTTTTTTCACTGGGTTTTCAGGTTGAGCAAAAGATAGAGAGAATCTGTGAAAAGGCTTAAAAATTGGCCCTAGTCTAGAGGCTCATTTTAGGTATGAGAGTGACACCCAGAAGGAACTTTAGTCCCTGGTCTCGGTAGGAGATAATTGTGGATGGTCCTCTGAAACATGGTTTGGACCATAATTTTTGTGTGTGAAATATTGTGATTTATTTTTAAACGTCATTATCTGATCTGGTGGCCCACTTTCATACAGAGTGTGTTCTTATTCACTTTAATATCGAGGCAGTTCTTTGCCCATGCTTCCCCTTCTTTTCTGAGGAGATATCCTGGCTTTGAAATGAATAGGAGAGTTTGTGCACATCAAAGTTCAATGTGTTCATGGAGCTCCTGTGGATTTGGGAATCGTGTGTCTGTTTATGACAGAATAGCTAATGTTACGTTTATTGAATTGTAATTAGAATGCAGACAGCTGCACATAATGCAATTTGAACAAAAATGTTAATCAATCAGTCAGCTATAATGTTTAAATTAATAAATAGTAATTAGTTCTTCAAAACACTAAAGGCTAACTTTTATTAATGAAGTGCTAATTTAGTTAAAGCAGACAAGTTCTACTTTATTTCACTAACAGTCCACTCTTGAATGTATTTATGAAGACCTGGCATACATATGAGGTGGTATTATCCTGTGGTAGTTTTTTTAAAAAGCACAGCAGTGGGAGGAGTTGTTGTCTAGTTTATTCCCTGATGTGTTAGTTTTTCACCTGCAGGGAGATTTTTAAGAACACTGATAATTCAAAAATGATATCCTCCATTTTGCCACTTCACATACCACTGTACCCCAAAACAGACTTTCTGCAGTATTTAATGCATGCTTTTTAGGGGAAATCATTTTTTCCAACAAAAATCCCCCTGCAGCACTTGAAGATTAAGCCATTCCTCAGTTACACAGCCAATAGGTGGCAGTAGTAAGCAGTTGAAATTGTAGCAAAGAACTTCATTCAACATAAATCAGATATGCTGTTTTAAAATCCACAAACAATGAGTTGAGCTGGTATCCAGCGTTGCTTGTCAGTACTTATTTTTTCATCTTGTAACATGGCACAACAGCACATCAAAAACAATTTTCAACTTTTGCTGTTGGTTTGAGCTCTGTGCAGTGTGATTAGGTGTTTGCTTAGATATACTTCCATGTAGCTTATGTCTGTCTTTTAGAATTCTGAAAATATAGAATAGCACAGCGATGCATGCTTAGACAAGTAATTGCCTACTGTTAATATTTGGTCTAAGACAATAAAGGCCACAGAGGAATTTTTTGTTTGAAAATGTAAATCATAATTAGAAATTATTGCTGAGATTTTTAAAAAATGATTCAATTCTTTTAAATAGCTCACATTTTCCCTTGCTTCAGCACAATATATATTTTTCCTTCCCCCTCAAGAAAATTCACAATGAAAAATTATTTACTGTGAGGGTGCTTTGATTTTTTTTTTATGCAAAACTGTTGTTGTCAAAACCCCATTTTCAAATTTGTGTATATTGGGCCTGAAAAAATAAGTATTTCCTGATATTCCTGAGTCCCAATACTGGTATGTTATTCAGATGTGGTAATATTTGGGAATCCTGAATTTTTGGGTCCATTATACCCTATGGGAATCATTAAAGTCAGTGGCAAGTCTATCCTGGAATATGTTTAGTGGTCGGGGGGGGGGGAGTTGAAGTAGAGGCACCAAATTTGCAGCATATCTGCTGGAACCTCACCTCAAAAGAACCCCAAGTTCCTAAAAGATTGGACCAGGGAGTCCAGTTCTGTTGGCTCCAAAGAAGGTACCCCCCATTCTCCATTGTTTCCAATGGGGGAAAATAACAAGGTAATACAAGCCCAGCAGAATGTCCCAGATACTCTCTACAGTAGAAAGTAAGGGGTGTGTATGTGTGTGGGGGGGCTTTTGCAAGGCCAGCAGCAAAACCAGTGCTATGTGCTCAGCAGAACCAATGCCAAATCCCAACAAGACTAAGGTCAAATCTGAGAATCTCAGTAGAAACTGAGGGGGGAGAACATTTCTGCAGGGACAGCAGAACCAGTATCATGTACTCATGTCCAGCAGCAGAGCCAAGTGCCAACCTGCTAGTGCCCAGCAGTAGAACCCAGTGCCATTGTGACAAATGCCAGCTCAACAGGACTGATGTCAAGCACATAATCACAATCCGAGTGAGGCGGAGGGGGGTTGTAAGGACAGCAGAACCAGTACAGTAGTGCCCAGCAGCACAACCCAGTGCCAGCCTTCTATTACCCAGCAGCAGAACCAGCAGAACTTTTAAAAAGTTTAAAGCACTTTAATAAACTCCTCCTGGCTAGATTCTATTGGAGGAAGCCTGATTTCCTTTATGAAAATGCAGGAACTCTCTCCTGAAAACTGAAAAACTACAGGACAACCTAAAAAGGAGATTTGTCTAAAAGCACCTGCTTTCACTGAAGCTCAGAGTGCTGTATGCTGCTTTTTAAAAAGTTAATCTAGGCTATTATATCGCTGTTTTGTAGACACACACAACCTTGCCTCTTTTAATATCCTCCTAGCACTAGCCTAGTTAGGGAGGAACTAAAGCCCTATGCTGAAATTTAATTAAAAGTGTTTAAAAGTTAAACAACTTCTAAAATACTTCTACATGGGGCTACCCTTGACGCTAACCCGGAGACTACAGCTAGTGCAGAACGCTGCGGCGCGGCTGTTAATGAGACTCCCTCAATGGGAGCACATTCAGCTGGTGCTGAAAGAGCTGCACTGGCTTCTTGTTGTGTTCCCAGTTCGTTTCAAGGTGTTGGTGTTGACCTTTAAAGCCCTTTATGGTCAGGGACCTGACTATCTGTGGGACCCCCTTTCTCCGCATATTCCCCAGAGAGCACTGCGTTCAAGGATGAAAAATCTATTGTCCATCCCTGGACCAAAAGAAACCAGGTTGCGTACGACACGAGCCAGGGCCTTCTCGGTGGCAGCGCCAGAACTCTGGAACGCTCTCCTGGAGGCCATAAGGGCCCTGCGGGATTTGTCTATATTCCGCAGGGCCTGTAAGACCGAATTGTTCCGACAGGCCTTCGACATTTAACCGAGAGAGAGCTGCCACTGGACATCATATAGCCCTCCATGCAGAGTACCGATGGTCACCATCGAACTTTCAGAACCGCTATACTGTACTGTATTAATACAGCACCATGAAATGTTTTAAATAATTTAAATGTGTAATTATGTTTTATATGTTTTATTGATTTTTAATGGAAGTAATGTGATGTTGTGAGCCGCCCTGAGTCCGCTTGCAGAGAGGGCGGGATATAAGCGTAACGTAATAAATAAATAATAAAATAGACCCTTATTACTAAAAACCTATTTATCAGCACCTAAGTATTGTGTTCAATATCCCTTGAAACCAAAAGCACACACTTGGAACACAGAACAGTGAACCTCAACATACTCTTCCCTCCAAAAATCAGTCTTTTAAAAATTAAAGGGAAGAAATACAGGAGTGGAGACTAGTGGGGTGGGAAAAGCAGGGGAAAGGACTCAAGTAGAAGAGTAAGCAAGAAGGACCTAAGCCAAAAACCCTTCCACACACACACGCCCACACACCAGACCAAAAAAAGAAAAGGGGAGGGGGAAGCTGAGGAAACAAGCCACAAAGCCTCATCCCTAACTCCTAAAAAAAAACAGAAAAAAAAACAGTGAAGGATGGTGAAGGAGAGAGAAAAATTTAAGTAAAATAATAGATTTTTTAAAAAATCAAACAGAATCCCCCCATACACATACACAAGCCTAAAAAGAGAACCAAAAATGAATGGTAACCAAGTTTTAAACCAGCTCCAAAGAATCAAAGCCAAGAACTAAAGCAGAAGGAAAGAACCCTTAAACCCCTCCCCCCCCCCCCACCACCTACCACTGGGCCCAAACAACCACAAAAATAACTGCAAGCCAGAAAATCAGAAGAAATGAAAATTTAAGAATAAATTCAAAGGGAACCACTTGGCCTCATCCGCATTCAACCTACTACCCACCAAACTCAAAGAACAAAGAACACTTCTCCAAGCAGGCAAGATCTGATCCAAAGTCTGCATCAGAGTCTCTCAGGCAGCAGAAATCAGGCTTAGAGCAGCATCTGAAGCCAAAGCCAGTGCACACTCTCCAAACCTCTCTTAGCAATGGAGTCTGGCTCAGCCAGGCCCTTGCTTTTATGCTCTTTGTCCATGCATAGAAGGAAAAAAAAAAACTTACGTGACTTGCTAAAGAGCAGTGTTCCCCCTAACCTGAAATCCTATTTGCCAAATTGCCGCTGCTCAGTTTCCCCTCCTTCCTGTTTCCTGAGAAATGGGTGAAAAAAGCAAGATAGTTACTTTGTTGGATTTTACATTTGAATCCAGCAACTTTGCAAGTTGCAAACCTACAATGCAGTGTCACTTGCAAAAGCATAGCACTGATTGGCTCTAAGGCACTACGGCTCCCCAAAGGTGCTTCTGCTATTGGTTGCAGAGATGCCTCTTCCCCCTCTCTCCTGTTGCCCTGAAGAAGAAGATGATGATATTGGATTTATATCCCGCCCTTCACTCCGAAGAGTCTCAGAGCGGCTCACAATCTCCTTTACCTTCCTCCCCCACAACAGACACCCTGTGAGGTGGGTGGGGCTGGAGAGGGCTCTCACAGCAGCTGCCCTTTCAAGGACAACCTCTGCCAGAGCTATGGCTGACTCAAGGCCATCCCAGTAGGTGCAAGTGGAGGAGTGGGGAATTAAACCCGGTTCTCCCAGATAAGAGCCTGCACATTTAACCACTATACCAAACTGGCTCTCCTGGAAACCAGTGCAAAAAGTGGGAAAGAGTCCTAGAGGAGAATTGAGAGTTAACTTCATAGCTCTTTAAATTTCACCACCAGCTGTTCAGTATAGCTGAATATACCCAAAAAATGCTAGAAAAATTTGGCTTTTTTCAGGATCAGCAATACTGGTAGCTGCTCAAATTCTCTAATCTGTATCTGGCTTTTAAAAAGCCCTTAAAAATACTGTTAAAGTATTTTTTTTTGGGGGGGGGGGTTGTTCTTATAAAGTTGAATGCAGACCCCTAGTTGTCATACTTGCAAGACTTTTAAATGGCCTAAAATGTATGTATTTTAAATCGGATGTTTTATAGATCTTAATTAAATGACTATGGACAGATGGCATTACTTTAGGTTGCATACTGCTACTTTTATTTTTCATCCATGTGATAACACAAAATGTTGACAAACAAGCCTTAAGGGGTTTTTAAAGAAATTAAGAATAAAACTAGTCAAATCCTGGTTTAGCTGAACAGAAAGTCTTCAGCAGATAGTTATAAATTTATAACACTATGGAGAGACATTTCATGGCTTGTATTTCTCACTCTCCTCCCCCATCACTGAATACAAGATGTAACAAACTCAAATTCAGTATATTTTAAATTTGTTTTAATTTCTAATTAGCCAGCTTGTTAGCTTAGCATGAAGGCGTTTTAATGGCATCATCTTTATTTCCAGCATTTTGTGCAAATTATATTTTTATGTAACCCCAGATGCATTAAATGCCAAGAACTGCATGACTCTCCAGCATGAAATGTTAACATTGTCTTTTCCCCTTTTTTTCTATTATTCATTTTCATCCATTTAATTTTTTGTTTGCCATCACTTTTTAATGCTTCCATGTTAAATTAATTTGAAAACATCCTAAGCTGTTCAACCTCTACGACTAGTAACAGCGGATACCTGTCTGTTTCACTATTTAGTCCCTCCTCCAATGTCTCCATCTTCCAAATCTGTGAGCACACCAAGTGAGGCTGGAAGCCAAGATTCCGGGGATGGTGCCGTTGGTTCTAGGTATGCTGTTTTAAAGATTTCAGTGCTAAATATTTTGTTGTGAATGCAGTATAATATTAAGATGGACAGCATTACATGATTGAATAAATATGGTCTTCAAAAATGTATGGGCATGATTCCTCCCACTGTACCATAGGGCCCATGGGAATACTCCTTCCTGGCTTTGTTTGGCACACACAGGTCATTACCCAGAACAGGAGTTCAGTAACCTTCCTATTAACCTATCTTTCCAGCTCGTTGGTACATCCAGGAATGTACCAAAGCTGAAAGCAAGTTCTTTGCTATAGCCTGGGGAGGGACTGGACTGGGAAACTGGAAGCATGCTGTCTTTCCATTTCAGTAATGGTAGTGTGCACACAAACAGAAGGTGGGAGGTATCATGTCCTAAATTTTTATTGTAAAGCAACTTGGAGATTTACACAACTACTGATGTGTGTCTAATAATAAATCCTGGAGAGCTGCTCAACTGAACAGTATTTTGATTTAGATTCTTGTGTTCTGTACTTAAATACTGAGACTGAGAGAAAAAAAGGAAGTCAATAAAACTAACAGCACCACAACTTGAAGCTGTTACCTATTTGTTTGTAATATGTCTCAGAAATCTTAATAATAAAATCGTATGATTGGTACTTCTGTGGTAGACTGGGGAAGCCTAGTTGGGCAATTAACCGCTGGTGGTCTGTGCAGTGGATTGACTAGTATCTTTGTTGTATCAACCAGTGTCTTTATTGTATCCTGTGTTGCCTAGTGTATCATCCAGTTAGCTCTATGCTTGTGGTTGAGTGTAATGAAGGCTGCTTCAATCTAGCCTATTCAAGAAGGATCCTTGTTGGCACTTTTGACTTAGTTGGTTCTTTGACTTCCCTCTTTGGCTACTGTGCGTTATTGAATCTTGCTTTCTTTTTTTAATGGACATATCACTGAACCTTTCAGTTGTTTTCCAGTCAGCTGAAACACTAACCATGTTCCCAATGTGGCCTTTCTCATAACAAGAATGTGCTGTATTTTATTTAGTTGGTGATGGTTCTTGGTTTTCACTGTCGCAGCCTGTGCTTTTGCTTTGAGGTGGGATGTTCCTTATTGGGGGGGGGGGGCAAGTAGAAATGGGCTCTCTGTGCAACCTTGTGCAGAACCCACTTAAGGACTTGTCAAGGGGTGCATTGGCATCAGCTGGCCTAGTAAAGCATTGCAGCCAGCTTTACTAGGTTATTAATTAAAAGGTAAAGGTAATCCCTTGTGCAAGCATCAGTCATTTATGACTCTGGGGTGACGTTGCTTTCACAAAGTTTTCATGGCAGACATTTTATGGGGTGCTTTGCCATTGCCTTCCCCAATCATCTACACTTTACCCCCAGCAAGCTGGGTACTCATTTTACCAACCTCGGAAGGACAGAAGGCTGAGTGAACCTTGGGCCGGCTACCTGAACTCAGCTTCTGCTGGGATTGAACTCAGGTCGTGAGCAGAGCTTGGACTGCAGCACTGCAGCTTTACCATTCTGTGCCACGGGGCTCTTCAGGTTGTTGATTACCAGTTGCCATGTAAGAAGACTCGTAGTCTTTTCATTAACAATAAATCCAGACATGATGCCAAGTGTGCTCTGTAACTTTGACTCTGTTTTACCCATGGCAGCTTTGTGTCCTTTCCAGAAGCTGTGTTTCCATAATGTGTACATGGGGAGAGAAAGGTATGCAGCTCCCTAGTGCCTAGAAACTGATACCAAGTACATGTTGATGGATATTCAGTTCTGCTGCAGGTTCTAAAGCTTTGGGGCTAAACTGTATGACAGCACAAAATAGAATCTATATGTCAGTCTTTACAGATTTGTACAGATTCATTTTGTAGCATAGGGACCAGGGACTGGATGCAGTCATGTGCAGATCAAGTGAAAGCCATTCAGTTCTTGTTTTATGTTTATGGGCTTCATTTAGACCAATTTTGTGAGGGAAATGGTTCTATGGTGGAGTGTGAAAGTAAAATGGCTTAGAGGAGAATGATTCAAGCCACTGGATTCCTGTCAGAGAGAAAATAGGATATATATGAAATTAGGCTCTTGCAAACTTTTAAAAAGTTGTGAGCATTACAGGAGAGCAGCAGACATGTTGGGGAAGCAGTATTGAGAGGGAGGGAAGGGGTTTTGATCCTTCTCTCTTCATTGTTTTTCTGATCTAAATTATCCCCCCTCCCCTCGGTTGCTTGCTGTCCTGTGGTAAAAAAAAAAAACATTGAGGATAGGAATAAATAAATAGTTTTATGATGGAGAGTAATAATGGGCGGGGGTGTCTTCAAGGTTTTTTTTATCTGTGTTGCTTATTAGGGATGATTAGTGAAGGCAGCTAAGTTAGCAGATGACATCAAATTGTGCTGTAATAGTGAAATCCCACACTGACTCTACAAAACTCGAGGATAAATTCTCCAAACTGAGGACTGGGCAAAAAAGGTCAAATGGAGTACAGTGGGGCAAAAAAATAACTTCACTTACAAGCTGTCAGTGGTCTGAACTGGTTATGGTTACCTGAAGAGGTCTGCTATGAACCTCACTGAACACATCAGCTCAGAGCTAACTATATGGTAGCTTCATGATTAGGATCTTGTGTTTTGTATTAAAACTGACACAACGTGATTCAGTTTGAGGTCACAGTGGCAAAAGAGGATGAAAGAGATGTTTAATCCTTTTTCCGTGCATTGTTTTCTTGATGAAAATCCTCTCCTCACTGAAACATGTTTGCCTGATGAGGGTAAAGTAAACAGGGACCATATGGGTACCAGTACATTGTCCCCTGTAGGACAGATAGCAGCTTTGGAAGAGTGAGTGAGATCAGGACAATGATTTGATGCAGTATCCCTGCTCCCCATACTGCAATCATGATCCAACTCTGGCTCTGCTGCAGCTGCACTTACAAGAAACCAAAACAGCAGAGAACCTGATCACAGATCTTTTATGTGAAATGTAAATGAGTGCTTCAGTGCGTGGTGACTGTGAAAAAGACAAACTCAGAGCTAGGAATTAGTAGGCAAGGCACTGAAAATCTATGTCATAATGCCTTTGTGTAAAAACAGTGATAGCAGCCACATTTTGAGTGTCATGTTCAGTTTGAGTCAAGAAGGATGTCATATCATCTATGAAGGAGAAAATATACAGAGCGACAAATGAGGATGAAGCACCTTCCCAGTGACAGAATGCTTAAGTATTTGTTATATCAAAGCTTATATCAAAGTTGATTAATAAGTTTAGATGTGGTAATGGTTTTAGAACTATGCATAGTTGTTGAGTACCCAGCTTGCTGGGGGGAAAGTGTAGGTGACTGAGGAAGGCAATGGCAAACCACCCTGTAAAAAGTCTGCCATGAAAACATTGTGATATGATGTCACATCAGAGTCGGAAACAACTGGTGCTTGCACAGGAGACTATTTTTACCTTTTTATAGTTGGGGAAGAATAGAAAAGAGGTTTTTATTTCTTTTTCTCATAATACTAGAACTCTGGGGTCACCCAGTTAAGTTGAGGCGAAAGGTTCAGAGTGGACAAAAGAGTACTGTTTCACACAACACATGTTTAACATGGAATTCACACATGGTCAGTTGCTTAGGTAGCTTTGAGAGTGCTTTAGACAACTTTATAGAGAATAGGTCTAGCTGTGGCTGTGGTAACTGCGTAGAACCATCCTTTGTAGAGCCAGTAAAAGGGGGAAGGGGGGGCTATGGCATCTGTTTTGCCTGTAAGAGGTACCAAGGATCTCCATGTAAAAGGATTGGGTAACTGGTGAGATGTGAAAGACCTGCCCGAGACCCTGGAAAGCCACTGTCCATCAGAATGGACGTTACTGGACTTTGATAAAGCAAAGATCTGACTCAGGATAGAACAGATTCACATATACTTTGAATACTAGCTGTTGGGAACTTGTAATAAGTGAGGTACCAGCTGTGGTGTAGTGGTTAAGTGGGGCAGACTCTTGTCTGGAAAACTGGGTTTGATTCCCCACTCCTAACATGCAGCCAGCTGTGTGATCTTGGACCAGTCTCAATTCTTCTCAGGACTCTCTCAGCCTCACCTACCTCACAGGGTGTCTGTTATGGGGAGAGGAAGGGAAAGGAGATTGTAAGCTGCTCTGAGACTCCTTTGGGTAGTGAAGGGTGGAGTATAAAACCAACTCCTCTTCCTTCTCTTCTTTTCCTTCTTTTCCTTCCTCCTCTTCTTTTCCTTCTCCTCCTGGTTTCATGCCCTGTATGTGGGCTTCTTCATGTCATCTGACCAATTTTAGAAGCAGGACAGGGCTGTTTTTATGTTGTTATATAAGGTCTGTATTTGGAAGAGCAAGGATGAAGGATTTTGGGCTCAGAGGCCCTTTCAAAGCTTTTTCGTTTGGTTCTTTTACAGTGCTCTGTGCTGCTGATTCAGGTATCTTTTCAGGGTAGAAGGTCAGAAGAGAGGTCCTCTGTCTCTTTACCTCACCAGTCTAGTCCCTGCAGTAACATTTGCTCCCTGAAGCTTCTCTGCGCCTAATCAAGGTGGAGGGAGGCAGAGGGACTTCTTGTGCTTACCTTTACACTTGCAAGAATATGGGAGCATTTTTATTCTACTCAGGTCTATTCAGTGAGGCTTCCTCCCAGGGGAAAAAACTGTTCTTAGGATGACACTGCATTTATGTTGATCACTGGTGAATTTATGCTTGGAATAATTAATATTTTTAACCTTGTCTGTGGTAACAGTGTCAGTTCAAAGCAACATGTATTCAGATTGGTTTTATTTCTCAACAGTATGTCTTGAGTTGATTTTCTAGTTATATAAAAGTAATTTGATTATCTCCTTAATATCAGCACATGGTCCCTTTGTTCAGGATGTGTATATTCTCACAGATCTGATTCTGCATGACTCTTTGCTCCTAACATAATATTTGTGTGCAAGAGTGTATTTTCCTCCCTATATAGTACATTGTTGATAAAGTGTAGAAAAAGTCATTTTGTCATTAGGATTTCTGATATGCTTATCTAAATTTGCTATGATTAATCCTCCTAGCATTGCTGTTAGCCCGTGAGCCTAAATAATATAAAAAGTCTAACTGGGTATCCTGTATAGGATGGAAGGGCAGGGTAAAAGGGTTTTGAATAAATAAATTTAACGTATGATATGTTGATGCCCACTACTTGAGATCCTTTGTTACATAAAGGTTGCCTCTCAAGCATACTTGTTAAGAAGTAAATCTCCTGCTCCCTGGGACTCACTTCTGAGCAAGCATTCTTAGAATTGATCTTTTTTAGCAAGCTGTTTTCTGTGACATTGACTGTCTTGAATTGGCTTTAAATTAAATGACATTTATAAGCCCAAGGCAGTGCTTAACCCATAATTATAGCAATGTCACATCTTGGAAACACTAGCAGTAGTATATCCCAGTGGACAAGCATTTTTTCCTGTACCCAAAGGTTTATGTGTTGACTCATTTCCTCTACCAATATGACAATTTCCTGAACATATTTAATGCTTGGGGGCAAGACTGCATTGCGTTAAACACACATAATTTCAGATGACTCTACAAAAATCTGTGTAGCTTTAAATGAAGTTGTTAATTTGTGTATGTGTTGTTAATCTCTTCTGTGATTGTCTTGTGAGGCTTCTTATGTGTGCTGTCCTGCAACTCAAATTTCCGTCTTTAAACAACCAGACATATCTTTTAATTGCTGCGGCTTTCACTTGATTAAAGGAATCTTAGTCCATTAATTATAACTTTTGTTCAATCAGTTCATTAATTTAGATCTGTAAGCATTTGAGTATGAATAACAATACCTGAAGCAGAAAAAAAGCCTGTGTTCTTTCTTCTATCAACCCCTCTTATGTGTGAAAAAGTAGGGAATCATCTTCCAAGGTAGCACATGCCATACATGAATTTTGTAAGTTCTTTTATTAGAAAATAGAAATAATTTAAAAGCTATCTACACAATTAAAAAGGTGCCACCTTTTTAATTGATTTGAAAGATCTGTAATCAGTTAATCTAACTGATTGATCAGCTAAATGTTGCAGTCTTACTAATTGCTCTGAATTATGTGTTTTAACAGTTATATTTATTGCATGTATTGCTGTAGCACTGAATATTTAGTCAGTTTCCACTAACTGGTATTGTTTTGTTTCTGATGCCATGATGTGACTGTAAACTTACAGTAGCTTTCACATTTCATAGAATGTTCTTGCTTTACTAATCTCTGGCCTTTTTTGCTAATGCTGCATGGTTGTTCCTTCAACCTCTGTTATCAGGACGCTGCATTGGGATACTGATCCATCAGTTCTTCAGCTCCATTCTGATTCCGATCTGGGGTACAGCAGAGATTTATTATCTTCCATCTTTGTGTAAAATAAATGTTTTTTTGTAATAATGTACTTCTGAAAATATATTATTAACATTTTCAAATGGCTTTTGCTATGAGCCATTAAGGCTGCGTTCATGCTGTCAGAGTGTAGTATTCAGTGTATCAGCTGCTTCAGTACTGAATCCCAAAACTGTGTTTAAAGGGGGCTGTATAAATCTGAAGGGGATAGCTGTTAGAAAAATAACTGTGCAAAAATTGTGTGTGTGTGCATGTGCACACACGTTTGGTTTGCCATCAGGGAAATTATATTAGGTCTTAAAGATCCTTTCTAAAGGCTCATGCTTTAACATTCCATTTAACGATATTTTATGTTATGTGCCCATTAATTAAAAAAGATTTAAGAACTCATTGCTCTAGGATTACTAAACCTAAAGCCAGATATGTTTTATTATAAACTTTTGTTAAATCCCACTGATTTTCCACATTTTGTCCCCTAGCGATATTATTCCTTTGGTATAGATTTGTACAGTGTTCCCAGTCCAGTATGCCATAGTTTGATTAGACTATCTTGCAGTTGAGATATCTGTTGGAAGCAACAGTGTAGCATTGTAGTCAACAGCATCAACAATGAGGTATAAATGGATTCAAACCTCAGCTTAGCCCTGAATGACTTGCCTAAGGTCATGCATCTATCATGTGGCACAATACTTGCCTGCTTCACTGAGATAATGTACATTAAGGCTTTGAGCAGTTAAAAAGTAGTAAATATTCCTATTCTGTGAAACCAAGTCATGAATTTTTACATCAGATCCCTTTATGCAACCAAAGTAAAATGTATTTTTCTTAGGAATATTTATTGGGAAAACGATCTGGATAAAATAATTTCACTGGAATCTCAACATGTATAAATTGCACAGTCTACTGTATAGTGCAAATCACTTGCTTTCCTGTTCTGTTCATAACTGCAGTAGCCTTATCCTAACATAGAAAAATCATGGTCACAGAAATTCTTAAAGGTTAAATTGTGAGGTGCAGCTGTGTGATGTTGACACAGAATTCATACATTTTTCATTGTATTGTGTTGCATTATGATGGCAAACTGTTGGTTTTAAGCAAGCGTTGGTCGTGTTTCTGCCAATTTGCAAAGTCACATAGCAAACCAAAACTTAGTGCAGATTTTTAAAAACCCTTATTTTTCTATATACTTTCTACTGTTTTTAAAAACAGAATTATTCATATTTCCCTGGTAGTTTAGCTTAATGACTATATATAGGGTGAATCATGGATTGTCTGTGCAAAGTCTGAAGTTTTGTCTAAGTGAAACAAATTGCGATTCTGTTTAATATGTCTTCTAATTTCTTTATTCACTTTCTTTAGACGTGGGCCCATTAAACTTGCGATGTCAAAAATCACGCAAGTTGACTTTCCTCCTCGAGAAACAGTCACGTATACAAAGGAAACCCAGACACCAGTTATGACTCAACCAAAGGAAGGTGAATATCTATTTCACTTATACTATGCTTTTTTTCCCTAAAAAAACAAATTACAAAATCAGGATAAGACGTTATAGTACAAGAAATAAGTTTGGGACCTTGTATTGGTTCCAGTGCAGGAGAGGTCCAGGAACAGACTTGAGGGGGGTGGGATTTAAGGCTGCTGTGAGAAGGGAGGTCCAAATGTCATGCTCCCAGCCTTGAACTCATCGAAATGCCGGGCTGTATCCTTCCCCTCTGTTGCAAAAACATAAACCCAAAAATATTTGCAGGCGAAGTAATTACTGTTGTTGTCACAGTTTCTTTATATTTCATTTACAGACTTCCTTATTCCTTAAATGTTCTGAACATGTATGTTCTCATATGGTTCTGTTTCGTCAAGGAAAGGCTTTCTAATAAAGTTTTGTAGGGTTTCTTTCTCATGTTAAACAGTGGAACCAAAAATGAAAGCCATCCAAAGGTGGCATACACTTGTGCCTATGAGAACAAGCACAGTGATCCTTGCTTTCTTTGAAGTTTTTTTTGTTGGGGGGGGCGGGGCTGGAAGAAGAAGAAGATGATATTGGATTTATATCCCGCCCTCTACTCCGAAGAGTCTCAGAGCAGCTCACAATCTCCTTTACTTTCCTCCCCCACAACAATCACCCTGTGAGGTGGGTGGGGCTGGAGAGGGCTCTCACAGCAGCTGCCCTTTCAAGGACAACTTCTGCCAGAGCTATGGCTGACCCAAGGCCATGCCAGCAGGTGCAAGTGGAGGAGTGGGGAATCAAACCCAGTTCTCCCAGATAAGAGACCGCACACTTAACCACTACACCAAAATGGCTCTCCTGGAAGCCTAAGGGGCTTTCCTTTTTGACAATTATAGGAACTTGAGGAAAAATCTCAAAACTGAAGCTGCATAGAAATGACTGTCATCTATGTGCATCTATAATTTCTTTGGTTCCTGGCTTGTGCCTGTAACCATGAAAGGAAGAGAACGTTCACCTATTGTATATATTTTCCTTAAGGCTTATATCATTCAGCTGGTTTGGTTGGAGAGAGGAGTGCAGCTGTTACCAGCAAATTTTGAAAGTGGCTAATTTTTTTTATCTATGTGAAATGTGGTTTAGTAGTTGAAATCACTTATCTCACTTCTCTCTCTCGTTTTATGTGATTATTAAAAGTGTGAGGTTGTAGTTGAAACATATGATAGTAACACCACACTTCCTGATTAAAAGTTCACAACTTTTATTTCAGATGTTTTTACAAGTTTTGATATGCTTTGAGAAGATCCAGACTATTTGACAAGAGTAATGCAAACTTGTCTAGCTAAACTTATTTCCAGCTTAATCACAAAAAAGCACCAAAAATACTACTTTGATAAAAACATTCTACTGTTAGCATGCTATAGTTTCAAGCTCAAACAAGTTCTGTCAATGCCTATCCTGAGGGACATACTCTAAAACTTCAAACCCGTAATCTGTTGAGAATGTCTGCAGAAGCACCAGGATGCAGGCTTGTAGCAAAAGACCATATATTGTTTCTTAGAGGTGCAATGTATGCTGCCATTGGCTGCACAAATACAGATCTGTTTCTTTCTGGAATAAAAAAAATTATTAGAAAAGTCCCAGAGGGTAGTTTTATTAGTAACCATCTCATGGTCAGTGTCCCCAAGTCTGTGACTGTTGGATGTCAGAAATGAACAACTAGAGGGAGATCTCTCAGTAATTGCTCTGTTCCATAGGCAGTCTGAAGCATCCATTTCTTGACATGGTTGGAGACAGATATTGGGTTGATAGGCTATTGGTCTAGCCCAGTATGACCATACTTATGTTCTTAACCACAGTCTGTCCATCTAATTCTTTGCAGACTGCTCCCACAGCAGTACAGTGTTTCTGGACAGAACACAGTATATTAACAGAACCTTGCATATTATTACTGTCAGTCCTGCATTCTGAAATAAAATTCATTATCTCAGATGCAAATCAACAGTCCTGAGGGAATGAGTGACTAATACGCAGTGTTGGTTGTTATTCTTTCTTAGCCACTTCTGCCAGACCGTTTTGTAGAGCTGTGTTGTAAATAGAGCCTGTGATATCCTTTGTGCCCATAATACAACAGTGACAAGGGATTTTGCATTTTAGAAGTAACTGCTACTTTTATGTTATTTTCACCATGATCTTTATTTTTCCTGGGTCCCTATGAATTGAAAAGGACACAGAGTGTCTAGAGTAACGTAGTCACTGGAAGTTTGGATGTTGATGTGTACATTTGGGGAATTTAAAGTGAGTTCAGATTGCCTGCCAGTTATTCACTGATATCAGTAACAGACAACTAGGTTTGTGTTGAATGAAAGACAAAAGTGTTACCTCGCAGTGTTATTGACAGATGTCACTATATGTGCAGTGATATGCAAGACTCTTAACTGTAAGGCAAAGAGTGCTGCTTTTGATACGCATTGTAAACAAACCCAGTTGGTGATTCTGAACTGTGTCACCACCATTGCTTTTTTATCTGGCTTTTAAGAAGTGGTCACACTTTCCTATGGCTTAATTTGTGTTTCCTTCTTTTAAGAAGTCAGAATGTGGGTCCCCCAGGTACTTGTATAACTTTTTTAAAAAGTGTCTTGAATGGCACAATATTTCTTACAGCAATGTCATTTTTAAGATTTTTTTTATTCTGTACCTGCCTAAACTATCAAATGAAATACAGATAGCAAATGTGATCGGAAGACTCCTTCAGTTTAACAAAAGCCACCCATTTCACAGATGATTTAACTTTGATTAACCTACTCTGCAGCAACAGATTACACAGACAACTGGAACTTCACTTTCCCTTGTTTTTGCTGGGGGCTGTCTAATTTACAACCCTGCTTTTCTTTCCGTCTCGCCAAAATACATCACAATTTTGATGTTAACGCAAAGTAAAAATTCACTGGTTCATTAAACCTAGATTTGCCATTCATTGACAAGGGATTTTGCATTTTAGAAGTAACTGCTACTTTTATGCATTCTTTAATGCTTAGCTTGTAACCTTAGATACTCTGTCAAGAAAAAAAACCTCATGGAGTTAGCCACTTAGCATATTGTAATGAATATTCATCAATAAAATGATTTTGACAGACAGTTCCATTTCTCATTGTGATACTCTTATGTGACTATTAAAAGTTTTTCACATTCGATTTTAAAGAAACTGAAACAAACACAGTAGTGCAATACTAGTATAAATCGTAGATATGAATCACAAGAAGGTTAAAGTGGTGAAAGGGATAAAGCTAGAAATGGGAGCTTCTTAAAAGATGGGCCCTGACAGCATCCAAAACTAATACCGCTGTCCCATCCTCTTATAGCAGATATTGAATGCTCTGCTTTATCTGGCATAATTGGATTTTCATTTGTACTTCATATTGCACTATTATATTTGCAATAGTTAATACGAAGAGATATAGTTTTAAGATATTGAAGAGAGAGAAGTAATGTGGAGGGGTGGAGAGCTTTGATCATTAATAGAGAACTGCTTTGGGGAGCCTGTATTTTGGCATGAAGAAATTACCACATGTGACAGTCGATTGCTGGGCTTTCTCGTGGGAGCAGTGGTTTGTTTTTATAATGTTGTCAATGGATGCCTGGTGCTTTAAAAGTGATTAAAAAGGATAAATCCTGCTCCAACTCCACAGTTTAAAACTGGGCTTGGGTCAAACTGCATATGACACAGGAGTTTCATGATCAGGATCTTTTCATTTTAAAGTTAAAAGCCAGTGCATGGGGTTTTTTATTGTCTTAACCATTCTGTTTTTACAGACTTTTCTTCTCACTTTCATACAGCACCATTAATTTAGTTACACATACATAGTTTATAAGAAGATAAAAGTTAAGGGATCGTACTAAAGACTTTATGGAAGAAGTGAGTTTTGAAGAAAGATTGAGAGGGAGGCATTGTGTAGGTGTTCAGGAAGTGGGGCTGTAGGTATTTAGGTAGAGAAGACAGTTATTTATGTGAGCAGCTTGAATAACTGAAGAAGTCAGTGTCAGACAGAGAGGAGAAAGAAGGCTGGAGGGCGTGGAGGACTTTGAAGGTAAAGACCAGAAGCTTGTTTTGGATCTGGGTGGAGATGGAAAGCCAGTATACACATACAAGGAAAGCCATTGTATTATCTGAACATTGATAGAGGCAAATGATTTTAGTGGTAGAACATTAAATAAGAGTTTGAGAGTGCTGAAGTGTGGTAGCAAAAGGCCAGAGAGGAAGTGACTGTAGGCTAGGTGAGAAATAAGCAAAGCATGAGCCGGAGTTTTTCATGAGGAAAACGGAGTGATTTTGCATACAGAGAAATGCTAAAGCTTGATGATGGACTGAACATGGAGAACAAAAGGGGGAGAGATCAGTAGTTTACAAATGCACTCACTGGATCTTTGCTACTTCAGATTCCTGACAATGCTGAGTGTGGTGATATCCATGTACCTTGCCCGTGTCAGATGAGGCGTAGTGGTGTTGGAACCACAGATTTTGGTGGGATACCAAGACCAACCAATGTGTGTGAACCCAAAAGAGAGAGAGAAGAAAGCTTTGTGCCTTGGTGGTGGATTGTTCCAAAATGTGGCATGGATGTATCCTATTACCTTGAAGTCCTTTCCCATTAGCTAGTAGATAAAGGCAAGGTATGAGGTATATTACTGCAGAGTAACTCTGTCATAGATCAAGATGGGTGACTGTGTTAGTCTGTCTGTAGCAACAGAAAAGAGCAAGAGTCCAGTAGCACCTCAAAAACAAACAAAAATTTGTGGCAGGGTATGTGCTTTCAAGAGTCACTGCTCACTTCTATTCTAAGCAGTGACTCCTGAAAGCTCATACCTGCCACAAATTTTGTTAGTCTTTAAAGTGTTACTGGACTGTAACTCTTATCTTATAGGTAGATTTTTTTTGTTCTGGAGTGTGATTCATTTGCCAGCATGCTATTAAGCGATCTAATGGAACCATGATAGGGTTAAAGTTCCCTGTCATCTGTACAGTAGCACATACATACATCTAAAAACAAGGTGTCTTAAGTAGAGATGAGAAACTGCCCCAGAATATCTAATGTATATTTAAGTAATTGCCGTTATAACATATCCAGTACTCAAATGCAACAATAGTAATTCTTAGGGACTGACAGCAAACATGGAGTCTCACATGAGAAGGAATTTGGATCTCATTTGCATAATATGTGCCATCACCATTGAAAAATGCGAGAAAGGAGGGGCAACTGACTACAAGATCTTTTCTCTGTAATATATGTAAATGAAGAGGTCACTTCTGCATTTAAGGGGCTGGCTATCTGCATTTGACAAGAATTTGACTCCTGTCACTGAAAATGGTACTTAGAATCAGGATGGTGTGGCAGGGCTGGGCGACTGGAATTTAATTTTAGTTTTAATTGATGGCATTAAAACCCAAAACAACTTAGGCGGAGGGGAATTCACACTTGTAACTCTGTGTCATTGTCTACTGCTGCTGCGAGCCTGCATACAAAGGGGGGGGGGGAGTCTATGCTTAATTCAACCAAATTCTTTAATCTAGTCATTGCCTTGTAATTTACTGTTTACAATGTTGCATCTATTAAATGAAAATTAAACGTTTATCAGTTTTCCCCACCTCAGTGCTTGAGGGCGAAATCCAGTTTTGTTTGAGGGACACAGCATAAAGTCGCTCCGTTATCCAGTTTTTCTGATTAATAGTCCATTGTATGTACAAATTCATCTAAAAAGGAGCAGTGTCTTTCTGTTTCTCTGTGTGATTATTTTGCCCCCCAAAAAAGCTTTCTTTCTTTTTTTTTTTTTAAGCAGCACAAAAGCTGTAATTGGCATGCTTTGTAAGGAAATGTCAGTGTGCAAGAGAGTGGAGATCACTAAGAATTCTTTTACGCGTTCTTTCCCCTTTGCACCACCGCCTCCTCAGCAGGGTCACTGAGATCACTAGCTTTTCTTGAAATGGCCATTTTCACTGGCAGGTGCATTATACCCTGTATTTTCAGATTGTTTTTCCATTCTGAATGTTTGGCAGGTTGATTGCTCTGGCTGCATTGACGGAGAAAGGGCTGACAAATGCGGTTGGGCTGGCTGAAAAGACAGTGATTACTGTTTTCCTTTGTGGCTGATTGAGGCCCTTGAAAGGAAAGATTTTAACCTTCACCATTTGGTTCAGAAGTATGAGCATATATTGAAATCATTCATGCCATTTATCCTAGTTCTGTAAACTTGTCAGAACGTAAAAAATCGCTCCATTTCGTGTAATGCGGGATTGGCATACGTCATTATCATTTTGATTAAGTTGGAGTTTGTATTATTGTGTGCATTATATAGTGTCATTTAAAGCATTTGTTCCTTAAGGTACGGTTATATTTTTATTGCCTACACGATGGAGTTAGATTTCCACCACCACCCCCCTCCCAGCTTTCCCTGCTTCAGCCTATCACTATGTGTGTGGTTTGGCAGCTGGTAGGCCCTACAAGCTGTATTTTTATTTGCAGGGTAAAGGCTTGTCTGAAGACCTCCTGGAGAGCTAGTAATTGCACAGGCTTGCCATTGGAGGGGGGAAAAAACATGATTGGAAGCAGTCAGGCAGAAAAATGCTGTGCCATCCCATTGCCACCTCCAAGCGGGAGAGACAATCCCAGCAGTACCATCTGGTTGTTGCTGTCTAGTCAGCTGGCCTGGCTGCTGGGACCATGGCTTGGCAGCTGGTTCCCATCTCCTGACCACTTGGATGTCTTTTTTTTCCCATAGGTGACTTTGAACGTGGGTCACAGGGATGGCGGCAACAAACAAGTGTCTGTTGAATCCGGCCTCATTACTTGCGACGAGGCATGCTGCAGGCTCCTGCTGCCATTCTCTCGCAGGCAGATGACAGAGCTGTTGAACCAATTAAAAAAAAAAAGGTCTTTTGAGAAACTTACCCTAGGAAGCAGAGGATGGAAAGGCAGAGGAGATTCATATTCTGGAACACTTAAGTAATTGGGAGCTGTGTTCTGGGCTGCATCATTCAGAGACCGGAGCCTAGTTACTCCCCCAACCCCAGCCATATCCCTTCTCAGTATTCCACAACATTAGCACTTCATGATATTTGTTGCAATTAAGGAAAGCGCATTCCGCTTTTAAAATGCTCATTGACAAACATGATCCCGATAATGAGACTTGCATTTAGAATGACAGTACAAGAAAATGTAATCTGCCCGCTATTATCTTTGGCAAGATTTGCCTTTCCGACTAACATCCTGAAAACTAATGCAAGCCATTTTTCCTGCATTTTTTTTTGGGGGGGGGGGGCGGCATTAAGACACTGATGGTTTCATAACACAAGGAAGTAGCAGCTCTGTGGGCTACTTAAGATACTTGGATTCTCTTTATTCGGCAGCATTAATATGTCAGCATGTTACATAAAACTGTGTGGAGGTTGCATGTTCTGTCTGGAATGACAAACACTGGGAAGAGGTTAGGAATTCAAAACTGAAAGCTCTGAATATTTGGAGGCTTTGCTTTAGGAATTTGTTGGTGGTGGTCTGTTGAGAAAATGCAGCCAAAACTGCGTAGTAGACTCTCCCACTTGATCATTGAAGTCCTTGTTTTTACCATGCCATTCTAGAAAAAGATCAGAGTTAGATGGAATACGTGATGTATGTACATGTGTGTGTGTGTGTGTGTGTTCAGTTAATTGATGTATACATGTAAAACTGTATTTTACTTGTAACATCTCTGCATAGTGGCGAGAACGCTGCTGACAACTTTGCTTTCTTCAGATGAGGACGATGAAGAGGATGCAGTGGTACAAAAACCACCAGTCGAGCCTGAAGAAGAAAAAACTTTGAATAAAGAGGAGGAGGAAGAAGGTACAAAACACTTGTTTTAGAATAATACAGAGCTCTCTTCTTAAATTCAAGCTTACTTTGTGAGTCCCCACTAAAAATACGCACTGTTCTTACCTTACAGTTTTAAAAAGAATAAATTTGAACTCCAGTCACTATCTAAAGCACCTAAGGCATTAAGCATTAAACTTAAGCATTAAAGCCATTACAGTCACTAAAATAAATCACATTGGTTTTATTGTGGCAGTTAAAAATAAAATCCTAAATCTGCTTTTTTCCCCTTCTTCAGCTGCTCCTCATGAACTGACAGAAGAAGAAAAACAACAAATTTTGCATTCTGAAGAATTTTTGAGCTTCTTTGACCAATCTACACGGATTGTAGAAAGAGCTCTCTCTGAGCAAATTAACATTTTCTTTGACTACAGTGGGCGAGACTTGGAAGACAAAGAGGGGTAATATGGGAGTTTGAAATGTGTTGCTGTGTGTTGTTTTGATCTTAGTGGCAACTGATCCTACGTCCGCCCACTTCCATTGTTTGTTCTTTGCAGGGAAATTCAGGCAGGTGCTAAGCTGTCCTTAAACAGGCAGTTTTTTGATGAACGCTGGTCAAAGCACCGGGTTGTGAGTTGCTTGGACTGGTCATCTCAGGTAATGAAAGCTCCTTGTTGGAAGCCTTTCCCGTAGAAGCCCTTTAGCAGATTGATTTTTTTCCCCTCCTTTACCTGCTGTGCTATCTGTGGTGGTTTTGTAAACTGAACTCTCAGAGCCTGATTCAGTGTGTGGAAAGAAAAGGCTATGCAGCAGGCGACTTCAAGGAACCTTGTCCTAGACTAATATGAGCTACTAATATGGCTTCTCTTATGTCCTTATAAGAGGGGTTTAGATAAAAATATGGAGCACAGGTCCATCAGTGGCTATTAGCCACAGTGTGTGTGTATATATAAAAATTTTTGCCACTGTGTGACACAGAGTGTTGGACAGGATGGGCCGTTGGCCTGATCCAACATGGCTTCTCTTATGTTCTTAAGAACTTGGCGCAGCCCCAAATGTACCAAAGTATGAAACACTGTTGTGTCCAAAGGTTCCTTTAGTATTCAGGTGTCAGTAATAAGGGCTTTTAGCAGATTGGGCCTTTAGTGTTAGTAATAAGTCTGGTGGTCTCGTATGCCCTGATAATGAAGCAGACTTCCCCAGGTTAAACTTCATTGGATTGAGTTTACATTTTAATACTTGGTATCTTTTTGTGTGTAGTATCCAGAGCTGTTGGTTGCCTCCTATAATAACAATGAAGATGCACCTCATGAGCCTGATGGGGTGGCCCTTGTGTGGAACATGAAATACAAAAAAACAACTCCAGAGTATGTCTTTCACTGCCAGGTAAGATGTGAATTCCTGTCTTGTTGGGCTTGGGGTTTCATGTTGATGAATCTGGACAAGAGCTGCCTTCTATTTGTCAACATCATGATTTCATTGGGCAGCCATGAACTTTAAACTGCATGTACTTGCAAACATAAGTTGACGGCTGAAGAATCTATTCATTTTTTTTTTTTTAAAAAAGGTTTCATGTATAGCAGCCTATTGAAACAAGTACTGTGCTGGATTTCTTATCCTGATTATATAAAAATGAAGTCTTACATGTGCTAAGTGTGTGGAGATTTTTAAAGGAATTATGATTTAAAATGTACACCAAGATCTTAGACCAAGATCTAATATGTACACAGCCTGATGTTGTAAAGCAAGGTAAGTTAAAACAGATGTTTCAAGCAGAAACAGGTGAAACTATAAAAAGTATTAGTGGAAAGGAAATGTGTACACGTCTGACTTGCTATCACGTACCTGAAATGGAAAGTGTCATAATTCTGAAAGTTTATTTAATTAGACCTCCCCCCCACCCAGTAGTATTTTGTGGAGATCAGTCAGCTGCAGTGGGTGGAGGGAGTCAGGAGGGTTCCATTCTGCTGAAGATCCAGCAACCCATAATGCGACATTGCACTGAATTACGTGTCATCATATAATATTGTACTGTTGTATAGTTTCAGAAGTTTCAGTTAGCATTTTAATTACTTGTTCATTTATCTGCTTCTTTTTTTTCTTGATCCAGGTCTAAATGTCACTTGGAAAACTGTGGATAGTCCTACTAAAAATAACGTGTGTGTTCTTTGTTTCCCTTACAGTCAGCAGTAATGTCTGCTACATTTGCAAAATTCCATCCCAATCTGGTGGTCGGTGGCACATATTCAGGGCAAATTGTGCTGTGGGATAACCGCAGCAATAAGCGAACTCCAGTTCAGAGAACCCCCCTTTCAGCTGCTGCTCACACGGTAGGGGGTGGGAGATCTTCCACAAAAAAGCACTTGCTTGTTCACAAATTAACCCATTAATGTAGATCATTGTAGGCTTTAGGCAAGAAGCAATAATCTGTTGTTAAATTTGCAGTTAGCTTATTTGGGACTGCTTCTCTTTAGAATGTTCTTTGTTAAGAAATCTTTTACAGCAGCACTGTATAACATGCATCTCTTGTTTAAATCAGGAATCCACAAGCTTATTTGTATTAAGCTCCCCTTCAGAGACTTGTCTTGATCTAGCCACCCTTTTTGCCTTGTAAAAATAGATACCACTTCTCAGTTCTGTAGTATTCCCTCTCATAGTCTTGAGTATTCCTTCCAGGCTTCAAGTGCTGTACGTCATCTGCACTTGACAGGGGATCGTGCCTTCAATCATCCAGCCACACCCCTGTCAAGAGCATCGTTCTGCTGGGGTAAAGTCAGAATGCACAGAAGTAACACTCTGCTTTTAACAGGCAGCCTGCCTTGCTAAGCAGTTCCCTCAGCTATGCTTTGACTTGGGGATTATTGATAAAGTGTGTTGTGCATTTTTTAGTCCCCTTATTGCACCATGTCAACTGATTTCCAGTCCCTGCTTTGGCACAATGTTCCTCTTGTGCCCCTCTCCCCATTTTTGGATGATCCTATGCCATGTTCTTTATGCCTTCCAGTCAGGGATCAGGCCTGCCATGTTAGAGAGCAGTGGGTTAAAGTATCCAAATACTCTCCTTTCTCTTGTTGTAACTTGAATGGTAGTTTTAGGAAGCAATGCACAGAGTTTTTTCCCCGACTTGCATTGAAGCATCTAAATTATTCTGAGAAACGGTGTCAATCTCTGTTGTCTGCTGTTTTGTTTTAGCATCCTGTCTACTGTGTGAATGTGGTTGGGACACAGAACGCTCATAACCTCATCAGCATCTCAACTGATGGAAAGATCTGTTCGTGGAGCCTGGACATGCTTTCACACCCTCAGGTACAATAAATGAAAGTTAATACCAGACACTACAATGCCATCTGTTTGAACTATCTCATGCGAAAGTTGGATCTTCAGTTGCAGTAATAGTTTCACAGTAGACTTGTCATGTGTACCAATTAATATGTTGTTAGCTAAATGTTTTTTTCCGTGACTTGGATGGCCCAGTCTAGCCCAGCCTTGGAAGACAAGCTGGGTTGGCCCCGGATGAGAGACTACCAAGGAAGTCCAGGTTGCTACACATAGGCAGGCAATTGCAAACCTCTTCTGTTCATATCTTGCATGGAAAAGTGTACGGGGTTGCCATGAGTCACTTGACAGCACTCTCCACCTCCAGCTTACATGCTTGCTACTAGGATTTAGAAGTTTCTAGTGTTCAACTTTCTGGTATCCAGAAATCCTTCTCTGAATCTCATGGAGGGTTAGACTGTTGGATTAGAATTTGGGATACTTTGGTGAAATGCCCAGCAGCCATAAAGCTCACTCTCCCTCCGCTTGGCCTACCCAGTGGGGTTGTTTTGATGAAAGAAAAAGGGAGGCAGAGAACTGTCTTTGTCCTGTCCTGAGCCTGGTTGAAGGAAGGGAAGAATTAAAATGTATGACTTGTCAGAATCAGAGACAGCATGGTCTCATGGATAGTTCTGGACTCAGACTGAAAACACCTTCAGTAAGACTGAGTTGCTTTTGGCAAGCCACCAACTGTCAGTTTGACATATTTCACAGGGTGGATAAGTTAATATAGACCACATGTGCCACCCCCAACTCCTTCAATGAAGAACAGTTTACACATCTTTTTAAAATATTCTTTAGTAAAGTAGCTTTGAAGAAAGAGCACTATCTGTAAAAAGTTCAAGGGATGTATGTGTGTTTCTCCAAGAAGTACTTCTTCACCCAAAGGGTGATTAACATGTGGAATTCACTGCCACAGGAGGTGGTGGCGGCCACAAGCATAGCCACCTTCAAGAGGGGTTTAGATAAAACTATGGAGCACAGGTCCATCAGTGGCTATTAGCCACAGTGTGGGTGTGTATATAAATTTTTTTGCCACTGTGTGGCACAGAGTGTTGGACTGGATGGGCCGTTGGCCTGATCCAACATGGCTTCTCTTATGTTCTTATATTCCAGGGAAACAAACCCATGGGGGCCAAGCACTTTTAATGTACACTTTAATGGTTTAAACTGAAGAATGTTTCTGTGAAACTAGTTCTAGAAATTGCACTTGATTCTTGGGTCGGGGGAGAAGCTGGAGGGGGGATTCATTTTTGTCTCTTTCTTCCCCAGGATAGCATGGAGCTAGTCCATAAGCAATCCAAGGCTGTCGCCGTCACTTGTATGTCTTTCCCTGTGGGAGACGTCAATAACTTTGTTGTTGGAAGTGAGGAGGGCTCTGTGTACACAGCATGTCGTCATGGCAGGTGAATGAAATTCCATTTTAATGCAGAAAGCCCCCCCCCAACTTGTTCTGTAGCATAACATGAGTTCAGAAAGATTTGTTCTCTTAACTGCTTGAAGGTGATACTGTGGGGGAGCTGTGCTCTTTTTAAAAGGCGCTGTATGAACTGTTAAAGAGTATTCCAAGTTTCTTTTGGGGAAGAATGAATTTTGAGTTTTGAAATAAAGATGAACCATCATTTTGGTCATTTAAATTGTGGCAGAACATCCCAAACTCTTTCTCAGTTCTATAGATAATTGTATAGTAGCATCACGCACCAATCTTAAATTGGGCAGCGTGTCTCCTGCTGTTCAATCTGTTTTGAAATTGTCTGGCTGAATCTTATCAATTGCTTTCTTAAATGAAATTGAGGCCCAGGTTTCAGCTCAAACAGACATCAGCCTGTGTTCTACAGCACTTTGGTTTAAAACTAACCCAAATTGGTAGTTCTTCCATTTAATCAGTTCTGATACTATTGAGGATACATTGCCCCTGATTTTAGACTTGAAAATTGCCCCAGGAATATATCCTCTGGAAGCTTCATGCCCCACAAAAGATAACATCTTACTCTTAACAATTCAGATATTTAGTTTAAGAAATTATGCAATTAATTAGACATAATTGCTTTTTATTGAGGTTGTCATGTCTCTGTATAAGATGCATTTAATATCTGGAGCTGAATCCAATCCTGCCAATCCCTGCACTTAACTAAAAGGACTCTAAAGCTTGATCAAAAGAATAATAATTTCTGTCTGAAAAGTCCCCATGCCATTTCTATATCCTTAAGAAAAGCCTTTTTTGAGGCATAAGGTAATATACCAAAATGGGAGAGGAGCCCAAATCCAGTTGGTTCTCTGTATTCAGCTTATTATTTTACTCTAAAAGACACACTTATTCAAATCTACTCCACTTGGACTTCTGTAGAGACATGTTACCATATGAGTGGGGAAGAGGAAATGGGCCGGTGAATTCTTTTTTTCCTACTTAGTATAAAAACATATATCTAGTATTCTATGTGAATATTTTTGTTTAAGGGAACTAAATTCCATTGTGTCTGTATTTAAAACAGTAAAGCTGGCATCAGTGAGATGTTTGAAGGACATCAGGGACCAATTACAGGCATCCACTGTCATGCTGCGGTTGGACCTGTAGATTTCTCTCATCTTTTTGTCACTTCTTCTTTTGACTGGACTGTAAAGCTTTGGACGACTAAGGTATCGAAATGGGTCAGATATATCTTTGTTTTCTAACCAGACTGGAGCAGTGGATGTGTCAATTTGTCTGAATAGCTACTTCATGAAAGCCAGTTGTGTAAATATTAAATCCAGTTTCTTGATACAAATTTTTGTCTATAACGTACTTTTTAGCGTCACCTCTGTAACACATCTTTGAAATGCAGCAGTGCAGTTATGTCTAAATGTAACGTGAACATTAAACATTTCAGCCTTTTCCCTTATCCATTTCATAAATGGGTGGAGAATTTTATGAGACTGTAAATCTCCATACTGCCTTTCATATGCACCCATTCAGGTTCTGTAGAGCTCAGATGCTTTCTGGCATATTATCATTTTGGGCATCATCAAATACATTGGGTTGAATTCACTGAAGGACTCCATACGTTCATGGAAAGGGTACCTTTGAACTCTCTGTGATTTATTTTAAAAACATTTTTACACTGTGTGTTTGCTACATGTTTCTCTTTGTTGCCAAATATATGAAGATAAAATAAAAGATATATTAAACATTGTCAGGTTTCACAATTTTTTGTAAGTACAGTTATTGAGGAAACCTAATTCGTCAAGTATGCTTATGTTAGAAATAAGGCTTGAACATTGACATATTTGTCATTAAGGTCATCCCAATCTCTAAGCGCATGACAAAAATTTGCTGTTCTTTGATTTCCAGCATCTGGATGTTCTAGTGCCCAAATGTTATCTTCCCTTATGGCATACCTTTCAAGGATTTTTTTAAAAAAAGTTTTATTTGCTCTTATTGTTTGTGAGCCGTGTTGCTTTCAAGATTTTATGTACAGCAGTGAAATCAAGGAAGTCTTCAACGAGATTGCTTTTATTACTGTCAGATATCTTGGTTGGGGAGAGTGCTTTTTTCACTGGAGCGGGAAACCTTGCATAATGTTAGGAACAAACCCTGCAAACACCTTCTATTAGATTCGAGTCCAGTTAGCAGCTTAAAGACCCATGAGATTCAAGTATCTGACAAAGGGTGCTTTGAGTTTCAAAAGCTCAACTCCCCAAAATCTTGTTGGTGCCAGTGATGATACTGGACTTGAATATGGCTGTTCTGCTGCAGACCTACACAGCTACCCTCTGAAACACATTTTGTGTTGCTGTGTTCAAAATTACATGGTATGTGTCAAGTGGTAGATGATCAAGTGCAATGCATGATGGTTATCCTCTAAATTTACCCAGTTATCTTAAAACGTTGAGGATTGTGAAAAATATGATCTATAAATGTGTTTTCCTTCCCCTTTGCCTTTCAGAATAACAAGCCCCTGTACTCATTTGAAGACAACTCAGACTATGTTTATGATGTGATGTGGTCACCCACCCACCCTGCCCTCTTTGCTTGCGTGGATGGAATGGGCAGGTTGGACCTGTGGAATCTCAACAATGATACAGAGGTAAGGCCAGTTATATTCAGTGTTCCAAAGCCAGCAAAAATCTTAGCCTTGGGAGCCCTGAATCGAGTGGAAAGGCAGCATAGAAATGTTGTAATATTAGCCATCTCTGAAGATTTTGTTCTTTAGTACCTTAAAGGAGTGCAAGTGTGGTATACGTACTCTCCCTCCCTACTCAGTTGATGGAAAAGAGCAACTCTGAAACTAGTGTATGGGAAGTCTTTTGCTCTCAAATTAAGCCTGGAGAGCAGCTGGCCCCTGTTCGTATAGGGAGGTCAGAGGTCCGTCTAAAGGGCAAGAAAAAAGAATGGCATTATATACCCTCCTCACTTGAACTGGTGTGCTGCTTCCTTCCTTTCCCCTGGCCCCAGAATTGGACAAGTTCAGCTCCTGTAGCTTTTTATCCCCCCCCCTCCCCAATCTCTTGACAACCAGTAGCTCATCATGCTACCCGAAGCAGACATTTGCCATATTGGACTATTACTGCACGAACCTGCACTTGAATCTCCTCTTAACACACAGGCTGTAGATCACCAGCAGTGCGCTGGGCACTAAGCAAAACCCAGAAGCAGCACTGTCACCAGGTTCTTTAGACAGCTGCACATTTGATGTGCTCCATTCTCTTTTTGCGCAGAACATCATTCACTCTTAGTCTGTGATGTATGGGTGAGGATTTGGGGTACCTATAATAAAGTAATTTCTGCCAGTGCATTTCAAGGTAAATATACACAGACAAGATCTTGTCCAAATGAAGAAAAAAATGTGACTGAGGCTGTCATCTTTGAAGAGTTGGAGCTCTAATTCCTATCATCATCCTGCATCTCATACCGGGTGTACCACAGAAATTTCAAATACTTAAATTGTAGAATATTTTCCCACCATATGTTATTTTGGCCGAAGAAACGGCTGACCAATGTTGTCCACGCAATGCTTTAAAATCTGGGGAAGTCAGAGGAGGAGAACTTCTGATGCAACTATAATGTTTGTTTTAAAACTGACACAGGTGCCAACAGCAAGCATCACTGTGGAAGGGAATCCTGCTCTTAATCGCGTAAGGTGGACCAATTCAGGTCGTGAAATTGCCGTTGGAGATTCTGATGGACAAATAGTGATTTATGATGTGGGAGAGGTAGGTAACTTCATTTTAAAATTACAGCCACATGCAATGTGCTCTGAATTATTTTACTTTGTTCAGATAAAAGGCACATTTTCAGACCCGCTTTTCACAGCTCAAGAATGCATAGCTGTGCATCCAAATAACAGCATGTTTGGCATTCAAAGAGAGCCATTTATTATCATGAATGCAATTTTCAGTGTAGTGGTGGTGAGCACCATGGTCAGCAACTAGTTTTATTGCACAATCCATTCAAAAAAGGAATGTGTAAAGTTGGGGTATACATTTGGTATAAACCGAATTGAATAAATAGCCCAAAAATACCTTATTGTATTTTTCAGGTATTACTTAAGCCGAATACAGATCTAAATGCCCTTAAATGCCCTTTTTTTCCTGCATGCCTTTTGCAAGCAGTGAGTCTTGAAGCATTGAGTTCACCCAGGAGGCTGTCTGGTGAACTTACCCCTTAGGACTTGGGCATGGCTTGGAGAATGCATTTAAAAGGACCACATCCCTTTACATGCCTTTTTTCCCTCCACTGGAAACAATGGGGGGTGGGAGCACCATCTTCTAGGCCTCATAGAATTGGATCCCCTGGTCGAATCTTTTTGAAAGTTGGAAAACGGTTTGAGGAGAGGCACCAGCAGCTATGCTGCAAATTTGGTGCCTCTACATTAACAAACAGCCCCCCTGAGCCCCAGATACCCCCAGATCGATTCTCCATTATAGCCTATGGGGAATGGTCCCCAATCCTTCCCAGGGTATAATGGAACAAAAAAAATCAACAGTCCCAGTTATTTCCCAAATCCCAATACCATACCAATATTGGGATCAGAAAATGCCAATTTTCAGGTTTAGTTTACCCAACCCTGAAAAATGCCGTTCCCCAGCTGGCCTGCAGCCAGAGCCCACTGACACCAATGCAGCTCATTCACACGGCTTCTCATGCGAAGGTCAGCAGTTGGTGAGGGACCAATGACAATAATCAGAAGAGTAGATCTGCCCTAGACCACCAGTTGCCCTGCCTCTTTAGGATGGATTCCAATGTAATTGTGGCCAAATCCAGTCATCTGTTGGTAGAGGGTAAACAAATAGGTGTCCCCTACAAAGAACTCTATTTGAAATGCATAAGACAATAGCTACTTGAGTGGGTTATTTGTAATTATTATTTTTGTGGCTTTTGCTCTTCTGTTTCTGTTCCTTGCTATTGCAGAAGTTTATTTTTTGTAATTGGGAAGACTTTCCTCTATTATCCGTTTATGTTGAGATCCAAATAGTGGGAAATCTTGAACATGAACATATGAAACTGCCTTATACTGAATTAGACCCTTGGTCCATCAAGTCAGTATTGTCTACTCAGACTGGCAGTGGCTTTCCAGGGTCTCAGCTGAGGTTTTTCACACCTATTTGCCTGGACCCTTTTTAGTTGGAGATGCTGGGGATTGAACCTGGGACCTTCTGCTTGCCAAGCAGATGCTCTGCCACTGAGCCACCATTCCTCCCAGACTCAGTAGACTGTCCCCTCAGTTGACTGTCCCATAAATCATGGTGGCCTTGGAGCAGAATGTGCTCATGTTGGATCTCCTCACATTTCCTCTGCTTTACATCTTAACATGAGATGACACAGAATTCACTTGATAAGGAAACTGAACTAGCCCCAATTATGACAATACTGGTTCCCTTCAAGCTATTTCAGAACTTAAGGTACGTTTTGGCTAGGGTGAGACTGACTTACCCAAGGTCCATGACTCATTCATTGGCTTTGAAATTTGAGTCTGGTTTTCTTGCACCCAGTTCCATCATGTTGACTCTTTCACAATACGTGACCAATGACTTAATATGCTTATGCTTCCTAATGATCCTCTATAACTGTGTTTCTCCGCAGCAAATTGCTGTTCCACGGAATGATGAATGGACACGTTTTGGCCGAACGTTAGCAGAAATTAATGCCAACAGAGCCGATGCAGAAGAGGAGGCAGCGACTCGAATTCCTTCTTAGAGAGGATCTAGTAGTGAATTGGGGAGTGGGTTAGCGAGGGCTTCAGAGTAGTCACATATGTTAGCCTGCAGCAGAAAGTGAAGATGAAATGGCAAATGGCGGATTTGACGCACTTATATAAAGATCACTGAAGCAGATCTTGCTGAATTGCTTTTTACTAGCAGAAGTATCCAGTCTTAATCCGCCTGGTGTAACGTATTACTTAAATCTTAACTTGACAAGGAACATGTTCTACTGAAACACTAACAGCATTGTATATTTAAAGTTACTTGGGCTGTCCCAGTTTTCAGCGGCATAGAATTATTTCTGAAAAATTAATTTATGTACATTTCTAAACAAGAGCCGTCCTCAGTTAAACTGACGGGCTGTGCAATGAACATCGGTCTCTAAAAATATGTCATGGTTATAGTGCTCAAACTGCTTAAGTTATGCATGCATCTCTTCACAGTAACCTTTATCCTAATTATTCCACAATAGGCTCCAGGCTACGGTGGTAGGTCATGTACGTGAA
Organism: Heteronotia binoei; assembly: GCF_032191835.1. Lineage (NCBI taxonomy): Eukaryota > Metazoa > Chordata > Lepidosauria > Squamata > Gekkonidae > Heteronotia > Heteronotia binoei. Next base: position 31,429,948 of record NC_083238.1, read on the forward strand.
TAAAAATATGTACAACATTTTCAAATTGTTTAGTGATAGAAACTTTCTACACCGACTAGATACTTTGGACTTCTTTTTTTGTTAAATCTGTGCCATTTAGGTAAGAATTCTTTATAAATAAACATTACATGACCTTTTTCTCACGAGCACTGGTCTTAAAGACTCTTTTTTTGTCCAAGAGCTGTTGTTGCCAGTCATTTATACAGATGAGGTACCATGTTGCAGGATGTATTGGAGCTGGACTTGCTGCTGCCTTTCGTCTGTTCTGTATTCCTCAGGTAGTTTTAGTAAGAACAATGTGTGCATAACCCTAGCTACGTGCTTTTAATCATCAAGGGAAGTAATATAGCTGCAAGAAGCGATTATCGGGAGACAATATGAATCAGTGCCACAATGCTGGGAGGGAAGGGGGGTGGGGGTTATTACTTCATTCTAATAATCTCCTCTCCTTCTTTAAGATCTGACAAAGAAATGAGGCAGATGCTGATATTTTGTCTGCATTTTTCCCTATTAAGAATTAAGCAACTGGAGGGCGTTTTTCATAAGAGAAATGGAGCAGGGACAGAGGCATAATGCCTCCTTAAACAGTAAGAACTTAAGGGGCGCCTAGTGGTCCAACTAATCAAGTTTCATGCACTGCCCATCCAGTTGCCTTGGAGGATCAACAAATGAAGCATAAAGGCTAAGCTCCCTCCTCTAGTGTTGCCTCCTAGCACTGGGTTTCAAAGGTTTCCTGCCTCTGAGTATAGAGGTTTCCTTCATTCACCATGTTTAAAAGCCATTGATGGACCTGTCCTGTATGAAATCTGACTATGCTTGTCATCACTGTGTCTGCTTGCAGCAAATCCCACAAATTAATAACTCACTGAGTGCCCCAGTTCCAATCCATATTTCCCATCCCACCCTGCAGGTATTTTTCATTGAGGACATTTTTATCCTGCCCTTCCTCCAAGGAACTCAGATGGTGTCCATGATTCTTCCATCCTCTGTTTATCTTCCCAACACCATTCTGCTGAGGCAATGTGATTGGCCCAAGGTCCCCCAATGAACTTCATGGCCAGCGTGGGGGTCTTGAGCCTTGGCCTCCCAGCTCCTCCTCCACCCCCCTAACCCCTACACCATGCTTGCACCTAAACTACATTAGTGTTGTATTGTTTATACTCTGGCTTTCTCACTGAGACTCAAGGCAGATTGCATAGCGTAAATCAATGCAATCAATGGGATGATTGGTCTCAAATGTCGCATGTAATTCAGCCCTCTATCTTTATGGCAATAACTTTAAAAGTTGAGTTAATTTACCTGAACCATACATCATTCTGAAGTTGCCTTCCTCTTTTGCTGTATTCATTTTATCTAAATGCTTCCATCATATGTCTTTATATTTTTAAATATGGATTTATTTCCTGGATTAGCATATTGTATAGCAGTACTTGATTTAGAGTTTTCTGCTTGCTACTTTCTTGATTTAGTTGATTTTAATGTATCAGAAACATATAATTGCCCATAGAGTTGTGCGGTTGTTTGGTTCCAGTGATCCATCAGTGGAAGGTGCTGACATGTGGATCTTTCCTTTGTTCCCCCCGATTTCAGCAGTCCCTTCTAATTCCTGAACCTTGGTTTTTGTGGTCACAGGACCCCAAGCATCTAATTGCCACATGGATCAGGGAGTTGCACTGAAAGGAGGAAAGGAGCAAAATCTTCTCCTCTTCCCTTTCCAGGGTCCTGCTCAGTAGTAGAACATCTGCTTGGCAAGCAGAAGGTCCCATCTCCAATCCTAGGTATCTCCATTTAAAAGGATCTGGCAGAAGGTGATCCATAAAATCTATGCCTGAGACTCGAGAGGGGCTGCTGCTCAGAGCAGCCAATATTGACCTTGCTAAACTCATGGTGTGACTCTGTATGAGTTAGCTTCACAGGTTCCCTTTTCTAGAAGGGAACGTGAGCCTTGCTGTGCAGGGAAGAGCAGGCTAGAAATCAAATCAATACAAGGGTAGCTCAGCTGATGGAGGCAGGAGTGATTTCACCATCTCTCTCCTCTACAGCACCCCCTCTCCACACTCACATGGAGCTATTAGACAAAATGTAAGAGCCACATAGAATAAACGTCAGATGCTTGAGAGAGGAAGGAAGGAAGGAAAATAGATGGGAGGAGGGGGAGGAGAGAAAGCAACTTTAAACATTCTCCAAGCCGCTGGCTTGGTGAAGAGATTTGAAGAGACAAATGCCTTCTCCAAGTCAGCCAACGAGGGCTTTGAGAGCCACACAATGTGTGTGAAAGAGTCTCGTGTGGTTTCTGAGCCACAGTTTGGCTGCTGCTGTATTAGATCATGCAGTTCCTAGGATCCCAAGAGTCAGACTTCCAGGGGTCAAAGGGACCTTGGCAGGAAGGTGAACACACCCAAAATCTGCATTCACCAGCATTTTCCATTGATGGATTGCTGGACCCAACCCTGTAATTTTGAGATGTAGGTCACAATGTGCTTCTTTCTTAATTATTTGAAAGCAGTCTGTTGGGTGTCCAGTTGGAGTTGTAAAAACTGAATCCCACTGATAAAGCTTGTTGGTATAGCAGTCAATGACATCTAATAAATGGTGTGATTTTTATTTTTTTTTAAAAAAAACACAAATCTTCAGCACTCTGTTAAGAGGATAAGGTTTTCCATTGTGACAGTGTTTAGTACAGCCGTTGTTGTATCTCCTGCCTGAAATGTTAGGCTTAGCAGTATTGACATGCATGGCAAATTGCTTATATCAAAAACGATAGTTTGGCAGTCTGACATGCTTCCTTTTGAATGCATGAAAGTGCATTAGGTACTCCAGCTACACTCGATAAACTGTACAAAATGTCTGTATAATTTTCAAACTTCTCGTTTCACATGCCTGCACCCCATACTGTGTATTCATCCGCCTTGATTACTCTAGCTTTGGACTGGCATTATAGCCCCTGCCCTAATCTGAAGGGGATGCTTCTTTCCATCAGGGCCTTTCCCTGGTGTTCCAGACTCCACCCTCCTTTGGTTATAAGACATGTCTGCTTCTCTTATCATATGCTTAAACAATAACTACTTTGGCTTCTCTGAGCCCACATAGTTGTCTTTTTATTGTTGGGCAATGGAGTTTAGAAACCTTAATGTTTTCACAGGCTCATTTTTCCCAGACTCTATTGGCCTAGTATTAGCGTTTGTTATTTGTCTTTAAATGGAGCCCTTGCTTTCCTTTTTACTCCCTTTGGGAGGAGCATGGCAGTAAAGGAAACACCTTCTTGGCCTCTTTTTGTCCCCCACTTATCATTCGTTGTTAAAATCCACTGAGTTTATAAACGTGCTCTTTTTCCTTGTCGTAGTGACTGCTTTCAATACTTCTTTCCTTGCTCAGCTCGTTTTTGCACTCCCATTTTAGCTTCCATATCTCCTGCAGTTTCTTTTCAAACGTCCAAGTGATGTTCTGTAAACTTGGGTCTTGGACTTGGTTATGCTTTTCTAATTGCCGCTGTCATCGTTTCATTTCTAAAAATTGTATCCGTATGGGAGGGGAGGGATCATGGGCCAGTGATAGAACATCTGCTTGGCACGCAGAAGGTCCCTGGTAGGGTGATATGAAGGCCCTGTGACCTTGGAGAGCCGCTGCCAGTCTGACATTGATGGGCCAATCCAGTATAATGCAGCATAAGGTGTTTCTGTCTCTACAACAGTTGAGAACGGCTGCAGATTCAGTTCTAACGTCACTTGCTCGTGCTTCTTCATCTACCACATAGAAATTGACGCTGAGCAGGATGTTCACTTGGCTGGCATTATGTTCTGCCTCTCTCACCATCACCACCTGGCTCCTATTGAGGCTAGATGGTGGAAACCAGGAAAAATATACTTTATCAAAGATCTTTTTTCAAAAACAACCCCATTATCTTACCGCTCACTTTCAAGATCCTCTCCTTAAGTATCCACTGCAACTCTCTGTTGGTTTATTTTGGCAGCTAGCCTATTCCCCTCTCCGGGACACCCTCTTATTATGGGAGTGATTGTAAGAGTCTTTATTCCCAAACCACCTGCCCTACCACTGCAAGGAGCTTTTGTATTCCCTTTCCTTGATACAACAATAGACTACGTAGTCTGTTAAACCGGTTGGCATGGTCCAAATAATGCTGCTGCTTTCTCAGCCATGCATAAGAGAACCACCAGAGGTTCTCACTTGCCCGCACTCCTTCCGTCTTTGGTACAATTCCCTCCAGCCCCTTCCTCTTGGTCACTGTAATTTCATATTAAGACTATCAGTTTAAGCCAGGTTCCCCCAAATCCATGGTGTGCAAACCCACTTCAAGCCATGGCTCTGATTTCAGCAGCGATTAATGTGGATTCTGATCATCAGTGCATTTTCCAGTGATGGACAGGAATCTCTAGGTCATAGGCCAACCCCCTCCAGCCTCATTGAGCAAGGGTTGAATAAAACAAAAGGCCAGTGCCAGCTTTAACATTTATTTCTGTACGGGTGTTGATGAGTCATCCAGCTCATTTCTTCTAGGCATAAATGTTAAGCCACTGCCCTTTGGTTTTACTTTGCTACAAGGGACAAACATGGCTGCCTCTTTGCAGTGGGCAAGGCTTGCACACAGTGGAGGGAAAAGTCTGTCAAATCCTTAGCAAATTACTCTAATTACAAGTATCGTGATTTTTCTGAGTGTCAAATTCCTGCGACCACCTTAGGGAATCTGTCCATGCAATGATGCATTGTTAGAAAGGGAGGGATCATGGATCAGTTGTGGAGCTTCTGCTTGGCATGCAAGGTCCCAGGTTCAATCCCCAGGGTTGCCAGGCCTGCCCTGACCGCTGGAAGGGGATAGAGGGGTAGGGTTGCCAGATGCAGGTTCTGAAGTTCCTGGAGATTTGGTGGAGCCTGGGGAGGGCAGGGCCTCCAAGGAGTACAGTCCCCTAGAGTCCATCCTCCAATGCATCCATTCTCTCCAGGGGAACTGACCTCTGCAGTTTGTAGATGAGCTGTAATTCCAAGGGATTCCACTGGCATCCCTATCTTCAGTTAAAAGGTGTTGTGAAACTCCTCTGCCTGAGACCCTGGAGAGCTGCTGCCAGACAATTCTGACAGCGATGGACCAATGGTCTGATTCATTCTAGTTTGGTGTAATGGTTAAGTGCGTGGACTCTCATCTGGGAGAACCGAGTTTGATTCCCCACTCCTCCACTTGTAGCTGCTGGAATGGTCTTGGGTCAGCCATAGCTCTCATAGGAGTTGTCCTTGAAAGAGCAGCTTAAGAGATCTCTCAGCTCCACCAGGGCGTCTGTTGTGGGGGAAGACAATAAAGGAGATTGTAAGCTGCTCTGAGACTCTGATTCAGAGAGAAGGGTGGGGTATAAATGTAGTCTTTTTCTTCTAAAGCAGTTTCATTTGTTCAGTAGCTAATGCCAAATAGTGTATATAACTTAGCTATATTTTGTTTACTGAAGAGAGATACCATCAACATTTTATAGGCAAGCGTTCTAACTGGTACAAATCATGTTAAAAGTATCTTACCCATGAGCCAGATCAGTAATACAGAAGACTGCAGAGCAGAGAAAGCTGGAAAGTTCCAGAATTATTGTGGCTCCTAAATCACTCTGATTCAACATGTCTTCTCTTCAGCTTTTGCTTTTTTTTTTTAACCTAGAGCCCCTTTGGGGAGAAAATCATTAAAGGGAAGAATAATTCATGTTGGGCAATGTAAGAGCAAAGTTCCATTGTCTGCAACAACAAAAGCATCATTGCTAGAGATGGAAATATTACAAGTGAAGACAGCCAAAAACAACAATTATAAAACACATCAACAAAGCAAAGCATGAAAAGCAAAAGATCTTCTTCGTGGTCTCTGTGCAGTCCCACACATGGGTTTTCCCGTCAGGACGAACCCTACCTCGGAGATTTTAAAAGCTAGCCTAGGCGTTATTTTTGGCGCGCACTCCCTTCCGTCCTGGGGAGCAGGCATCCACTGCGCATGCCTGGAACGGGAGGGAGGCGCCCCACCCAGCCAGTTTCTTTCCAACCGTCGCCCGGGATAGTCTTACCTCGTTGCGCTCCTCTTTTACCTCAGATCCTAGCCTTCGCTTCTTCGTCGTTTCCTCTCTTTTGTTCCATTTTCCTCTTTATATTCTTATACTCTTCATTATTCTTCAAAAAAAAAAAAAAAATATATATCTTTCCTGCTTTTACCTCAGACCTCCCTTCCCCTACCCCCCCTCCCCCCCCGGGCGTATGGAAGGAAGGGATAGTAGAATAACCTTTAAAAGGTGTTCGCGTTGTAGGGCAAAAATCCCTACATCGGACGGACATTCACTTTGTTTATTTTGCCTGGGAGAAGCCCATAAAGTAGACGCCTGTGCGCATTGCCTTCAATTCGGCAAACAGGCGCGGAAAAACAGGGCCGCTAGACTGAGAAGTCATCTTATGGAGTCTGTGCTTCACCCTGAAATGTCGCAATCCTCTACTACAAGTAAGTCGCCTCCCCTTCTGTCTCCCCAAGGGGACGGCGCAAGGTCGGCAGCTTCAGTGGCCACTGTTCCCAGCAAGCATAAGCCCGGCGATGCCGCGAAAACCGGCGACGGCGCGAAGACGTCACAACAAACGGTCGCGCCTATTAAATTGAAAACTGGGAAGCACACCAAGAAACACAAGCACTCCGAGCCGAAGGGCCCGAAGGATTCGAGAAAACCTACCGACCCGAAGGAACCGAAAAAATCTACCGACCCGAAGGACTCGAAAAAACCTACCGCTCCGAACAAACCTTCGGAACAACACCAGTCTGACATACGTTGTGACCCGTCCACACCCGGATCCGATACCCAGGAAGCGGCCACTCCGCTTACGGACTCACCGCATCAGCAGACGGAGGAAGTTATCCCGGTTCCGTCCCGATCCCCTTCTTTGCAAGGATCCATACCAGACCCTTCGCTGGAGAAGATCCGAGACCCGCTGCAGTGGACTCAACAACACATCAACCCCAGATCGTTCCGCGATATGTCGAATCCCATCCAATATAGACACGATGCTCATCGCTACTTTGATACTCATCGATTCCCAGCCAGATCTCCGAGCATCGAGAGACATCGGTACCATCATACACGTTTCCCGGAGAGATCCCCTAGCAGGGGGAGGGACCGCTATCGCTACAACCCGAGATCTCGGTCTCCATCCATGTCCCCGAGAAGACGCTACTACACCTCGAGGTCTCCATCAATGGATTCCCATCAATGCTGCGGTTACCACCACTCTCGGTACCGTGCAGATCACCACAGGAACCAATCCAAGGAAGCAACTCCCGTCCAACGGAGTAAGCAGCCAACGAAACAGCCATCTCCGACTCCTTCCACTTCGACCTCTAAACCTAAGAACACGAGTCCAACCAGACCGGACCCGCAAGCACCCGAACCTGACAACTCCGATGTCGAATCCGACGCGTCATCGGACTCGATGCAATCGATGTCCTCTCCTGGATCCCCAGCTTCAGATATTGCAAAGCCTGCAGATTTGTCACCATCCGACGGAGCCAAAACATATCTGGACTTGGTTGCAAACATGGCTTCTGCTCTTAATGTAAAGCTGACATCGGACGCGCCCAAGGTCACGGATGTAGTTCACGATTTGGTCCATTCGGACCTACCTGCCGGTTCCTTTCTGCCAATGCTTCCGGTGCATCTAGATGCCATTAAAGAAGCCTGGGACAAGCCGGCATCTATTCCTCCCACGTCAAAGCGCATCGAATCCCTATACAAGATCCAAGCTACGGAGTCGAAGTTTCTTTTCAGTCACCCGGCTCCGAACTCGATGATAGTCCACTCTTCCTCCAAATCGAAGCAGACTCGTCATCCTGTACCCCCGGAGAAGGAGGGCAGGAAATTGGACACACTGGGAAGGAAGATGTATTCCATCTCCACAGCAAACGCCAAAATCAACAATTATTTGGCATATTTTGCTGCTTACTCCCACAATCTGTCCTCCCAACTGGGCACGCTTGTCTCGGCTCTACCAGAACCTGCTCAAAAACAGGCATGCACATTATTACAGGAGCTCAATAGAGTCTCCAAACAACAGATAAATACCATTCGTCACTCCGTGGGATGCACCTCCAAGGCGATGGCTGCCTCCATTGCCTTGAGAAGGCACGCCTGGCTTCGCTCCTCTTCCCTACAACCCGACATTAAATTTAAAATCGAAGATCTCCCTTTCGACGGCCAAGGCCTTTTTAATGCCACGACAGACGACATACTCACCACAGTCGACGACAGCCGCAAACGGGCAAAAAGACTTGGTGTGACCCAACAGCAACAGCAGGGCTACAAAGCCAGACCATGGAAGCCAATGCCATTCAAACGCTCCAGGTCCCCTCGACAATCGGAATACTGGAAGCGTAAGGCTCCACCGTCTAAGCAACCTTTTACCCAGCGGCAGCAAAGACCACAACAACCTAAAAAGACTGCAACTGCATCCAAGCAGTCTCTTTGACTCTCCACCTCTGCCACCTCACAACACTTCCAGACTCCTACCGTTCTACGAGAACTGGAAGTTAATTACCACAGACAAATGGGTCCTGAATATCATTTTAAGAGGTTATTCAATAGAGTTTCATTCTCCCCCTGCAAGACACCACTTTGTTGCAACCCCTCCATCCCCTCCCCTCCAAGAAGAGATCATCACTCTTATGGCCAAGGCGGCCATAGAACCTGTCCCAGATCAGTACCATCGGACAGGCTTCTACTCCCGGTACTTTCTAGTCCCCAAGAGGGATGGAGGTCAGCGCCCGATTTTGGACCTCAGGGCTCTCAACAAGTTCATCCACCACAGAAAATTCAGGATGGTCACCCTCCAATCCATCTTGCCCCTAATCCCTCAAAATGCTTGGATGGCGCTGGTAGACTTACAGGATGCCTATTTTCACCTAACAATCCATCAAGGCCACAGAAAGTTCCTGAGATTTGCCGTGGGAAACAGACATTATCAGTTTCGAGCGCTTCCGTTCGGACTCTCCACAGCACCCAGGACTTTTACAAAGTGTATGGCGGTGGTCGCTGCATACCTCAGACAGCGCGGAATTGCAACTTACCCATACATAGACGATTGGCTCCTTGTGGGGCCTTCAAGGCCACAACTGGAAAAAGACATTGCTATAACCCTTGCACTCTTAGCAGACCTGGGTCTCCAAGTCAACCAGCAAAAATCGAATTTAATCCCCTCACAGGACATTCAATTCATAGGGGCTCGCCTCTGCACCACGGACCACAGGGCGTACCTCCCAACAGACAGAATAGCCTCTATTCACACACTAGCCACAGAAATCATGCAACAGCCAAAACAGACAGCTTTCACCATTCAACGCATGTTAGGACTCATGGCAGCGACAACGGCGGTTCTACCACATGCAAGACTCCGTATGAGGCCCCTACAAATCTGGTTTGTTCGTGCATATCGTCCCCAACGCCAATCTCAACAAACCCTCCTAACTGTCCCAAACAACATCCTTCCCTCTCTGGGATGGTGGACAGTTCGAAATCATTTGCTGACAGGCATGCCATTCTTAAGACCAAGCCCGTCAGCGGTAGTCACAACAGATGCATCAAGGTGGGGCTGGGGAGCCCATCTAAACACCCTCTCAGTCCAGGGGCAATGGACGCCATACGAACAGTCGCTCCATATCAACTGCCTGGAGCTCTTAGCCGTCCACAGAGCTCTGAAATCATTCCTGCCAACTCTTCACGGCCGTCACGTTCAAATAGCGTCCGACAACGTGGCGACTGTGTTCTATATAAACAGGCAAGGAGGGACTGCATCTACCCGTCTTTGCAAGCGAGCAATGCACCTCTGGCACTGGAGTATCGCGCATCAGATCCATCTCACTGCAGTACATCTCCCCGGTGCCCAGAACACACAAGCGGACACATTGAGCAGGTACCTCATCAACGACCACGAGTGGTCACTCCACAGGCAATACCTTCTACCAGTGTTCCAGAAATTCGGAACACCATCAATAGATGTGTTTGCTGCACCAGACAATGCACAATGTGCTCTCTTTTTTATGAGAGGTCCGCCCTCACCACAATCTGCAGGGGATGCCTTCATTCAGAGATGGACGGGTCCATTACATTTCCTCTTCCCACCGTTTCCACTGATAACACGATCAATACAGAAAATTCAACTGGACAATACAAATTGTATTCTAATCACACCGTGGTGGCCTCGCCAACCATGGTTCACAACGCTCCTTTTCCTATCGGACAATACTTACCATCACTTCCCCCGGGCCAAGAATCTCCTCTCGCAACAGAGCGGCAGGGTTCTTCATCACGACCCGGACAGACTCCGCTTGACAGCTTGGAGGATACTTTCTCAGAATTCCCTGAGGGAGTGAGAAACGTCCTATTAAATGCACGAAAACCATCAACGAGAAAGTCATATTCCATGAAATGGAAAAGATTTTCCATCTACGCAACCAAGCATAACTTTAAACCTTTGTCTGCCTCTATGCCTCAAATCTTGGCCTATACATTGTCATTATCTGAAAAGGGGCTAACTCATTCGTCTTTAAAGGTGCACCTGGCAGCAATCTCAGCTTTTCACCCTCACATACAAGGACGGTCTGTATTCTCACACCCCGCTGCGAAATCCTTCTTGAAAGGAATTTTACACCTGCATCCACCATCACGACAACTGTACCCCAGTTGGAGTTTATCTCTAGTATTAAGCCAGCTAATGAAACCACCTTTTGAACCCATGGCTTCAATCCCTTTGCATCTCCTCTCGTGGAAAACGGCGCTGCTAGTCGCACTTACCTCCGCTAAAAGAGCCAGCGATATTTGTGCGTTTAGAGCAGACACGCCTTACACCATTTTTCATCACGATAGGGTAGTGTTACGACCAGATCCTACCTTCTTGCCTAAGGTAGTATCCACGTTTCACCTCCACAGGGTCACAACTTTACCCGCTTTCTTTCAACGTCCTACAGATAAGGGCCAAGAAGCCCTACACTGCCTAGATGTTAGACGGGCACTCGCCTATTACATAGATAGAACAGCATCATTCAGGAAGGACTCCAGACTCTTTGTGGCCTATGGACGGCACAATAAAGGACAAAAGATATCTCCTCAGAGACTTTCGAAATGGTTGGTTGCTGCTATAAAGCTGTGTTACAGACTAGCAAAGCAGCCGGTTCCAACTACACTACGAGCTCACTCTACAAGAGCTTTGTCAACATCATCTGCCTTAGCCAGAGGGGTCTCCATGGAAGACGTCTGCGCTGCCGCCGCCTGGTCTTCCACCTCGACCTTTGCTATGCACTACGCTCTGGACGTTCGTGCTAGGCAAGATGCCTCCTTTGGACAGGCAGTACTCCGCTCTATCTTCGACTAAGATACGATCTGGATCCGGTAAGTACCAACTTACCTTGGAGTCCAATACTTGCTTGACTGATTTGCATTAACATTGCATTAATTTTTCTCTCCTACTCTAGTGCCAGCACCCACCACCGTGCAGTTCAGCTTATCAGTCACCCATGTGTGGGACTGCACAGAGACCACGAAGAAGATAAACAGGTTACTCACCTGTAATTGATGATCTTCGAGTGGTCATCTGTGCAGTCACACACGCCCGCCCAACCATCCCCGCTGCTGGCCACTGGTACTCTGCAACCGCTCATCTACTATATCGGCGGCGGGGAAAGAAACTGGCTGGGTGGGGCGCCTCCCTCCCGTTCCAGGCATGCGCAGTGGATGCCTGCTCCCCAGGACGGAAGGGAGTGCGCGCCAAAAATAACGCCTAGGCTAGCTTTTAAAATCTCCGAGGTAGGGTTCGTCCTGACGGGAAAACCCATGTGTGTGACTGCACAGATGACCACTCGAAGATCATCAATTACAGGTGAGTAACCTGTTTTTACAGTTGTTTCTTACATGCTTAAAAGGTGTTTCAGGACAATACAACCCCCTGCACCAATACAATTACTATACATCTAACCTGGTTACAATTTCTGCATGTCGAATTATTCCTTGATTAGCTTTGTTGTTGCATTTTAAATGAGTCTTTTACATTGTCTTAATTTGTAATATTTCCATTTTCCAGCAAATATGTTTCATTTCGCCTTCAACTACTTTTTTTCCATTGTTCCTTAAGCCAAACTTGTATTCTTCTGTATCCATTTTGATAACTTTTGGTTTGATATATATGGAGCTATTCTTTTCAAATTGTGATTCTGTACTTCTGTGAGAATTTCTCTTGACTGTACTCTTGATTTAAAAAAAAAAAAAACAAGATTTAATGTTGGAGCATTGACATGCACAATTCCAGAAATCAAATCAGCCAGTATCATTATGCCCCTGTATAAATCGATGGTGCGGTCTCATTTGGAGTACTGTGTGCAGTTCTGGTCGCCGCACCTCAAAAAGGATATTATAGCATTGGAGAAAGTCCAGAGAAGGGCAACTAGAATGATTAAAGGGCTGGAGCACTTTCCCTATGAAGAAAGGTTGAAACGCTTGGGACTCTTTAGCTTGGAGAAACGTCGACTGCGGGGTGAAATGATAGAAGTTTACAAGATAATGCATGGGATGGAGAAAGTAGAGAAAGAAGTACTTTTCTCCCTTTCTCACAATACAAGAACTCGTGGGCATTCGATGAAATTGCTGAGCAGAAAGGTTAAAACAGATAAAAGGAAGTACTTCTTCACCCAAAGGGTGATTAACATGTGGAATTCACTGCCACAGGAGGTGGTGGCGGCCACAAGTATAGCCACCTTCAAGAAGGGTTTAGATAAATATATGGAGCACAGGTCCATCAGTGGCTATTAGCCACAGTGTATGTGTGTATATAAAAATTTTTGCCACTGTGTGACACAGAGTGTTGGACTTGATGGGCCGTTGGCCTGATCCAACATGGCTTCTCTTATGTTCTTATGTAAGTCTCATAAACTTTAAGACCACTTTGCACATATACAGTTTTTTAAAAATGGCACTAGGCATTTTCAGAGTAACCCAAAGGCTTTCTCATTTTATTCAGTGTACCCCTCCAGTCAACCTATTGGCCCCTGGTTGTTGTCGTTGTCTGCGTATGTTTATTATTGTATTAAATATTTTATATAAATTTTTATATATATGCATTTTAAATGCTGTTTTAAATATTTTTATACCTTGATGTGCCACCCCTTATTTGGGTGGGAAAGTGGCATATAAATGTTTTAAGAGGTGTGATCATACTACTGTAGGAAAAGGACTATCTAGTTGGCACAGGTTTTCTTGCTATCTCACCATTTTTACACCTCTTCATCCCCAACAGTGGATGCCAAAAGGAACACTGATCTCCTGTTTAAAAGGCTGCTGCCCATCAGGTAGAAAACCAAAGAAATGAGGCTTCTACACCATGGTTTTAAATAAATTTTATTTCCCACATGATTTTTAATAAAACACTTTCAAAACATTCTGTACATTGCAAACCATTTAGAACCGCAATACCTGTTTCTACAAATGCCACTGCATTTCAATGCCACAATGATGTCTCTGTACAAAGATGTACAATATGTACAGTAACATGGAGTGCAAAAAAAAAGCTGTGCAACGCCAAGCCTTAATTACTAATTCATGCCACTGGGCAGAGGGTAAAAGGTCTATGCATAGAACTTAAAAAGCTTGAATCAGTCTCCCATGTGCAAATGATTAGTCATGTTTCGTATAGAAAGGAGTGATTCGATGTCAAAACTCTCCATCCAGCTAGAGTATCATGCAGGTGACTGGAGGAGAAAGAAAAAAGTACTACTTATATACGTCCATTGCACCATTTGGGTTTTGGCTCAAAAGGTCAGCTCAGGATTCTGCTGCTGCTTTGGGTTGTGCTGAAGCGATGCCAGCCGATCGAAACTTTGGAAGAGAGAGGCCAAACTTGTTCTCGATACCAGCGAACGTAGCTGTGGCCAGTCGATAGCCGCCTATGTGGTCAGGATTCTCAGGAGGGAGGTCTGAGATCCGAGACTTGGGTGTCGGTTCTGAACCAGAAGGTTTGCTGGTTGGAGGCAAGGAGAAAATGGAAAACTTTAGGTGCCACTGACAGCATCAGGGATCACAGTCTGATGGACTGCAGCTTCTAAACGCATTTGCCCTTTGCCACGCTATTACATGGCTGCTTCATGGTTTTTCAGAGCTTAGCTAGCTTTCCTAGATTTTATCTGTCTGTCTTAGCTGCTTTCACACATGTTGGATAATGCACTTCAAGGAAATCATTTGCAACTGGATCTTGCACAAAACAGGAAAATCCCGCTGCAAACTTGCTAAATGCATCGGAAGTGCATTTTTTTTCAAAGGTGATTAATTGTTTCATTCTATACTATAGTTGATGGGGGCATCCTTGGTAGTCCATATGGATTAAGAGTTGCAGAGAATTAATTGCTGCATGTAAGAATCTCTACACACCTCACCTGAACAGAGCACCTACAACATCTCTAGTTTCAATAGTACTGATGACCTGTTTGGATGAGGTGGAAAAGAATCCATGTCCCAGGCCAGATGTTCAGAGCTGGTCCCTTCAGTTACCCATTAAAGATACATGCTTAGATCTGCTCTATCCAAAAACAGGTTGGGAGGAGGACTGTTGGGAGGTTTATTTGACTCCTGGAAACCCTCTTGTGTACAGGAACAGGCTCATATCTGGGCCACAGTAATTTAATATCTCTAGAATGTCATATATATTTCTTCAGGATTTCAGACACAAGCTCAGAAACATGAGATTAAAATTTCATAATATATTTGGTGGGGGGGAGTAACTAGCAGTTAGATACAAACTTTTAAATTCCTGATGGTTGAATGTGGAGTGGAGAAAAGCAAAAAGGACAGATTTCTAGCTATCCTGAGTGATTTTACAAAAGGATTTACAACCGGTCTCTTTCAGCTACAACACCTCTTCCCCCTCCCCCTTTTGGTGATTTTTAAAAAAACGCTCTAATTATCCATTTATGTGAAGAAATTAGCTTGGACTCACAAAAGTTTATGCTCAAAGTTGATTAGATTTTTTTAAGGAGTCCTTTTAAAAGGATTTCTGTTTCTCTGTTTACAGCTCTTACTCAGAGCAAGCATGGCCTACAGTTGCTGTTGTGCCACAAAACCACACATGGCTGCTACATAAAGCCAGCCTACTGAACACATGAATATTAAATAATAATGCCCTGTTGCAGTCTAATGCTTTTCTGTTTTGCAACGCAAGTCAGTACAAGGACACACCTGGCAGTTTGCTACAGTTTCACAGCAAGAATGCTAACATCGACTTCAAACAACCTTGCTTTCTTTAAACCTTAATAGACTTCAGATCGGTGTAACACATTTATATCCCACGTCTCAGGGGATGAAAATCTAAAAACAGACTGACTTGAGGCATGAATTGCACTTACATTCCTCCAAAATCAACGTAGAACCATCGCTGCAGAAGTTCATAGGTCAGCAGAGTAACACCAAACTGGGGGGAAGAGCGGAACACTCGCGCTGTTGAATAAAATGAACGAAACCGTTTATCGCAAGAGGCTACCTAAAATGGCACACAAGTTACACTTGGTCCTCCATGTTCATGTAGTTTACTAAAAATAATACACGCAACATAGTTTTCTCATACACATACAGCGCACAGATATTGTATTCAATATCCCTTTCCTTACCTCCAGCTCCTTTCCAAAAAGCCGTGGGACCTTCTTCTCTAAGAATCTTCCCAAAACAGTCAATCACACCGCTGTACGTGGTCTGACCTGCGCGAGCGGCCACTTGCAGTCTTGTCTTGATGACATCAGCAGGGGTCACCAAGGAAGCCGCAGGCACACCTTTTGAGCGAAATGAACGGTTTAAGTTGAGGACAAGCATCCCAGAAAGGCACAGACATCTCTAACCATGAAGCTTCTGAAGAGTAACATAAGCAGTTCACCTTAAAAAAATAACCTTTTCTCTCTGCAGCTTCATCTTTCATACTAAAAATATCTTAAATGAAACTACTCAATGCAAGATATACTTAAATGCAGGGCTCTTTTTCTAGCAGGAGCTCCTCTGCGTATTAGGCCATACACCCCTGATGTAGCCAATCCTCCTGGAGTTTACAGTAGGCCCTGTACTAAGAGCCCTCTATGCTCTTGGAGGATTGGCTACATCAGGGGGGAGTGGCCTAATATGTAGACGAGCTCCTGCTATTAAAAGAGTCCTGCTTAAATGAAACTATTTGACGCAATGCACTTGAGCAGTAGCACAATAATAAAATTAAAAGCAATCCTAATAACCTGACTCCAGACTGGGATTCATTCATTTATTCATACTAGTATATTTTTCTAAAGGTTGGGGAAAGAACTCTGCAACAGCCAAAGTGACTTTGTGTTCAGTACCTCCAAGGAGCACTCTCAGTTTCTCTCCAACATGTATATTTGTCCTCCCTTGAAGAAGTGGCAAAATCCATCATTCTCTTATAGCTGAGTAAAACACACATTCGAAGAGGCAACACTCCAGTGTCAATTCACCCCTGAGTAAGGAAGCTTCTTACAGCAACCATCCATTATCTGAGAAGGTATCACATTTAATCTGGCTAACATAAATACTCTTCCATATTGTAGAACAGTAAAAGAAAAAATTGATGATACTGGATTTATATCCCATCTTATACTCTGAATCTCAGACTCTCAAGAGCAGTCACAATCTCCTTTACCTCCCCCCCGCCAACAGACACTCTGTGAGGTAGGTGGGGCTGAGAGAGTTCTTACAGCAGCTGCCCTTTCAAGGACAACTCCTATGGGAGCTATGGCTGACCCAAGGCCATTCCAGCAGCTGCAAGTGGAAGAGTGGGAAATCAAACCTGATTCTCCCAGATAAGAGTCCACGCACTTAACCACTACACCAAACTGGCTCTCCTATTTTAAATATTCAGAAGAGGCTCTAATATGTAACAAACTTAGATAAAGGGGGGGAGCAAACTATGTGCTCTTTCATAGAACCAGTTCATAGAAATGGCTACGAATCAACATTTGAGCAGTTATGCTAAAGATATGTTTTTCAGTACAGCAGCAGGCTGCAGGAAACCCACAGGCTTACTACCTGGCTATGCAACATTTTGCAGTCCTGATACTGACTGTTACATTTGTAGTGAGCATCATTTGGGTGAAACGGGGCCCAGGAGTGCAGCAAAAAACGTTAGGGCCACTTTTCACTCTCTCTCTGGCCTGGCAGTCTCTCTCACACACACACACCTTTCGGCAACCCAGGGTGTAAACACATAGCTCCAGGATGGTGCTGCTCACCGAAAAGCAACCCTCGTGAACTTGAGCACAATTCTTACTTTTCAGCAAACAGCCTGTGCACCATGGACGTGGAGAGGGTGGGCTCTGAGCTGACTACCTGTGAGGCAAGAGAGATGCCCAGGATGCTCTGCATTGTGGATGGCTGAGGGGCGACTGGCTTGGTTGAGAGCCAGCAAAGAGACGCTTGAGTAAAAGCCAAACATGCCATCCACGGAGTACCTTTAATTAGGACCCACCCAATGACACAGCCCAATGTGCAAGTTTTAGAGTTCATCAGAGCCAGTTTGGTGTAGTGGTTAAATGGGTGGACTCTTATCTGAAAGAACCGGGTTTGATTCCCCACTCTTTCACTTGCAGCTGCTGGAATGGCCTTGGGTCAGCCATAGCTCGCATAGGAGTTGTCCTTGAAAGGGCAGCTTCTGTGAGAGCTCTCTCAGCCCCACCCACCTCACAGGGTGTCTGTTGTGGGGGAGGAAGATAAAGGAGATAGTGAGCCGCTCTGAGATTCGGAGTGGAGGGCAGGATATAAATCCAATTTCCTCCTCTTCCTCCTCCAGCTGAATGTTGCAAAATAAAATAAAAGGGGGGCAGATTTTTTCCAAATTATGATGTTAAGGCCTTCTCATGGTGGATTTTCTGACAGACAAAAAAAATCAGATCTTCAGGCTGCTGCAGAGCAAGAGCTTGTCAGAAATAGGGTTGCCAGCTCCAGATTGGAAAATTCCTTAATTTTGGGGGGGGGGGGGGTGGAGCCTGTGGAGGGACCTCAGCATTGTATCATGCCATAGAGCCCACCCTTCAAAGCTTCCATTTTCCCTGGGGTCAATGATCTCCATCAGCTGTACTTCTGGGACATCCCCAGGCCCTACCTGGAGGTTGGCAACGTGAGCTCAGAACAATCTACCACATGCCAGCAGGAGGAGGGCCTCACATCATGACTTGAAAAACATCTGCTTAAAAGCTGCTTTCCCCTCTCTTCTTTTCAGCATTGGGCCTGATGAAAAGTTCTGAGGAACTGAAAAGCTTGCCCTCTGCTATGTGTACTTTTGAACCAACATGGGCTATAAACAACTTGTCTTCAGGAATAGCCCCTGGACATGCTTGGGATGGGATCCAACCAGCTTGTCCCCTGGTGAAGGAATGAGGGGAAGGCTCTCCTTGGACCGCCAAAAAAGCTATCCTGGAAATCACGGGACCAGAACAGACAAAAGCCTGATGGAAGGGGGGATGTACTGAGGAAGGAAATGAGTGAAATGGCACAAACAAGCTGGCAGGAAACATACGCATGGAACGGTAATGCCTTGGATTTGATTTCTGTTTATAATGAAGCATTTTATGTGTGTGTTTTTAAAGGCAGGTACAAGTGACCACCGAAACAAACTAAGCTCTCCGACAGTAATATCTTGCATCTTAATCTCCTAAAAGCTTCTTTCGATCCTTACTTCCTCCAAGATCATGAATTTCTTCCCAACTGAAGGGGAAAAAGCAGACTAGATATTTACCTTCCTCAGTGTGTTTCCTTCAGTAGTAAAGCTACCTCCAACTTGGATGGCTTTGAAACAGCCTCGCTCTCCCTACGGAGGCCAAGAGCCAAATCTGACTACAAGTTGCTGAGCGGCATTAAGCTGTTTATCCACATTATGCAAATGTAATTAGCTCTCATCAAAATTACACTACCTCCCACCATGGATAAAAGTGATCAAATTTAGATTAAGTTAGATACAATAGTATATTAAGCTTCCTATACACGAGTCTGATGAATATTAACTACTGCCAACGAAGGGGAGAGGGGGAAGGGGGGGAAAGTCTTTTGCAAATTACTCTTTAAAAAAAAAAGTTACCTGCAATAGCACCAGCTGTAAGGAGATTAAGCCCTCCCACGTGGCCATTTTCATCCGCAAGCAGCAGTTTGCAATGAGCATAAACAGGGAAATAGATTGCAGAAAAGGGAATGTCTCGGAGGAAACACGCTTTGGCACCCTGCAAAAGAACATACAAAGCAAGGGAAGTCACCTACACGGGAGAAACTCAAGGTGAATCTTCATACAAGGCCATACAGCAGAGACTCAGGGTCTTTCCCAGGGCAGCGGGAGATCCCAAGAGCACACAAGCCATCTCTTTTTTACCCCTCTCTCTTCCTCTTACATGCACACCAGAGCATCTGGGGAGGGGGAGTTTGTTTCCCGTTTTCCCAGTGTCTAAAATATGGATGATTTGACAACACGGTATTGTGACAGCAAGCGGCAAGTATTCTTTGCTCCGGTTGACAGGGAAAGGAAACTGGTCCTACAAGGCAGCAAAGGGAAAAGCAACCTAGAAGCAGAACAAAAGGTCAGCACTATGTGAAGAAAGGGCAACAAGCAGGAACGCATCTCGGCTGGAGCGGCTGATGGAACTAGTAACTCCATGCCACCATCTACTATTCTTGGTCTGGCCAAAATAAGGAGGGGTAGAAACACAAACTGTAATCCAAGATCATGTTGAGTTGTGGGACGCCACTCAACGCTATTGCTTCTGGACTCCAGTCATGGCCACTAGTCTTCCTCATCCCTTGATCTTGAGGCACCGATTGAGAATAGATTACCAAGGCACTTTTTAATCTTTCCTCTCCTCCTTCAAAGACAGCCAATACTCTTTTCCTATGGTTAATTCACTTGGCATTGCTTCTGCAGCAAAAAGAGTGTGTGCGTGTCTTAAAGACACAATTATGGATGACTCTGTGCTGAGGCTTTTGGGAGGGGAAGGGTTTCCAGTCCCCGTGGTCAAATGCTTTACAATTTTTTTTTAAAAAGTCCAACAGCACCTTAAAGACTAACAAGATGTATTTCGGTACAAGGTTTGGGGAGTCACAACTCACTTCCTCAGGTATGAGGAAGGAAATCAAACTGGGAGTTCTACATCTGTGGAAGACTACAATGTGGGGGAAGGAAGGTGTGAAAAGGGAAGGTTTACAATCAGTACCTCCCCCAATCCATTCAGGTTGGCTTCAGCAGTCTTTTAATTTGTTTTAAGATGGCAGCGTGGTTTATCCGTCTTATGTTAGTTCTTGCAATTTGGGGCATGGTGTTGATGTTGGAAAGTGCCTTAAAGTAGTACCTTATGGTGACCCCACAAGGTTTTCAAAGCAAGAGAGGTTATGAAGTGGTCTACAATTTCCTGCTTCTAATCTGAAGCATCCCCCCCCCCCCCCGCTCCGCAAAAAAAGTGCTGAAAACTTGCTCTGGCCACTAAAATGCTTTTGGTAAAATATTTCATAGTTCCAGTGCGGGTAGCTTCATCTGTCTATCAACAACCACCGAATCTCAAGCAGTTGCTCATAGGCATCAAACACACCATCTAATGAAGGCCCGGGAACAGCAACAAGTACCTGCCTTAAGCCCAATTCTGCCCCCATCTCCACCCTGGCAACTCTAATTAGGGGTGTGTGCTCAGTACGTACCAAGCCAAATAAATACCTGAAAAATACCTTATTGGTATATTTATTCAGGTAAAACAAATGTTCCAATCTTATTTGGTTACCAATCTAGCAGAGCCTGAATAAAAGCCAAAATTAGTCGGTTTGTATTTGGGCTCAGCCGAAGCTGCTCCAGTTCTCCTGCCTTCCGTTCCAGGTGGACTTTGCAAAGCCAAGCCACGTGTGTGCCTCCCCACCACCCCAGTTGTGCTGTGGCAGGGGCATGTGTCAGCGAGTGAAGGTAAGGCATTTAAAAGCCTTCCCTTCACTTGCTGAGGTGTGCTGCCACCACAGCACAACTTGGGAAGGTCTGCAGTCTCTTTAAATGTGTTCTCTTCAGTTACTGAGGCAAGCTACTGCTGTGTGGTGACTTGGGGAGGGAAGGGAAGGTATGAAGCCAAATAAATTTGGCAATATCAATTATTTTCTGAATCCCAATATCACACCAATATTGGGATTCAGAAACTAGCTGATATTTCTGAATTTACTTGGCTCCATACCTTACCTTCCATCCCCAAGTCACCACGCAGCAATGGCTTGCATCAGCAACTTTGGTAATTGGGATTGGGAATATTGGTATATATTGATATTTTTCAGGTTTGTTATACTGAACCCGAAAAATACTATTGTCCTCTGCTTTTAATACAATATCACCCCATAGATTGTTGTTTAAGCTTAAGGATTTGAAGCTGTCGGACTCTATATGTGAGTGGATTTTGAACTTTTTATCAGGTCGTTCACAAAGGGTTAAAATGGACGGGTATACTTCTTCCGTGAAGATCTTAAACACTGGCACTCCCCAGGGATGTGTCTTGAGTCCACTTCTTTTCACTATTTACACGTCTAATTGTGTTTCTAGTAGTCTGAGCAATAAAATCATTAAGTATGCAGATGATACAACGTTAGTGGGGCTCATCTCTGAGAATGATGAGTCTGCATATAGGAGGGAAGTTCATCAGCTGTCCCTCTGGAGTAAAGCAAATAATCTTATTTTTAATGTAAATAAGACGAAGGAAATTATAGTGGATTATAGGAAGAGTAGTCTGGACATTCAGCCGTTGTTTATTGATGGGGTTATGGTAGAACAGGGGACAGAATGGAAGTTTTTGGGAATTACTATGAAACAGGATCTAACATGGGGAGCAAATACTTTAGCTCTAGAGAAAAAGGCCCAGCAACGACTATACTATTTAAGACTCTTAAGATCACAACAACTGTCAGGGAGTCTGCTGGTTGCCTTTTATCGTAGTTCCATTGAGAGCATTTTATCTTATTGCCTCTGCGTGTGGTTTGGGAGCTGCACAGAAGCAGAGAGAAGGGTGCTCCAAAGAGTGATGGTGAGAGCACAGAAGATTTGTGGATGTTCTCTCCCCTCATTGGTGGATCTGTATGATATGGGATGTAGAAGGAAGATACAAATGATCTTAAGGGACCCTTCACATCCGGGCCACTTGCTATTTGAGATTTTACCATCAGGTAGGCGATATAGAGTGTTGAAGGCAAAGACAAATAGATTCAAGGGCAGATTCTATCCAAGTGCCGTGGTTAAGCTAAATGCAGGGTTATGAATGGTTATGTGTTTTTAGATGCATTTAAATGGTCTATGTATATGTCCTTTTGTGGGTGTTGATATGTTTGTGGAAGAGCACCTCATTTCGTTGCTCTCATTTTCTTTTTTGAGAACAATGACAATAAATCTATCTATCTATCTATGAAAGATCCCTGCCTGGGACCCTGGAGTGCCAATGCCAGTCTGAGTAGACAAGACTGACTTCGATGGACCAAGGATCTGGTTCAGTATAAGGCAGTTTCATGTGACTACTGCTGCTTCCTGGTCATCAAATTATTGAGAGAAAGAGAGTAGCTCGCTATTAACGTAACAGTAGAAATAACAGGAGATGTGGAATAAAACACAAGACGAGTTGGGTCTTCTAAAACCCGCAAGAGAAAAACAAGGAGGGACTCTCTCCCAACTCCCGGCAAATGAAAGGACCCTGCAGCATTGGCATCCCTGCGGCTTCTCATAAAAGCCCGAGGGAAGAAAGCAAGGCAGCGATTTCATGCATCCCGCTGCCACCGCGGGAAACGTGGGTGTTTCTCCATTTCTGACTTGTGCAGCTACTCTGCAGGAAGAGATTTGTTTTCAAAATTGAACAGATTTCTCAGCCCCCCCAGCAAAAAGAAATGAAGTTTTTTCCCTGCTTATTTCGCCGACCTTGCTTGCAAATGTAACATAAAACAGATTAGCAGAGAGAGGTGTGTACATGTGCTGAAAAGCAGAAACATACCTTATACAGACCAAAGATCCCCAAGTCCTTCAGAACAGTGAGGGCGCTAACCCTGGGCCCTGTAGTGATTTCTCCTGCGACTTGCAACCGAATCTTGACAATCTCCAGGGGATTCGTGAAGATGACCTGAGAAGCTCCAGCCTATGAAGACCATGGAGGGGGAAAAAAAAAGAAATCAAGTCATTTCCCCAGAGAAGATGATGATGATATTGGATTGATATCCCGCCCTCCACTCCGAAGAGTCTCAGAGCGGCTCACAATCTCCTTTACCTTCCTCCCCCACAACAGACATCCTGTGAGGTGGGTGGGGCTGGAGAGGGCTCTCACAGCAGCTGCCCTTTCAAGGACAACCTCTGTCAGAGCTATGGCTGACCCAAGGCCATGCTAGCAGGTGCAAGTGGAGGAGTGGGGAATCAAACCCAGTTCTCCCAGATAAGAGTCCGCACAATTAACCACTACACCACAGCATCTTGCCCCCCCCCCCCCCGCTTGTGGGATTTCCCCAGAGCATCTTGCCGGTGCCAACAGCTGGTGTGATTTTATTTTATTTTTAAAAAATCGCAATGAACTTATATTCGTATTCAGCATCCTGCAAAATACTGACAAAGACACTGGCTATGAGTCACAAATAATTTGCTGTGTAAGATTTATTAGTATTATTTTATTGGATTAAAATCCTGCCCTCCCCGCCAAAGCAGGCTCAGGACGGCTCACAGCAGATAAGCTTTAGAGTCTAACAATTAAACCAAGTAAATAATAACAGTTAAATCGTTTAAAACAATTTTGGTGCTAGTATCATTGATTTCAGTATGCTCAGCGACACTGGGCGTCCTCTTATGCTATTATTCAGCTAAAGGCAAGTTGAAACAGTGCTGTTTTACAGGTCTTGAGAAACTGGGCAAGGTCCTGCAAGGCCCTTACTTCATCCGGAAGTTGGTTCCACCAGTAGGGGGAAGTATTAATTAGAAGTATGATGATGCAGCAAATATCAGGAGGTGCCCTGGTCAGTATTTGGATGGGAGACCACCAAGGAATTCCAGCATTGCTATGAGGAGGCAGGGCAGTGGCAAACCACCTCTGTTAGTCAGTTGTCTTGAAAACCCTACGCAGGGCTGTCAAACTCATTTGTTATGAGGGCCGGATCAGATATAAATGAGACCTTGTCGGGCCAGGCCAGGCCATGTCGGGCCGGGCTATGTGTGTACCTATTTAAGATTAGGTAGCTGAGATATAAACTTTATAAGGGAAATAGACAAACACAAAGATTTTTTTTAAACCCTTAGAATAAAACATGCTTAAAACATGAGCACTTGCTGGTCTTAAAGGTGCTCTCTTTGTATTTCTCCCATGGGATCCAGGGAACTGGGCAAAGTAAGCTCTGGCTCTTTCCTTCCTTCCCCAGGGGACCAGGAGGGGGAGGAGCCTCAGCCAATGGAAAAAATAGAGGCTCTGTAGCTCCTGTGCGATTGAGCAAGCCTGGCAAAGCAAGCTATGATGCAGAAGGAAGCAAGAGACAGGGAGAAGAAAGCAGATGGCAGCCAGTTGCTTGGGGGCCTGATAGGAGCCCTCGGGGTCTGATTCGGACCCTGGGCCTCATGTCTGACACCCCTGCCCTATGGGGATGCCATGAATACATCATGACTTCTTGGCATATAACACACATAAGGACGCCTGGGACAGATTTATTTTGGAGTCTCATTTGGTAGTTGGCTCCATCACCCACGAACACCCCATCACCCCATCACCCATGGGGTGTGCAGTGCAGAAACTAATTTACATTGGCTCCGAAGCCAGCACTGTAACCTGGATAGGATGATGGAGGATTTATATTGGGTACAACTGGAATGGGGTACAAAAATCAGTGTCAAATATCACTATACACTTTGACATTATTTTAATAACTTTAACTTTCTTATGGAATGAAGAGGAGGAAGAGATTGGATTTATACCCCGCCTTTCACTACTTGAGGGAATCTCAGAGTGACTTACAATCTCTTTTCCTTTCCCCTCTTCACAACAGCACTCTGTGAGATAGGTGGAGCTCTTTAGCAATTTTCAAGATGATGGACGAAGCTTCAGGCACCAGCTTACCTAGAGGCTTAGTAAGGGCAGTGTGCCTGGCACCACTACAATTTCTCCTGGGCCCTTGGCTTAAATTACATTCAACCAATCAATATTGCTTGTGTAGGATGAGAAAGTTATACATCTCATTGGCCAGTTGCTCATGACTACACAGCAGGAAACCAGAAAGGTGCTTTTTTGTTTTGCCCTTTTGCATATCAAACTTCTGAGCAGAAGCTGTTTATCTGGACAATGAGAACTTGGAACTTCAGTAATAATGCTCTTAGTGATCCACAACTGTTCTTAACACATCCCATTGCTGACATACAGGAAAATGTAATATAGATTAGGCAGCTCGCCCCGAGTGTGAAACTGACTTATTCCAGCATGGCCCCAAATCAGACTGCCTAAAAGTCCAATACTGCAGGTCCCGAGCTCTCAAGCACTTTTCCACCTCAGTGTAAACAATTGCTCACCTGTGGGTCAGTGGCCAAATGTTAGCAGGACACACCCCAGTGGCACCTTTCTATCCAGTTTAAGGCACAGGAGTTTTTTTGTTTTTGTTTTTTTAAATCCCTTAAAATGTGCAGCCTTGCTTCATTTATCCGAACAGCTGTCAGAAGAAGCAGAAAGCGATCAAGGTGCTGCTCTGGCATTTGTCAGTGTTTTAATGCTTCTGCTGGGTTGGTAAAAAGGTGAGCTGCATAAAAATTAGTTGTCGTTACTTTAAATAATTGGCAGGGCTCTTAGGCTTGCATATGAGAGCTTTTTACCATTTTAACTGGAAATGCATTGTTTAAAAGTGAATAATGGACGCAACCTCCATTACCACATCTGTTACAGTAAAGGCGGGGGGGGGGGGGAGACACAGAAACAAACAGACTGACATTACCCATTTTTCCAGCTTGGGCATGACACAAATTTAACAGCTGTCAAGCTGTTTTATATTTCATTAGCGGAGCAGAAGCGCCACCCCACACAGGATACGGCTGCATACGGTTCTTGCTCCAAGTTGTGCATTTTAACCTAAGACATTCAACTGAAAAAAAGGGAGGGGGGGCTGCATTTCAAAATTTTACAGGGAGATTTAACGTGACAGTTTAGTTCCAGAAGCATGTAAACGTACCGGGAACTGACATGTTTAGACTTTCCCTTGGTGCGCTTTGGGTACCACCCTTCACTTATGGCAAAGTGCAGGGGTCACCGCAGAACAGATCGTTTTTGACTTCTGCCGACGACTTTGAAGCGCTCGCCTGCTTCAGCCAGAATTCGACCCGTTTGCAAAAAGACTTTTTTTTAAAGAGAGAATGTGGTGCAAAAGATATGGCTGGACTTTGTTAGTGCTCTTCTGAAGCAGTTAAAAACCTTTCCTTTTCTCCCACCTAAGTTTTCCCACCCCAATCTGTCTCAACGTGAGAGAAATAAAGTCCCTTTTCACATCACCCCCAGAATACTAAGGTTGGTTTACAGAAACAGCATATCACATCATACTGGAAGTGGGGGAGACTCCATGACCAAAATTCAACTCATTTTTTTTTTAAATGGAAGTCAGCAAAAAAAGAATCTAGCTTAGCTGTTTTCATGACAACCGGGTTTGTGGAGAGCCAGTTTGGTGTAGTGGTTAAGTGTGTGGACTCTTATCTGGGAGAACCGGGTTTGATTCCCCACGCCTCCACTTGCACCTGCTGGAATGGCCTTGGGTCAGCCATAGCTCTGGCAGAAGTTGTCCTTGAAAGGGCAGCTGCTGTGAGAGCCCTCTCCAGCCCCACCCACCTCACAGGGTGTCTGTTGTGGGGGAGGAAGGTAAAGGAGATTGTGAGCCGCTCTGAGACTCTTCGGAGTGGAGGGCGGGATATAAATCCAGTATCTTCTTCTTCTTCTTCTTCTTCTTCTGCCTTGAAAGGCCTTTGTCTCCCTATATCATGAAAATTCATCATAGGAAACACTGAAGAACGCAGTCTGGACTGGACAAGTTCTGTTTTATTACCAGGTGATCTCCTGTTTATTACCAGGTGACCTCCTGGCTGGCCTTAAGTCTTTGTCCTTTCCAACTTCCTCTGTTCTTGTAGCTTCTGCCTTCATTGGTCATCCCAAAAGTCCATGTCAGAGATACCAAAACGACCTTGGCAAGATTGCTAGACCTTCCTCATTTTTGCTACCAGAAATCTTTTAGCTGGTGATGTGGAGGATTAACTGTGGAACAGACATGGAGCAAAGCAAGAGTTCTCCCATTGAGGGCACCACCCTTCCTTCCATCTCCAAAAGCACAAGTCAACTCAGCCATAGTCTCTGAAAGTTGAAGATGCTAGAATCCTTCAACTAAAGGCTGAAGAATAACCAGAGCATTTGCAAAGAAAAACATATGGCTGATATCAGAGGACCAAAACCTATGGTATAAAGCCCTTTATGGTCAGGGACCTGTCTATCTGCGGGACCACCTTTCCCCATATATTCCCGAGAGAGCACTGCGTTCAGGGACAAAAAATCTGTTGTCCATCCCTAGACCAAAAGAGGCCGGGTTGCATTTGACATGAGCCAGGGCCTTCTCGGTGGCAGCACCAAAATTATGGAATGCTCTTCCAGAGGCCATAAGGGCCCTGCAGGACCTTCCTACGTTCCGCAGGGCTTGTAAGACTGAATTGTTTCGACAGGCCTTCGATGTTTAAACCGAGAGAGAGCTGCCACCTGACATCAGTAGAGTACTCGGTGATCACCGTCTGGAAAGCAGAACCGCCAATATAGCAATGATACAGCACCATGAAATAGTTTTTAAAATTTTTAAAATTGTATTACTGTTTTATAGATTTTATTGACTTACTGTTCTTAATTTGTGTAAATGAATGTTGTGAGCCGCCCTGAGTCTGCTTGTGGAGAAGTTTAATGTAATAAATAAATATGGATCCAGAGCCTGGCATGGCTCAGAAAGGAACCAGAAATAAGAATAATATGGTGACGGTAAGGTCTGTAAGGAATGGCTGCTCAAATAACCAGTGCAGGCAAAGATCTTTAATGGGACGAAAGGACAGCTTTACAGAAAGGAAAAAGATGGAAGTGAACAGGAACCAAAGAACGAACCATGAACTGATTTATGTCAATGGCCTACAACAATTGCACAGGACACTCTTGTACATATTTGTATTACATATTGTGAGAATGTGTGTGTGTTTGTGCTGCTTTCTAATAAAAGACTTGCAGAAGTTGTTTGGGTGTCAGAAATTGTAGATTAACGAATAGGGAAAGGGAGCAGGAGAACAACTTAATCACAAATTTCAATACGTGTAATTGAAAATTCAAATTTTCAATTGTAGATCAACAAATAGCAAAAGGGAGGAGGAGAACAACTTCAGCACAAATTTCAACACATATACTTGAAAATCCACTTGGCTTGGGCTCCCAAACCGCTGCCAGAATGTGTTGGAGAAAGCTGTAAGGTTGAACGGAGTGCTGTATACACACAGTGGAAACATTCCAGACAAACACACTCTGGATGTATCTCTGTGCGCAAAACCCGCTCCACAATGTGATCTCGCAAGACGCGGCATAAATGATGGTGTGAATCAACATTGTGCTCACCCTTGAGAGCTCTGCAAGCATCAAACCCTTCTGCACGCAGGCTTCTCATTCCTCAACACATCAGAGAAGCATCTCCACTTTGACACAAAAGCCCCAGACAGTCCAAAGACATGAGCTGCCTGCGCAAAGCCGGAATGTTAACTCGGCAGCATAATTACAACCACCCGAATGTCAGATACTCTTGGGCTGCTCTCTTGGTAAAAGAAGATGATTGTCAGGGCAATTTAAGGCTGATCCCAGGTGCCAAAAAGCTCTCCTTCAGCCTTTGTAGACCACACACACAAAAAAGAGATCTTATTGCTAGAGGGAACCCATGCTACCTCATTCCCATATAATATGATTTAGTTAGGAAGAAAGATCCTTCCAGTTAGAAAGGAATTTTTAAAGGTGAAGATGTGGGATATAACATATCCCCACACTTTCTAGGGGGGGGAAGGAAAATGTTCAGGTTTTACTCGCTTCTTCCTTGAGAAACTGGGGTTTGTTCTGGGCATTAGAAGATCACGTTATGCTGCCTAATACTGAATCAGAGGAGCAATTCATCAAAATCAGTATTGTCCACTCAGACTGGCAGCAGGTCTCCAGGGTCTCAGGAGGAGGTCTTCCATACCACCAACTTCGTAATCCTAAGAGCCAGTTTGGTGTAGTGGTTAAGTGTGCAGACTCTTATCTGGGAGAACCGGGTTTGATTCCCCACACCTCCACTTGCACCTGCTGGAATGGCCTTGGGTCAGCCATAGCTCTGGCAGAGGCTGTACTTGAAAGGGCAGCTGCTATGAGAGTCCTCTCAGCCCCACCCACCTCACAGGGTGTCTGTTGTGGGGGGAGAAGATATAGGAGATTGTAAGCCGCTCTGAGTCTCTGATTCAGAGAGAAGGGCAGAGTATAAAATTGCAGTTCTTCTTCTTCTAACTGGAGATGCTGGGGAATGAACCTGGAACCTTCTCCGTGAGAAGCAAAGGCTCTTCTAATGAGTCACACTGCATGGAAAGGGAATATTCAGTCTATGCAGGTTTGACTATGAGAGAAATAAAAGCAAGAGGGGGGGGGAATCTATAGCCAGAGGAACAGCAAAACTCTTAAAGCAATGGAAGACTTGTACATGGGGGGCAGGGGGTGGCTCAGTGGGAGAGCATCTGCTTGCCATGCAGACGGTCCCAGGTTCAATCCCCGGCATCTCCAGTTGAAAGGATCAGGCAGTAGGTGATGGGAAAGACCCCATGCCTCATACCCTGGAGAGCCACTGCCCATCTGAGTATACAACAACACCTACTTTGAAGGATCAAGGGTCTGCTTCAGTAGAAGGCAGCTTCGTGTGTTCATGTGGAACCAGTGTGGGAAGCTGGTTACAGTGCTGGATGGGGATTTGCCAGACCCTGCTTTAAATCTTCCCCTCTGCCACGAAAGCCTGCTAGGAGACTTTAGATTTTAGTACATGGCTGGACTATCTCACAGGGCTGCTCTGAGGGAAGGGGGGACCATGGATGCTGCCCTGAGCTCCAGGAAGGAGGGGCCAGGAAGGATAAAAATGTACTAGGCAGACAAAATGCCCTAGGAGACTGAGACTGGGAAGGGCAGCCATGACAGAGCTAGAGAAAAGAGATCCTGAAGTATAAGGATGTGTCACTGGTGACCAAGATCAATGTAATACATACCAATTCCTATGTATGAGTGTGAAAATTGGACAAGGAAGAAAGCTGGCAAGAAGAAAGTAGATTCCTTTGAAATGCGGTGTTGGAGGAGAGTTTTAGGGGTATCGTAGATTGCCCAAAAGGCAAATACATGAGTTCTAGATCAAATCAAGCCTGATCTCTTCCTAGAAACTAAAATGGCTAAACTGAGGCTATCGTTCTTAAGTGACATTATGAGAAGACAAGAGTCACTGCAGAAGACCATAATGCTAGGAAAAGTGGAAGGGAGCAGAAAAAAAAGGAAGATCCAACATGAGACAGATTGATTCTGTCAAAGCCACAGCCCACAGTTTGCAAACCTGAGCAAAGGTATTAACAATAGGATGTTTTGGAGCTTCATAATTCACAAGGTTGCCATAAGTCAATGACATAGACACACCCAACATATTGTTGCTCCAGAAGTACAAGACAAGGTTGTGGCCAGGGCTTTTTTTTTTGGTAGAATAAGCCCAGCAGGAACTCATTTGCATATTAGGTCACACACCCTGATGTCGGCATTGCTTCACAGAGCAGGAACTCATTTGCATATTAGACCACACCCCTGGTGCCAAGCCAGCCGGAACTGGTTCCTGTGTGTTCCTGCTCAAAAAAGGCCCTGGTTGTAGCCTAATAAACTATGGGATGGATCTACAGTTATTATTCGTGGCTCTCCATCGCTAGAATGATCCTGCTTCCCCCCTCCCGACACGTTTTACTTATTCATTTAAATATTTGTATCCTGCTAATTCTCCTGCAAACCAGGAATCAAAGCAGCTTATTTGAAAAAATTCCAATACACTGAAGAAACAGAAGCAGCAGCCAGACAGTAGGGCTGGAGCAGATGGAAGAACTCAGCCCTTGGTGGAACAGTCTCCTGTGGTGGAACCCTGACAAGCAGCAGCACAGATGGCAACAGCCAGCAGCTCCATTTCAAGCCTGAGCAGTCAAGGGGTGATTCAGGAAGTATAAGAACTTAGCCCATGTTGGAACAGTCTCCCCTGGTGAGCTGCAGCACAGATGACATCAGGCAGCCACTCCTCTCCAAGCATGAGCCACCAAGAGGCAGGGCTTTTTTTTTTTAGCAGGAACTCCTTTGCATATTAGGCCACACACCCCTGATGTAGCCAATCCTCCAGGAGCTTACAGGGCCTACTGTAAGCTCCAGGAGGATTGGCTACATCAGGGGTGTGTGGCCTAATATGCAAAGGAGTTCTTGCTACAAAAAAAGCCCTGAGCAGGGCTCAGCAGGAGTAAGAACCTGTAGCCCTTGGTGGAATAGTCTCCCTGGAAAGCAACAACATACTGAGGCCTGGACTGTTCCTCCTATGAGGCCAAGGGACTCTCTGGAACAGTGGAGGACAAAGTGGGAGGGGGGATCAGCAGAGACCCTACACATCTCTGTCCCTCGAGAAAGTGCCTTTGATTAGTGGCTGATAATTTTGGATCCAACCCTAACCCCCCCCCATGTGAAATCGCTATTATTCTGCCCAAAAAAGAACTATGTGGATGGTTGTTGGGGGTTCATTAAGAGCCAGATAACCTATTGTCAGCACAAGTTTTTAGCTAAATAGTAGTCAGTGGTTTTTTTCCCTTCCTGTGCCATTAGAAAACAAAATTGATTAGATGTGCATAGATCTTGCCATTACTTGGTTTCAATTATTGCTGTAGAAAACCAACACACACACACACACACACACACACACAAAGAGTCCTTAAAAAGAAAAGAAATTCAGTTCTCCGAGACAAGATGACTGTTGTGCTTACATATACAGGGAAATTTTGCTTTGATCGCCTGGTTTTGTTTAAGCTTTATTTTTAATCATTTAGAAATCAGAATTCCTGCAGGGCTTGCAAAAATAACCCAATAAGGAAAATCAAATAGACCAATTCATAAACATGTATTTATTTTCTAAAGAGAAGCCGATTTTGGTCCAATTAACTTTCCCTATTTCTTTGTCAAGAAGTGGTTGAAATATTTTTGTTATGTTTGGTACTCAATCAACAGACGCTCTTTAAAAGGAACAGAATGGTAGGAAAATGGAACTCTGGCTGAGGGAACATATTTCCATTGTTTTCAGGATGATAAATAAATGTAAACTCAGGCTGTGTCAGGAGGGCCTCACTACACATTATACAGTCCTCTTGTCAATATTCAGATGTACCATAAGGACTTTCTCCCAGACACCTACCCTTGCAAACTCAGTTTCCAGACGCATGGGATCTCAATTCTGATCGATACTACTGTCAGCAATGACCCTGGCTTGGGACTTCTGAGTTAGAACACTGATCCATCTTTGATTCACAGCAGGGCTGTAACAAAGCGGGGGCCATGGGGGCAGGACCCCTTCCCAAATTTGCAAGTCATACCCTCTCTTGGTCCCCCGACTCCCCTTTCCTATTGTTTATGTGTTACTGATTAAATTAGCAATCCCCAGCACTCCCTCCAGAAAAATATCCCAGATATGGGCCTGGTTCACAGCCATTTTTGATCCTTTGCCAGGGCTATTTTTGTATTATCTCTGTGTTAAAGGCCTGCTTCAACGTTAAAAGACATGATTCCCTCAGCTATATGCACAGGCATATTTAGGGACACAAGAAGTAGACATAGGCAGGGCTTTTTTTGAGCAGGAACACACAGGAATACAATTCCAGCTGGCTTGGTGTCTGGGGGTGTGGCCTAATATGCAAATGACTCCTGCTGGCCTTTTTCTACCCCCCCCCCCCAAAAAAAAAGCCCTGGACACAGCTATGGTAGACAATGAACCCTCTTTCGCTGTGGCCAATTAGGGAGGGAGATTTATATGACAGGGCAGGTTGTTCTCTAATGTCAAGGAGAAATTCTGGGAAATGGCCACTCCCTGGGAATGCCTAAGAGGAACAACAGCCCATCTCCTGAAAAACACCAACAAATGACCAGCTGAACAACTATAATTAAGGATATATAATCTGGCACAGGGTTCAAGAGGGAAAGATCCCCTCACATGCCAGCCAACATATAGGTGAGATTTCTACATTTCATGTGTGTTTAGTCTCAGCATGAATGGAATCCTGAAGTAAAATCTCAGGAGGGTGACTGGGCTCTTTGGGGTGTGTGCCCTCTGGGAAAAGCACGAAAACACTCTGTAGGAGTTCTCTGTGACAAGCTGTCAAGCTATTACACTGTTTCAGTGTTGTCAATTGACTTTGTGTGCAATAGATCTTGTTAGCCTCTAAGGTTGGCACCAACTCTTTATCTAAGATTTCAGGTTTTCACGGCTGGTAACATCATTAGGGTTTGTAGAATCTTTCGGGCTCAAGTGCCGTGTTCTACTGGAGAAAGTTTTTTACGTCTGGAAGAAAAACTTTCTCCAGTAGAACACGGCACTTGAGCCCGAAAGATTCTACAAACCCTAACTTTTTATCTGTTCCACAAGAGAAGGAATAAGATTCCATTACCTCAGCAGTTGTACTGAGCTTTACTGGTTCAGGCACAAGCCAGAGAGTGACAAGGGGCAGGGTTACCTGCAGCCTCCCTTTGTAAATAGAGAATTCTCCACTTGATATTTAACACTTCTGCATGCACAAAAAGAAAGCCTCTCCCCACATAATTTTCCTGATCTGAAATGATCCACAAGGGTGCTATTTGGCCTGCTGGGGGCTCAATATTTATTAATGGAATGCATGTATGTTTTCCCAACAGAACAAAGAGCACGCCCATGGCCCATTTCAGATCAGGAAAACAGTGTCAGGGGAAGGCATAAGCCCTATATGCACTGTGGACACAATCTGCTTTGGGTTCCCAATACTGCGGAACTGAGTTCCCAAAAGGCTGTGGGATGTTTCCAGGTCTGCACACCTCCTCAACCACACCACAATGTAGCTTGTTTCTTATGCCAGAGATCCTGTTATGATGCAACAGTGAGAATACTGGACTAGGACAACCCAAGCTCAAATTTTCTCTGCCCTGAAGCTCACTGAGGGACCTTGGACCAGTCCCTGTCTCTCCCTCCCTCTCTCAGTGGAACAGAGTTCTGGTAAAGATAAAATAGAAGGGAACTGTGTACGTTAGTCAAGTTCCTTGGGAAAAGGGTGAGGTAAAAATGAAATAAAGATGCAGTCCTAGGACACACCTAGTCCTAGCTATCTTCATGGGGCAAGGGTACCCCTTGCAGACCTGGTCTGATGTATCAGTTCTTGTTGTTTTAAATTATTTTACGCTCTTCCATCCAACATATTTTTATTCAGGTGGTATTGTAAGCCCTTTGAGGATTTCCCATGATGTTCTTGGGTTCCACAACATGCCAACACAATAGTGGCACCCCATGAATGCCCATACTGAAGCAGCAGCAGCAGCAGAACTGCGTTAGAAATGGAAATATATTTAAGGGGGGCAAAGAGAGACAGGTTGTAGATGTCATCAAAGAGGGGAACAACACTCAAACATCGGCCATCAAAAAGGAAATGATACTGGTTTTTTACACGGAGGGAACTAGAGCAGGGGCTGCCATATAAATGCACAACAGCTCCATTTTAAAAGTCTGTGCGACAATGCACCCCATTTTTTTTTTTAAAAAAAAACCTCACCTATCTGTTGTACATGGCAGAACCCTTTCCTTAAATTATGACAGACACCTTCACAACAACACATGACAAATTTGATTCTGAATGGAGGTTATTCATACAAGATTAGGAGTACGAACTATTCAGGCTCCCTGTTTAACCTTAGTGTCATGTAAAATAAAGTCTCCAAGAGAACAAATATGAAAAAACTCAAGCCGACAGCAAAGGTTATGAGAGAAGAGATGCAGTCAGAGATCCCACAGCAAACACCTCTTGACATGCCACAGGCTGGAGGAAATGCACCGATGACCCTGCAACAGGAAACCTCTTGCCCTTTCCAATTCCACCCGTGAGGCAGAGGCCAACAATCGGGGGGGGGGGGGGGGAGGGGGCACCTACTACCAGTCCCTGATCTACTTCCTCTTGCTTGGAACAGATAAATCCAGGAACAAAACTTTGCCCCTACACACAAGTGGAAAGAAAGAAAGAAAGAAAGAAAGAAAGAAAGAAAGAAAGAAAGAAAGAAAGAAAGAAAGAAAGAAAGAAAGAAAGAAAGAAAGAAAGAAAGAAAGAAAGAAAGAAAGAAAGAAAGAAAGAAAGAAAGAAAGAAAGAAAGAAAGAAAGAAAGAAAGAAAGAAAGAAAGAAAGAAAGAAAGAAAGAAAGAAAGAAAGAAAGAAAGAATTTTTATTGTACCTGCATCTCTATTTCCACAGCATAGGATTAGCTCTTTACATTAACTTTTTTACACAAAAGATTGTGCCTGATGAACAATCCTGCCTGATGAAGAGTTCTGGAAACTCAAAAGCTTGCTCAGCATCTGGTCATATTTTGTCACAACTCAAAAAACTATATTGGCTGTAGGGTTGCTTTTTCTTTTTTTTTCCTTAGGACACTATACATAAGGGCTGCTTTTGGAATTTTTCTCACACCAACCATTGTACATTAAACTAATTCAACTTTTAGGTCCCTAAAAGCTATAAAAGGAAATTGTTAAAAAAATAAAATAAAATAAAATAGAAAGCCATTTAATCCAAACCACAGCACTGGCCACTCAGAACAGTTAGGTAGAAGTACAAGAAGTGAATTTATGGCTTGGCATTTCCCATTTAATAAAATGGATATTTTAACCAGAAATCTTCCTAGCTCCCCTTTGCTACTATGACCGTGAGCACAGCAAGTAGTTCAGAAGGGGTTACAAGTAACTGAAACCAGGCCGATTTCTTCAGCCTGGAGGTTGAATCCTTCTTGGCCATGATGTCCCCATTTCCTTTACTTGGTGAGCAAGCAGGCTCGGCATAGTCTGGCCTGACTACTGAGGAAGGCTATTCATGGCCCCCAAGGCTTATTTTGTAGCAGGAACTCCTTTGCATATTAAGCCACACACCGCTGATGTAACCTATCCCCCCTGAGCTTACAGTAGACCCTGTACTAAGAACCCTGTAAGCCCTCGGAGGATTGGCTGCATCAGGGGTGTGTGGCTTAATCTGCAAAGGAGTTCCTGCTACAAGAAAAGCCCCAATGGCCCCTATTTCCTTCAACGTATGTGTTCAGGAAGGGGGAGGGGAGCTAGATTCCACATCAGGAAATGCCTAGACTCCTCAGTCTGGAATCTAAAAATTCTCAGTGTGGCAATGATGATTTTTGGGTCTAAAACTCCTTCAAACAAAACAAAAAAAAACGAGTTGGTGTTTAATGCTGGGCTTTGCAGCACATGGAATATATTTTGATACAAAACAATATTGCAACATTGATTATTTAGATTTCATTACCAAACATAAATTACAAATGTTCTTGCCTGAACACTTTTCACAGCAGGGGAGGAAATGTCCTAATGAATGCATACCTGAAAACATCCTCAAGCAATTTTTTTTTTTAAAAAGATACCCAGTCTAATTGAAATGTGCATACATTTTCATGAAGAATGATACTGTTTAAGTCTGCACTGGCTTCCCCACAAAGCAGCGACGGTTCCCAGCAGTCTTTAGCACGCAAAGAAAAAAAGAAAAAAGTCACCAGCTGTGTCAGACTTTTAAAAGTTGCATTGATTTTGAGAGTTGAAAGGTTTCTTCCATATACCCGCAGCTGTTTCTAATGGACCTTGAAGAACAAGATTAGGTTTTCTTTGAAATGTGGACAGAACTTGCTTACTGGTTCAAAACCCCTGACTTGCTATCTTCCCAGATGTACAGTCTTGCCCTGACAGGAGGAGACTATGGTATCTACAGCCCTGCCACTCTTGATCAGACAAAGCTGAAGCAGCACAGCTCCAGAGCTGCCTCTCAATTTGCAGAAACTGCAGAGGTCAACAGCCTTCTGGCCTATAGTTTTGTGGCAAAGCTAAAGAGATTGGAGTCCAGTTATCCTCATTTGGAAGGGGTGAGGGTTCCTGGGCCCAGGCCTCCAGTGGGGTCCTATCCCTTTAAGAGGGGCTTCAAAGGGACCACACTGCCATGCATAATCCAGCTCAGGGGTGGCCAAACTGTGGCTCAGTCAGGAGCCACATGTGGCTTTTTCACACATATTGTGTGGCTCTCAAAGCCCCCACTACTCCATTGGCTTGAAGAATTGATTTAAAGTTAAAGTTGCTTTCTTTCCACCTCTCCCCCATCTATTTGCCTTCCTTCCTTTTTGTGGCTCTTTAAGATCTGACGTTCATGTCTTGTGGCTCTCAAACCTGACATTTATTCTATGTGGCTCTTACGTTTAGCAAGTTTGGCCACCCCTGATCTAGCCCATCACTTGGCTGCCATGATGAAAGATGCCATATCCAATAGCTTCTTTGGTCCGAGTCCTAAAGGTAAAGAAACTTTTTCAAGATCTGGAAGTGACAATGTTGTTCACTGGAGGTTCAAACGCATGTTTCCCCTCCCTTCCACTATCCTGTGTCTATTTTAAATAGCATCCTCCATCAGCAAATACAGCCTCTGGGACTACTTGATGAAGAAGAAGAATGCTGGGGAGTGGTGGGAACGACTTCAGACTTTTCCTCTGCTGCTAGTCTCACACTGGAAAAAGCCACGTCTGAACTGTTTTTACCTTCTGCTGTGTTCTTTCCTCTAGAGCAGGGGTCCCCAACCTCTGGGCTGTGGACTGGTACTGGTCCGTGGCCTGTTGGCAACCGGGCTGTGAGTTGTATAATTATTTCATTATATATTACAATGGAGTGATAATGAGAATAAGACGTTGGCTTTATATCCTGCCCTCCACTCCAAATTTCAGAGTCTCAGAGCAGCTCATAATCTCCTTTACCTTCCTTTCCCACAACAGACACCGTGTGAGGTGGATGGGGGCTGAGAGAGCTCTCCCCAGAAACTGCCCTTTTAAGGACAACTCTGTGAGAGCTACCAAGGCCATTCCAGTAGCTGCAAGTGTTGGAGTGGGGAACCAAACCTAGTTCTCCCAGATAAGAGCCCACACACTTAACCACCACACCAAACTAATAGAAATAAAGTGCACAACTGTACCATCCCGAAACCATCCCTCCCCCCCGCCCCGGGCCTGTGGAAAAATTGTCTTCCACAAAACTAGTCCCTGGTGCCAAAAAAGGTTGGGGACCGCTGCTCTAGAGCAGGGTTTCCCAAACTTTTCTTTCCCGTGGCCCGGTTATTTTTACATTTCTCTTTCGTGGCCCACTAAAATTTGGGTGTGGAGCCAGGAGACTTTGGGGGTGGAGCTGGGAGACAGGAATCATGTCATTTCCTGTGGTATCACTTCCAGGACACACTGAACCAAAACTCCACCTTTTCCTGTGATGTCACTTTCAGGGCATTCCCCCAAACCTGCCTCTTCTTCTGAAGTAACTTCGTTTTCAGAAAAATCTCTCTGAAACTCATGCTGAGCCAAAATGGGGGTGGAAAGTGGGCGGTCTGCAACTTTTTCATACATTCCCAGAGTTCTCTGTTTCCACCCCCACAACTGCATGCACCTTTCTGTTTGTGTGTTCTTCTCCAGTTTGTAAGCACTCCTAATGCCCATGCTCAGTTCCCTGTGCCACCTACACACCCCTTCCTCAACAGCACTGGCCAGTGTATGTAGTTGGGAGTGCTGTTGCCATTGCCATCAGGAATGCCACTACTGTGTACAACCCACACTGGGCCCTGGCAGTTGCTCTACCTCAAAATATGCTGACACATTTAGTAGGCCCTTCCTTCAGCTGCTACTACTGGAACCCTGCCTCAAGTTACAACCAAACTTGCTTGGTTTCAAGAAAATCTTTTGACAGTTATTTTTCATACTTTTCTTTGTCTGAAACACTGGGAAATTGCTGTTAAAGGTAGCAGAGAATTGTACTGCAATTAATTTCAAGTTATATGAACTTCACACAAGCTTTTCTGCAGTTATCCCCAAAAGGATATTATGAGGGGCTTGCAGCTTTTTACTGGCTGTGTTTCCCATGCCTTTAAAAGCAACCTGTTGTTCAGATATTTAGCCAGTAAACTTCTTTCATCCTTTTTAATATCTACAGGAGGAGTTTAATTCTGGTGTCAGACAGCTGTTAAAAGTAGGTCCAGTAAAATGGTGCCAGGTTCATAATACCATCACTTCCAGTGCTGCTGAGATATACAGCAGTAATCTCCAATAATCTCTTTCTGCCCCACACCTCTCACTCTCACTCACTTACACAGAAATCTCATAGAAAGGCCAGCTGGCTACAACTGGGGGTGCCAACTTTTCATTGGCAGAGCTCCTATGTCTGCAACAACAGTATGATGAACAGAAAAGTTTCATCCAGTAAAAATGGAAGGAAAGAAAGGGAAAGAATGAAATGGAAGGAAAGAAAAGGAAAAGAAAAGAAAAGAAAAGAAAAGAAAAGAAAAGAAAAGAAAGAACATAAGAACGTAAGAGAAGCCATGTTGGATCAGGCCTGTGGACCATCCAGTCCAAAGTTCTCTCATACAATGCCCAAAAAGCACCAGAATGTCCACCAGTGGGGCACTAGAAGCCCTCCCACTGTTGTTTCCCTCCTGCCCCCCCAGCACCAAGAATACAGACAGGGCATCACTTGCAGGGAAAGAAGAAAGAAAGAAAGAAAGAAAGAAAGAAAGAAAGAAAGAAAGAAAGAAAGAAAGAAAGAAAGAAAGAAAGAAAGAAAGAAAGAAAGAAAGAAAGAAAGAAAGAAAGAAAGAAAGAAAGAGCCTCACTATTTGATGACCCCAGCCAGCAACAATTCTGCCAAGGGGTCATTTGGTTAAAAAAATAGCTACTGGAATGCCCACTCCCCGCCCCTCCCGGCTGAATAAAACATCCCCCCCTTCTTTGCTGCTCAGGCCTCCCGGGGAAATCTCCCCAAAAGAACATACTGCAAGGCACATGAAAGCTCATACCTTGAAGAACACTTCATGGGTCTAAAGTGCCAGTGGACTACAGCTTTTCTCTCAAACACTGGTAGGAAGGGAGAAGGAAGGAGAGGCAACCCAGTTCCTCTCTGCACAACACAGAGACGAGGGAAGGGAGGAAGCAGAGCAGAGCTCATGCTTTGCTGGGGGCGGGGCTAGCTTTGGCTTTTCTTGTGACCCATTAGTGAAGATTCCATGGCCTGGTACTGGGTCATGACCCTGCAAATGGGAAACACTGCTCCAGAGCAATGGCACTCACTCTGAAGACTGCAGACTGATAGCTCAATGAATGTGTAAACCCAGTGGAATGCAGTGGTGAAAAAGGCAAACTCTATATGAGAGATTTCTTTAACAGCCCCATGATGCAGAGTGTTACTGCAGTACTGCAGTCCTAAGCTCTGCTCACGACCTGAGTTCGATCCCCGCAGGTAGCTGGGTTTTCAAGTAGCCGGCTCGATGTTGACTCAGCCTTCCATCCTTCTGAGGTAAAATGATTACCCAGCTTGCTGGGGGGGAAAGTGTAGATGACTGGGGAAGGCAATGGCAAACCACCCCATAAAAAGTCTGCCGTGAAAACGTTGTGCAAGCAACATCGTCCCAGAGTGAGAAACGACTGGTGCTTGCACAGGGGACCTTTCCTTTCATATGTGGGATTATTGGGAAAGGCATAGAGAATAGAAAGGCCAATATTGTAATGCCCCTGTATAGATCTATGGGTGCAGCCTCATTTGGAATGCTGTGTACAGTTTGGGTCACTGTATCTCCAAAAGGACATTGCAGAGTTGGAAAAAGTACGGAGGAGGGCAGCCAAAAGAATTATGGATTGGAGGACCTTCCCTATGAGGAAAGGCTGAAGAGTTGGGACTTTTCAGTATTAGAAAACAGGCAACTAAAGGAGGACATGGCAGAAGTTTATAAAATTATATATGGGGTCAAGAGAGTTGACAAAGAGAAAATAATCTCCTTCTCCCAAACTAGAACTTGAGGACATCCAATGAAACGGAT
This sequence comes from Heteronotia binoei, assembly GCF_032191835.1. Taxonomy (NCBI): domain Eukaryota; kingdom Metazoa; phylum Chordata; class Lepidosauria; order Squamata; family Gekkonidae; genus Heteronotia; species Heteronotia binoei. The sequence goes on from NC_083238.1 coordinate 31,471,141, forward strand.
TGGCAGTAGGTTCAGGACAGACAAAAGGGAATACTACTTTACACAGAGAGCGGTTAAAATGTGGAATATACTGCCAGAGGATGGCCACAGGAATAAACAGCTTTAAATGGGGGGATTAGATAGATTCATGGAGGAGAAGTCTATCAGTGGCTACTAGCCATTGTGAAGTAGGGGAACCTCCACATTCCGAGACACTAAGCCTCTAAATCCCAGAGGCAGGAGGCAACACCAGAAGGCTTCCACCTCTATGCCCTGTTGTTGGATTTCAAGATGAACTGGTTGGTCACTATGTGAGCCAGGGTGCTGGACTAGATAGACCACTGGTCCAATTCAGCAGGGCTCTTGCTACGTTCTTATAGCAACCCTGCAGGGTTTTTCAAGGCAAGAGATGAACAGAGGTGGTTTATTTGTTTATTTTATCAAATCTATATTCCACCCTCCCCTAATGGGCTCAGGGTGGCTAACAACAGTTAAAAAGCACGTAGAAAATTAAAAACAATATACAATAAAATCAATTCCACAAATTTTTAACCATAAAATCCAAGATCCACGTCAATGTCTCTGACGTGGTTTGCCATCGCCTGCTTCTAGATAGCAACCCAAATGCCAATAAAGGTCTATGGTATGGAAAACTCTGGACTTCCTTGGTGGTCCCCCATTCATGTACCAACCTGGACCAACCCTGCTTAACTTCCAATATCTGGTAGGACTGGGTTAGCCTAGGTCATGCAGGTGAAGACACATCCACAATTACCATCAACCAAAAGAGCCACGTGTCTCTTCTACCCCCTGGGTGCCACCCAACTACGCAGACACACAATATAAAATGAAACCACTAAATGTAGAAGTATAACCTTTTCAATTGTCAAGAGTACCTCTGAGCATGTAGGGCTGCTTCTCCCACGACAGGTGAACCTCAGGGGGGAAGGGCTTCCCTCTCTGTTTTCTCACTCTCTCCTCAGCACAAGGAGCCCCTGAACATTTACTGGACTTCTGTCCGGTTTAGTTTGGCTGTTTGGGCCATTTAAACCCAAAACAGCTAAGCAGCATTGCAGCTGAGCTATTAGGTTTGAATGGCTGAGAGCCATTTCAGCGATGGGTTTTGCTTCCCCCTGCTTGGAGGTGGGGGGAAGCAAAACAGACCCCTGAAATGGCTGATAGCCATTTAAACCTCTCAGCAGGGTGGGTCCATCCATCTGCTGTTAGGTTTAAATGGCTGATCCATTAAACC